>NC_133125.1:37899943-38205568 GCF_048418815.1 Hemitrygon akajei
TGGCCTCTGTTTCCATTGATACAGCAATTTAAACTGCTCTCTTAAATGTGAGTTGTGCTTCAGTTAGGAGTCATTTTTCTATGCTTTCTTCTGAGATTCCACAAACTAATAATCTCTCAGCACATCATTAAGCCATTACTGATCTGACAATGGTCAGATATTTTCTTCCATTCAGTAAATAAGCTGAAATGGACTCCCCTTGCTTTTGATTCCACTTATAAAACCTAAACTGTTCTGCAATCAACAATGGTTTTGGTTCTAAATGTTCCTGCATTACATTCACAATATCAGCAACGCTCATTTCAGCTGGTTTGATTTGAGCAGTTAATCTTTTAAGGAGACTGTATGTTTTTCCTCTATTGCACTCAGTAACACTGGCACTCACTTTTCATTGGCTATTTCATTTGTTTCAAAATAATGCTCAATTCATTCAGTATATATCATCTAGTTATCTGTTGTGCAACAAATGCATCTGTCTTTCCAGTGTAGCCAGCCGTTTCTGCTTTATTAAAAGTTTATTATTCAAAATTTATCATAAACAGTACTCACTGTTTATGAACTTGTGAATTTCATCCACTTTCTCCTTTGCTTAACTAAACTCTTTCTCTCTCTCCCCTTCCAATGAAGCACATGCTGCACTTTTCTTTACTTAAATGTCTCTTTTTCCCATTTCTGAAGAAAACAATGTGCTGTGTTTCAACAGGCAGGTAATCACCTTGGGTTCACTTTCAAGCAACTTCATTATCACTGTTATATTTTGCAACTCCAGAAATGAATTGAAAGAAGAACATGTGCGCCCGAGGAAGCATGCCTACTTAGTTTGTCTTTAGTGAGGTGCTCAAATATGGCACAGTAGCATCATAGAACGTAGAACATAGAATATTACAGCACATTACAGGTCCTTCAGCCCACAATGTGTGCCGACCCTCAAACCCTGCCTCCCATATAACCCCCACCTTAAATTCCTCCATATACCTGTCTAGTAGTCTCTTAAACTTCACTAGTGTATCTGCCTCCACCACTGACTCAGGAAGTGCACTCCACGCACCAACCACTCTCTAAGTGAAAAACCTTCCTCTAATATCCCCCTTGAACTTCCCTCCCCTTACCTTAAAGCCATGTCCTCTTGTACTGAGCAGTGATGCCCTGGAGAAGAGGTGCTGGCTGTCCACTCTGTCTATTCCTCTTAATATCTTGTACACCTCTATCATGTCTCCTCTCATCCTCCTTCTCTCCAAAGAGTAAAGCCCTAGCTCCCTTAATCTCTGATCATAATCCATACTCTCTAAACCAGGCAGTATCCTGGTAAATTTCCTCCGTACCCTTTCCAATGCTTCCACATCCTTCCTATAGTGAGGCGACCAGAACTGGACACAGTACTCCAAGTGTTGCCTAACTAGAGTTTTATAGAACTGCATCATTACATCGTGTCTCTTAAACTCTATCCCTCGACTTATGAAAGCTAACACCCCATAAGCTTTCTTAACTACCCTATCTACCTGTGAGGCAACTTTCAGGGATCTGTGGACATGTACCCCCAGATCCCTCTGCTCCTCCACACTACCAAGTATCCTGCCATTTACTTTGTACTCTGCCTTGGAGTTTGTCCTTCCAAAGTGTACCACCTCACACTTCTCCGGGTTGAACTCCATCTGCCACTTCTCAGCCCACTTCTGCATCCTATCAATGTCTCTCTGCAATCTTCGACAATCCTCTACACTGTCTACAACACCACCGACCTTTGTATCATCTGCAAACTTGCCAACCCACCCTTCTACCCCCACATCCAGGTCGTTAATAAAAATCACGAAAAGTAGAGGTCCCAGTATAATGTATGCCATTCACATACTTTTTAGATATAATCCATAATGAATTTTATAAACAAATGAAGAATGCTTGTTCAAACAATATATTCATACTATTACTAAAATATTCCTGAAATACCAAATACACTATGACCATTAAACCCCACTAATCCCTATTTAACCCTAACAAATCATAGGACAATTGACAATGGCCAGTTAACCTATCTGATATGTCTTTGGACTGTGGGAGGAAACTGGAGGACCTGGAGGAAAGCTAAGTGTTCCATGGGGAGAATGCATAGAGACTTCTTACAGAGGATGCTAGGATTAAACTCCAAACTCTGTCTCTAGCTGTAACAGCTCTGTGCTAACCTCCATGCTCACATGGCAACTCAATTTCCCAGGCTTGTACTAAATATGGAGATGTCAAAGTGGAACTGCACAGGGAGAGTTGAGATCGTGATCTGACAAAGCCAGTGTGACGTTATTGGGACACATCACAATGAGATTTAGCATTACAGCAGCTTAAAACTCTGGTCACCTGGAGACTAGAAGCAGAACAACCAGCCTCAGCATGGCTGGAGGGAGGTTTGCTGATTTTGTGGCTGGTATAGACACGATGCGCTAAAATGCCTCCTTCTGGGCTTCAGATTTCAATGGATCATGGATCCAATAGATCGTCTTTGATTGAGTCAGTACTTGGGAATTCAAGCCAGGACCTAGAGATTCATGATGCTGGTGAGAGGCATGATTTCATGCCAGCCTTGACTGACTTTCCAGAGCTAGATAATCCATATCGAAACACTGATGTTGAGTGTGGGAGAGAAGAAAAGAATCTTCATGAAGGGAAGATGTCTTTGAGAGCAGAGACGGAGAAGGAGGAAGAGAAGAGGTATAGATGTAAAGAATAAGTAGTGATATCTAAAGGAGAAGCGAGAAACCTGAATATGATGCAGAGACTCCCCTAGAAACAGAACTCCAGCAACAGTGAGAGAAAATACCAATTCCATCCATTCCTTCAAGGAGGGGCAACATTTAGAAGGATTGTCTTTGGGTGGGATGATAGATCAGTTCTTGGGATTTGGGAGTCATATCAAGGTAATATGTGTAATTACTGCTTGGGGCCCACTGTTCCTGTTGATCCTGGGCTGTTGTCAAATGCCTGTCTGAAGATGAAACCAATTGTCCAACTGCAGACTGGGGAACCTGCTGCATTTAATGCTAAGGTAGTGTTTTACCCTCCATCAGAATCTAGAAATGTAAACAGCCTTCTGCTTTTGCAATCGTCTATTTACCTTTGGAAGAAAATGAAGATGGCATAATTTGTGAGACTGTAGATGACACCATAATCAGTGAGTGGTGAAATTGAAAATAAACTAAAAAAGTGGAATGGAGAACAGCTGAGCAAATGGGCCAAGAAATGGCAGGTGTAACCTAAATGGGCCAAATGTGAAATGATAGATATTGGGAAGTTAACCCAAAACATACAGTCTGAATGACAGGACCAGGGGAAAGTTGTATAACATGGTGAACCAGGGGTACAAGTATAGAGTTCCATGAAAATGATGAAGTGTGGTGAAGAAGGTGTGGACAGAACCTTGCACTGTGTAAAATCTTTGACTCAAAGTGTAAATGGTCTTACCATTGTCTAGTTGTATGCTGGTGATTGTATACTTGCTCTTTCTTCACCCGAAGGTAGATGACTGTCAGAAGTTGTGGTACCTGGGTGACCATAGGGAAATGGAGAGTTTCACTACATGAGGCAGTGATGAAGCCATGAGGAACCAGCCCACAGTAGAAGCCCAAGATAGCAGATCCTGACTGTAATCGAACCGACCCTATTCCATCTCAAGGCTTTGCTCGGCATTTTTTGGAGTTATTGCACTGGCACTGGATTGGGCTCAGTCCATGTGATTTAACCCAGCCAATAGCAGCTGTGGGCTCCTCCCTGGCACAGAGCCAAACAAAGAGCGTCAGAGTGCCCTGCAGTTGCCCCACCCGATCGTCAGAGTAGCTCCAGGCCACAGTGTTGGGTAAACGCTCACACACGCTGTACAGAGACCTCCTGGAGTAGAGAAAGAGTCCTTGTCTGGCATCAGCTGGCTCTGAGGAGTCTCTGACCACCTGAGCAAGGACTGGGCTGGTTCCCCCAAGTGTTACCAGTTACTGTTGGTGTGTCCTTCACCAGGGACACACATCGTGCTCTCTGATGGCACCAGCTCTTTTGGGGGAAATACCCTCTTGGACTCCAATCCATTCACACCAGTTGTGGATGGGTTCCACTTTGCTGAGGGCAGTCTGAGATCTCGACTGGCACTTTATGGGATCCACCTGCAGTTGCTCCTCAAAATTCCAATGGGAGCATCTGGATTCCTAGTTGTCAGCACCTTCAAGGTACCTTCTCAGGGACTCCATGGTTTTGCGAGCCCAGTGTTATACGGAGTCAGTTTCAACCACTTGTACAGGCTACTTTAAGCCTCTCTTCCCAGCCAGGCCCCTCCTCCATCTATGATGGATATTCAATTTCCAGGGCCCGAGAAGCTTATCGCTAAACTCGGCTTTCTAACTCAGCTGCATGACCTTTCAAAAAGGTCAAGGTTGTCGGTGATAATATTAAATGTTTAACAAATATTCTTTGCTTAGCTGTTTTGTTGCAAATATGAACCAGTGTCCAGTTCTTAATGTAAGTTGCAAGCAGTTTTGAAGTTGCAGGCAAAGTGAAGTAACCACGAGGCACCTTGTCTCCATTAGCCAAACACATGACAGTGGGGTTCTGTCACTTAACACGTCAAACATAGTTACAAGTTTGTATACTCAGGGCTCAGCACTTACAGCATTAATTGTGGATGTTTGGGATCTCTGTCACCAGAAGCTTTTAAGACCATCTGTGTGAGCTACCTTGTCCCAGCAAAGATACCTGGAAAACATCACATTCAGATGATGCCATCTAGTAGAAAATAATATAAACATCCTCACAGTTTGGAGATTATTAGCAATGACTAATCTTCTGCAACAGAAGACTCATTTATCTGCAACTCATTGGTATATTCTAGTTCATAAGAATTGCAATTATATTTGAAAATCTGTTGTAATTTGTCAATCTTATATAAATTAGAAATCCTCTGGGAGTGCTAAATGCGCCAAGAATTATTTGTCTGAATTTAAATGTGTATAATTAAAAACATAATAACAGTGTTTGAACTATTTTGTTAACTGGAAGTATCTCCTTCTTGATAGGGAGTGGGAACCCCCCACCCCCACTCAAGCAATGGGTTTTGGCAGCTAAACCTCAGCACAGAGGCTAGGGAGGGAAGTGAGCTGGTTATTGAAGAGCAGGTGTATACAACACAACCTCCCTATTATGAGGGTAGCTGTAGCTATCTATATTGGACAGGGCTTAGAATTCTCTTTTAAGTCGAGGACTTTGCAGACAAGGAACCCAGTAGCATCACAGTTAGCACCCTACATGGTCATCTTTTACTAAAAATATTAACTCAGAAACAATTAGTATTTTTCAGTAGTTCAACTCAAGAGAGTTTTCAACAAGTGCTGCAGCATTCTATCAAGTACTATAAAATGGCTGAAATTCTGGTTCCAGTAGTTGCATAGGCAAATATGGCCGATATTATGAAAAGAAATATAGGATAACATGCCCAATGTTCCTCAATTTGAAGTTCTTCAAATCAAATCTGGGAACGATGAAAGAATAGAACGTAGAGTAGGATGCAGATTAGACAGACCAAACCCTCTGTATGACCAACTGGACTGAGACTATCACAATTTGTACTCCATCCCAATGATATAGCAATGATTTGCACCAGGAGACAGCAAACTGACCCATTGTGAGATAGAAACAAAGCAGCCAGGTGGGGACTACTTACCTATGTAATAGAACCTGGTGACACGTATGTTAATCACCGTGCATGAGATGTAATGTATTTCTTTCAGATATCCATTAAGTAGTGTCCACATTGGCAAAGCCGAGAGGCTCTACTGAAGTCTGGAGAACAGATACTTGGGAACATATTGTCGCAACTCCAGCAAATCAACAACTTCTATTAATGTTATTTCTCTGGCCTTGGTATCATCTCTAAAAGAGGATGGGAATCACTATCAAATTTATGCCTAGACTTATAAAGCAATAATGTAAATGGTGGAGGACTTAATGCTGTTTTAAACAAGATAGTTAAAAGGCAAGGATTACTAACAGCTTACTAAATAGGAGAACAGATGATAACAGCAGACTGGGAGCTAGTTCATTTAATAATATTATCCCTCTATCCAAGTGAAAACATCCACACCATGTGCAGGATGACCCTGAATCAACACCCAATACATGGAAGATTTCAGCTTGTTGAAGAGATCCTGCACACCCTCATGCTGGTCACTTTTTCTCACACAAGAGCAATGAATGGCCAGCAGGGGATCCTATCCCTCTCCTTCTAAAGTGAATACAGGACCAGTAACAAAGGCATCAAATTACACACGTCTATTGGGTCGATTGCAATCACAGCATCACTACATGCCACCTACTGAGCAAGGACTGCGTAATCAGCAAACTAAACAAATTCCTTGGAGGCCACCATACTTACCCAGAGACTGGATGGTCAGACACCAGACATGAACTGTGATTTTTGGCTTCAGTCCCATTTCTTTGAAGAGTGGGGTTTTAGGCCAAGATAAGCCTTACAGGACAGATAAATCATTCAAAGGCCCATCGATATTGGAAATATCTCCTCTTTGGTAGGTGAGGGTACCTGGTTGTAGAGGCTAGACAGGGAAGTAAACTTGCCTTTGAAGAATCGATGGATACAGTATAATCTCCCAGTAATGGAGACACCCATAGAAATCTACACTCACTGTCCACTTGATTAGGTTCATCCTGTATCTATTAAATGGCCACTGATAGTAGTAATTAGTGGTCGTCTGCTGCTGCACCCATTCACTTCAAAGTTTAGCATTTTGTGTGTTCAGAGATGCTCTTCTGCACATCATTGTTGTAACACGTGGTTATTTGAGTTTCTGTCACCTTCCTGTCAGCTTGAACCAGTCTGGCCATTCTTCTCTCATCTCTCTCATTAACAAGATATTTTTGCCCACAGATCTGGCACTCACTGGATTTTTTTTCACACCATTCTCTGTAAAATCTAGAGACTGTTGTACGTGAAGATCCCAGGAGGTCAACAGTTTCTAAGATATTCAAACTACCCTGTCAGGCACCAACAATCATTCTGCAGTCAACGGCACTTAAAATCACATTTCTTACCCGAACAAGTAGGGGTGTACTGGTATACATAATAAACTGGCCACTGAGTTTATATCGGATAGGACTTACAATCTTCTTTGCATTTATTGCTTTTGTGGACAGGAAACAGAATGTCATCGCACATCCTCGTTCTCTGGGCTACTTGGTTAGTTGCCCGCAGTGTGTGGAGAATGCCGAGGGTAAAAATCAGCTTCCCTGTAAGCTGTTCTTTGCTTGCCGTTCCCTTGTGAGCTCCACTTCATTCTTTAAGTGACGTGTTTTGTACCCACCTGGTTCTCCCCTTGGGTGTTGTGGGGAATGCTGCTCTGCTTGTTCCTCCTTCTGGGTTGTCTCTGGGTGTCAACAAGCTGAGCTCTCGAGCATGCACACAGTTACCCAGCATGGGAGCCTGGAACAGAGGACAAAGCTTGAGGCTGTGACATCCAAAGGAAGAGTGGCAAAAGCACAGATTCAAACGGAGGTCACAACTTTAAATATTTTCCCCAAACTTGTTGAAGCGACCCTCCTCTCATCATCTCACCCACCGATCTTTACCAGCTGATGTTTCTTTCGATCTCTGCTGGTTCTGGAGTTCTGGTCCAATCATTACAGGCCACCCTTAAGGAATGGCTTCAGCTCCCATTTAATCATCAGCCATCGCAGTTAGCACCATGGGACAGGATGGGGGGAGGGTGTATGAGTTCCCTGGCTCGAACTGTAGACCATTGAGACTAGGCTCTGAGCTTAGATGGAGAAAGCTGTCACAGAATGCATCCAGAATATGGTTTCAATGTTTCATTGTGACTTAGTATCTGGAAACGAAAGTGGCTTCCAAGGTCAGTATAGTCAACAAAAATGTCTTAATGCATTTAAACGAACTGTCGCTGCTTAAAAGTTGCGGAAACAACACCAATAGTAGTCGGAAGCGCCCACATGTGATACCATGGAGGAAGCATAGGTGCAGAGTGGAGTTACAAGTGCATTTAAGGAAATAGGGTTTTAAACTCCCTATACTAACTATATTGCCGGCAAATGTGCAGTCTCTGGAGAATAAAATCAACGATCTTAGAGCCAGGGTGCTGAATCAGAGGGACATTAGGACCATGTGTGCCCTTTGTTTCACAGAATCCTGGTTAACTCCTTCTGTACTGGATGCAGTGATTCAGATTGACGGGTTTACTGTACACCATCAGGACATTCTGGATTTAGTGTTATGTAATGAACAGGATTTGATAAGCGATCTCGCAGTAAAGGAGCCATTAGGAGGTAGTGATCACAATATGATAAGCTTTTATCTGCAATTTGAGAAGGATAAGGGCAGCTCGGAGGTGTCAGTGTTGCAGATGAACAGGGGAAACTATGGAGCCATGAGGGAGGAGCTGGCCAAAGTTGACTGGACGGATAGCCTAGCAGAAAAGACAGTGGAACAGCAATGGCAGGTATTCTTGGGAATAATGCACAAGGTGCAAAATCAGTTCATCCCCCAGAGAAGGAAGGATTCAAAGGGGGGAAAGGGGCCTCAGTGGTTGACAAAGGAAATCAGAGACTGCATAGCATTAAAAAAAAGGAAACATGACAGAGCTAAGGTGAATGGGAGGACAGATGATTGGGAAGTTTTTAAGGAACAACAGAACTTAACTAAAAAGACAATACAGGGAGAAAAAATGAGGTACGAACGCAAGCTAGCCAGGAATATAAAGGAAGATAGCAAAAGCTTTTTTAGGTATATGAAGAGAAAGAAGATAGTTAAGAACAATGTTGGGCCCTTGAAGAATGAATTGGGTGAAATTGTTATGGGAAACAGAGAAATGGCAGAAGAATTTAATGAGTACTTTAGATCTGTTTTCTCTAAGGAAGACACAAGCAATCTCCCAGATGTATGGATGGGCCAAGGACATAGGCTAACGGAGGAAATGAAACAGATTGACATTCAGAAGAAAATGGTGATGAGAAGATTGATGGGACTGAAGGCTGACAAATCCCCAGGTCCAGATGGTCTGCACCCTAGGGTACTAAAGGAGGTGGCCCTGGAAATTGCGGATGCATTGGTAATCATTTTCCAATGTTCCTTAGATTCAGGATCAGTTCCTGAGGATTGGAGAATGGCTAATGTTATCCCACTTTTTAAGAAAGGAGGGAGGGAGAAAACAGAGAACTATCAACCTGTCAGCCTGACATCGGTGGTGGGGAAGATGCTAGAGTCCATTATTAAGGATGAAATAGTGGCATATCTAGATAGCAGTGATAGGATTGGGCCGAGCCAGCATGGATTTACCAAGGGTAAATCATGCTTGACTAATCTGTTGGAGTTTTTCGAGGATGTAACCAGGAAGTTAGACGGGGGAGATCCAGTGGATGTAGTGTACCTTGATTTTCAGAAGGCATTTGATAAGGTCCCACATAGAAGATTGGTGGGTAAAATCAAAGCTCAGGGCATTGGGGGGAAGGCATTGACATGGATAGAAAACTGGTTGGCAGATAGAAAGCAAAGGGTAGCGGTGAATGGGTGTTTCTCGGAATGGCAGGTGGTGACTAGTGGGGTGCCACAGGGCTTGGTATTGGGACCACAGCTGTTTACCATTTACGTTAACGATTTGGATGAAGGCATAGAAAATAACATCAGCAAATTTGCTAATGATACTAAGCTGGGTGGCATTGTGACATGTGATGAGGATGTTAGGAGAATTCAGGGTGACTTGGATAGGCTGGGTGAGTGGGCAGATACTTGGCAGATGGCGTTTAATGTGAATAAGTGTGAGGTTATCCACTTTGGGAGTAAGAACAGGAAGGCAGATTATTATCTGAACGGTGTAGAGTTGGGTAAGGGAGAAATACAAAGAGATCTCGGAGTCCTTGTTCATCAGTCACTGAAGGTGAATGAGCAAGTGCAGCAGGCAGTGAAGAAGGCTAATGGAATGTTGGCCTTTATTACAAGGGGAATTGAGTACAACAGCAAGGAAATCCTCTTGCATTTGTACAGAGCCCTGGTGAGACCACACCTGGAGTATTGTGTACAGTTTTGGTCTCCAGGGTTAAGGAAGGACATCCTGGCTGTAGAGGAAGTGCAGCGTAGATTCACGAGGTTAATTCCTGGGATGTCTGCACTGTCTTACGCAGAGAGGTTAGAGAGACTGGGCTTGTACACGCTGGAATTAAGGAGATTGAGAGGGGATCTGATTGAAACATATAAGATTATTAAGGGATTGGACAAGATAGAGGCAGGAAATATGTTCCAGATGCTGGGAGAGTCCAGTACCAGAGGGCATGGTTTGAGAATAAGGGATAGGTCATTTAGGACAGAGTTAAGGAAAAACTACTTCTCCCAGAGAGTTGTGGGGGTCTGGGATGCACTGCCTCGGAAGGTAGTGGAGGCCAATTCTCTGGATGCTTTCAAGAAGGAGCTAGATAGGTATCTTATGGATAGGGGAATCAAGGGATATGGGGACAAGGCAGGAAGCGGGTATTGATAGGAATTGATCAGCCATGATCTCAAAATGGCGGTGCAGGCTCGAAGGGCCGAATGGTCTACTTCTGCACCTATTGCCCATTGTCTATTGACAGATCGATAGAGTCTCTCAGAAGCAGAGGTGGAGGAGTATGCCTCATGATCAACTCTTCTTGGTGCACAAATATATCAGTGCTGTCCCAATTCTGTTCACCAAACCTGGAATATCTAGCAGTTAAGTTTTTACCTACTGATAGATAGATAGATAGATAGATAGATAGATACTTTATTCATCCCCATGGGGAAATTCAACTTTTTTTCCAATGTCCCATACACTTGTTGTAGCAAAACTAATTACATACAATACTTAACTCAGTAAAAAATATGATATGCATCTAAATCACTATCTCAAAAAGCATTAATAATAGCTTTTAAAAAGTTCTTAAGTCCTGGCGGTAGAATTGTAAAGCCTAATGGCATTGGGGAGTATTGACCTCTTCATCCTGTCTGAGGAGCATTGCATCGATAGTAACCTGTCGCTGAAACTGCTTCTCTGTCTCTGGATGGTGCTATGTAGAGGATGTTCAGAGTTATCCATAATTGACCGTAGCCTACTCAGCGCCCTTCGCTCAGCTACCAATGTTAAACTCTCCAGTACTTTGCCCACGACAGAGCCCGCCTTCCTTACCAGCTTATTAAGACGTGAGGCGTCCCTCTTCTTAATGCTTCCTCCCCAACACGCCACCACAAAGAAGAGGGCGCTCTCCACAACTGACCTATAGAACATCTTCAGCATCTCACTACAGACATTGA
The DNA here is from genome assembly GCF_048418815.1 of Hemitrygon akajei. Taxonomy (NCBI): domain Eukaryota; kingdom Metazoa; phylum Chordata; class Chondrichthyes; order Myliobatiformes; family Dasyatidae; genus Hemitrygon; species Hemitrygon akajei. Next base: position 37,911,252 of record NC_133125.1, read on the forward strand.
ATGACGCCAACCTTCTTAGGAAATACAGTCGACTCTGTGCCTTCCTGCACAAGGCATCTGTGTTGGCAGTCCAGTCTAGCTTCTCGTCTAACTGTACTCCCAGATACTTGTAGGTCTTAACCTGCTCCACACATTCTCCATTAATGATCACTGGCTCCATATGAGGCCTAGATCTTCTAAAGTCCACCACCATCTCCTTGGTCTTGGTGATATTGAGACGCAGGTAGTTTGAGTTGCACCATATCACAAAGTCCTGTATCAGTTTCCTATACTCCTCCTCCTGTCCATTCCTGACACACCCCACTATGGCCGTGTCATCAGCGAACTTCTGCACATGGCAGGACTCTGAGTTATATTGGAAGTCTGATGTGTACAGGGTGAACAGGACCGGAGAGAGTACGGTTCCCTGCGGCGCTCCTGTGCTGCTGACCACCGTGTCAGACCTACAGTCTCCCAACCGCACATACTGAGGTCTATTTGTCAAGTAGTCCACTATCCAATCCACCATGTGAGAGTCTACTCCCATCTCCGTTAGTTTGTGCCTTAAGATCTTGGGCTGGATGGTGTTAAAGGCACTAGAGAAGTCAAGGGAGTTCTCTGGGGTCATTTTGGTAGCAGCATACATTCCACCTCAGACCAATGTTAATCAGGCTTTAGATGATCTGAGCAATGGGATCAACATGCACCAAACAGCGCACCCTAATGCCTTCACCATCATTTTGGGAGATTTCAACCAGGCCAGTCTGAAAAAAATCACTAAGCAGTTACCATCAACAGATCACTTGCAATACCAGAGGAAGCAACACACTCGACCATTGCTACACCACCATCAAGAATGCCTACCATGCTCTTCCACGCCCTCACTTCGGGAAGTCTGATCACCTGTCTGTACTTTCACCCCCTGAGTACAGGCAGAGACTGAAGTCTGCAGCACCAGCAGTGAGGACACGAAGGTATAGACAAGGGAAGCACAGGAGCGCCTACAGGACTGCTTTGAATCGGTGCACTGAACTGTACTCAGGGATTCATCTTCGAACCTGGATGAGTATGCCAACTTCATTAAAAACTGTGTGGATGAGTGTGTGCCTACAAAGACTTGCTGTACATTCCCAAACCAAAAGCTGTGGATGAACTAGGAGGTACATCATCTGCTGAAGGCTAGATCTCTGGCATTCAAGTCTGGTGACCCAGGTCTGTACCCGAAAATCAGGTATAATTTACAGAGGGCTATTTCAAGGGTGAAGAGACAATTTTGAATGAGGTTGGAGGGAATATTGGATGCACAACAACTCTGGCAGCGTTTGCAAGACATTACTTCCTATGAAGTGAAACCCAATAGCATGAATGGCAGCGATGCTTCACTACCAGATTAACTCAAGGCTTTCTATACCCGCTTTGAAAGGGAGAACACAACTACAGCTGTAAAGATCCCTGCTGCACCTGATGACCTTGTGATCTCTGTCTCAGAGGCCGCTGTTAGGCTGTTTTTAAAGAGAGTGAACTCTCGCCAGGTGGTAGGTCCAGATGAAGTACCTGGTAAGGTTCTGAAAACCTGTGCCGACCAGCTAGCGGGAGTATTCAAGGAGACTTTCAACCTCTCGCTGCTACAGGTGGAAGTTCCCACTTGCTTCCAAAAGGCAACAATTATATCAGTACTGAAGAAGAATAATGTGAGCTGTCTTAATGACTATTGCCCGGTAGCACACACATCTACAGTGATGAAATTCTTTGAGAAGTTGGTCATGACTAGACTGAACTGCCTCAGCAAAGACCTGGACCCATTGCAATTTTCCCATTGCCATAATGGGTCAATGGCAGATGCAATCTCAATGTCTCTCCACACGGCTTTAGACCACCTGGACAACACATACACTCATGTCAAGATGCTGTTCATCGACTATAGCTCAACATTTAATACCATCAATCCCACAATCCTGATTGATAAGTTGCAGAACCTGGGCCTCTGTACCTCCCTCTGCAATTGGATCCTTGACTTCCTAACTGGAAGACCACAATCTGTGTGGATTGGTGATAACATCTCCTCCTCACTGACGATTAACACTGGCGCACCTCCGGGGTGTGTGCTTAGCCCACTGCTCTACACTGTATATATACATGACTGTGTGGCTAGGCATAGCTCAAATACCATCTATAAATTTGCTGACAACACAACCATTGTTGATAGAATCTCAGGTGGTGACGAAAGGGCGTACAAGAGTGAGATATGCCAACTAGCAGAGTGGTGTCGTAGAAAGTTAGTCCATAGGTTGTGAAATCAGTTCAGAGTTGAGGTGAGTGAAGTTATCCACACTGGTTCTGGAGCTTGGTGTTGTACAACTTTGAGGTGCAGTTCTTCAGTCCCCTCTGCCTCCTGTTTGATAGCAGCATTGAGAAGGGAGCATGTCCCAGATGGTAGCAGACAGCATCTAAGAAGACTACATGGTCTAACATGACTGACTTTGGAAAGAGCCAGGTCTGCCCCACTCCCTGATTCTTCCCAATCAATCCAGTGCTGCTCCTAGTAGAGCAATCTTTTAGACTCATTCCTTTTCTTCCTTCACAGTGAAGCCCAACAACATTCTGTCATTAACAATAATGAGGTAGTATTCATGAGTTCATGAGCCATTCAGAAACTGATGGCAGAAGTGATGAAAATGTTCTTAAATGGGTGTGTATAGGTGCTCAGGATCCTCCAGTATTAGTTCCAATGTTGTTCTTTGTTGGTGTTAATGCCACAGGTCAATAAGCACAATGTCAAATGTAAGCAAAGGCCATGGTAGTAAGTGTCTGTTATTCAGTCCTTACAGTTAAAATCATGAGGGTTTGAGACAGGATGAGTGTGGAAAGGAGGTTTGCTGTTCTGTGGAAGAACCTTTCAAGATTGTTGGAGCTTCCTGAATGGTACATGAACCCATGAACACTACCTTGATATTTTTGCACTTCTTTGTAATTTATAGTAATGTATGTCTTTGCACAGTACTGCTCACAGAAAGCAGCACATTTCAGGTCATTCAAGTCAGTGGTATAAACTGAATCTGATTTTGATTGTGATCTGGTACTGGGCGCAGTGAAGAGTCACCTTACATACCCTGCACAAAGGAAGACGGTTATAATTACTTCACTATCACCAAATGCCACAGGAAAACATCCAACCCAACCATCTCTGACTGCTTTATCCATAATTGTCTGTCCATTACGTCATTAAAATTGGGGCATTAGCTGCTGATTGCGGTGTTCATTTCCATTTGTAATACTTTAGATAATGAAGCCTTTCATGCTTGTGTGCTGCAATATCAAGTCAATGGTACTCTGCAGGTAAGGAAGGTGGTATAAGGGTAATTGACAGTAAATGTTGACCTTGAGATTCATACTTAGCTTCCAAGAATAGATTTCAACAAAATCTTCAGCAAAGGCTTCTGCGCAAGAAAGCTACTGTTGTTAAATCTTTCAGAGTTTTTGCTAGATTTATCCTCTCTAAACTTTTCATCCAAACCCAAGTGCTTCTCAGACTAAAATTCCCCTCATTAATATAAGGAATGTTTTGAAAAATTAGCATAAGAAAATTGTTGTTACATTTTCTTCATGAGCAAACATATTAAAATGAAACACTTCACAAGATTTCACAAGTGAAGTTCACCAGTATCAAAAACAAATGCAATCTATCTGAACCTGAAACAAGTTTATAAAACTATGAGAGGTAAAGATAGGGTAGACAGTCATAATAATTTTTGTCCCTGGGTAGAAAGGTCAAATATTAGGAGACATGTATTTAATATGAGGGAGGAAGTTTAAAGGAGACGTTCAAGCCAAATTTTCTTTAGCTAGAGAGTGGTAGCTATCTAGAATGGGCACTACAGGAGTGGTAGAAGTACGTATGATAATGACATTTAAGAGGCTGCTAGTTAGACTCAGGAAATGGAGAGATATTCGATCATGTACAGTCAGCATAGAAGTGGTGTTATTCAGCATCATGTTTTACACAGACATTGTGGGCTGAAGAGCATGTTCTTCAATTCTACTCCTATTTTCTAAGTTCTATTTTACTGTTACTCTTTAGATCATAAAATACAAATGCAAGTCTAGGCTATTTGACCCATCGAGTCATCTCTGTTGTTCAGTCATGGCTGATTTTTCTCATACCTTTCTCCTTCCTCCTCCCCACAACCTTTAACCCTACCACCAATCTAGAACCTTTCAATCTCTGCCTTAAGTACACCCAATGACTTGGCCTTCTCAGCCCTCCAAGGCAGAAAATTATTGCTGAGCTATATGTTAAAACAAGAACTCCGTATGAAGATTGTAGATGTAAATCTCTTTTATAAAATAATTTAAAAAATATTTTCCTTTCATCTCAACGCCAACTTGCATTTAGGGTGAGACCAAATTGCAAAAGTGTACGATTTTATGATCTAAAATGATTATTTTCTAAAATCATAAAATCAAAAAGGTAGAACTCAAAAATAATAGCAGTGAAACTTCATTTTGATCTCTATGGACTGGATCCTAAGTTGTATCTGCCACAATGATCCTTAGTATTAGAGTTGCAAGCAGGTGAGAATGGAGTAAAAAAACAAAATGATTCCATTTTAACTATATGGTTGTCTAATTTAGAAAGAGTTATTAGTGTAAAAATTGCACTTTCTTTCCTCCCTAACAATATTTAAACTCTTAAGCACTCTAGAATTACTTCTTGGGTACTATCCCAACTGCTTGTTGTCTTAACACATAAATGCACTCTATCCACCAGACGAATTATTTCTTTTCAAAGAAATACACAAAGATGGAAAATTTAAACAAAAATGACATGCAGAGAAGCCTGCATAATAATTATTTCAATCCAGTGTGGAGTTAAATCTGAATGGGACTAAGCTTATTGTAGTAATATAGAAACTAAGTCAGTGTCAGGAAATGTAGAGGACTCTTGACCCAGAGACGATTTATCAGTAAACTGAATTTTAATAATAATCTGTAAAATAACAAGCCCCGAGGAGACACAAAACAAGAGAGAACAATTACTTAACACAACAAGGTATCCAAAAGTTTGAGGGGGTGGGGAATGGGAGGTGCCTGCCTGTGCAGGCCTATCAGGAACCTCTTTCCTACGGCCTCAACCCGATGGTCTGGGTTGATCAGGATTGGTCTGGTGTAACACCTCAATGACCAATGGATCCACGATGAAACTGGATCTCTCCTCCGGGCCATACCCTTTCCTGTCGACCAGGTACTGGAGACTGTGTCCACACTGACGTGAATCCATCAGCTGGTGAACCATATACATTGGACCTCCTTCCATCATCCTTGGTTGAGAGGTGCAGGCTCAGGTGGATCAGGTGGTCCATGGACAATGACCATCAGCCAGGACATGTGGAAGGTTGGCATGATCCTGGGGGATGGTGGCAGATGGAGATTGCAAGTGACTGTATTGATGTGATGGGTAAGCTTAGAGGGACTGATAAGCTTGCAGGAGTTGGTGTGCAGGGGCAGATTTTGGGCAGGTAGAGTAGCCTGACTAGGCACTGAAGGTGCAGTTGGCAGCTAGGATGACCCTCCATTCCCTCTTCCAAGCATTCCGGCATCCGCAAATCATGCTGGATGGGTTCCTCCGTTGGCTCACCTGCAGGGAATCATAGGGATTGGTAGCCATGAAGCATCTCAAATGGAGACATGCCTGTGGCGGAGAAGATGTGTAAAATGTGAGATGGTTTGGCCTAAAACAGATACTTCTTCCATGTGGAAGAGTTAAATGCAGCAAGGCATTGCAGAAACTTGTCCACTTGCCAATTGGCTCTTTCTGATTGACCATTGGTTTGCCTCTGATAACGAGGGGACAAACTCACTAAGATGTGAAGGAAGGAGCAGAAGGTTGGCCAGAAGCTGGAGGTGAATTGTGGGCCCAGTCTGATACAATGCCTGATGGAAACCCTGAAGGTGAACTACATGTTGGAGAACCAGATCAGCTGTCTCAGTGGCTGACGGAAGCTTGAGGAAGGCAATGAAGTGGGCTGTCTTGGAGAACCGGTCCACCACTGTCATGATCACCATGGCCCAGCGGAACCTGTGAAGAAATCCTTGTTGATGTGGGACCATGGATGTCTGAGGACCCGTAGGAGCTGCAAGAGCCCAGAAGGCTACTGGTTAGAGGAATTGGAATGGGCACATCGAGAGCAGGCAACAAGGAGCTGGTGTACATCTGGGGCTGTTGTGGGCCACCAGAACTGGTGACTCTGAAAATTCAGAGTCCATTGTGCACTTGGATGGTCAAAAAGGGGTGAGGAGTGGGTTCACTGGAGTGCTTCGAAGTGCACGGCCGTTGGCATATATGTGCGGTTGTCAAATGTGCCAGCTGGAACAGCCTTGTGCTGTAGGGCCTAGCCCATCTGGTTCACAAGATTCCTGACAATCAGAGTGCGGATCTGCAAGGATGGAATGATGGGCTGAAGGTCGATCTCCATTTCAGCTGGGTTGAACTGTTGTGACAGGGTACCCATTGTAGTGTTCTTCAAGCCAGTTCGGGTCGGTAGGGGATGGTAAAATTGAAATCCTCGAAGAAGAGGGCCCAGCGAAACTGATGTGGATTGAGTTGGTGGGTCTGATGTATGGATATGAGGTTCTGGTGGTCAATCCAGATCAGGAAAGGCCTGGCGTTTCCCATCAGCCAATGTCTCCATTCCTCCAAGGCCCATTTAATGGCAAATAACTCTGTCCTTTACTCCACAATGGCGCTATATAGTGTTGAATTTGCACAAGACCAAGGGTGTGCCTTAGCTTTTTGGCCCTGGTGTCCACACAAAATATCTGAAGGGTTTCGGATGGTTGAGAATGGGAGTGGTGATGAAGTATTCTTTCTGCTCTTTGAAAGCATGGTCCATGGCAGCAAACCAAGATATCTGTGAGGTAAGTCATTTGGTGAGGGCGGTGCTGTAGTTTGGCTGTAGTTCCTAATGAAATGGTGATAGGAGTCTGATTGAAGTTGAAGGAGCCCAAGAAGTGATGTAGCTATTGCGGGAGTGTGGTCAGGGCCATTCAATGATGGCACGCACTTTCTCTGGGTCCGTGACTGTGTAACTCAGGAAAGAAATGACTGGGATGTGAAATTGGCATTTTTCTAACTTGCAGTGCAGCTGATTCTTTACAGATGCTGAAGGACTGATGAACCTGACAGACGTGGTCTTGGGGGTCCTTGGAGAAGATAAGGATGTCATTGAGGTAGATGAACACATACCTGAGCAGCATGTCAGTGGATCAATTTGGTGAAGATCCGGGCCCCATGGTGTGTTTCAAATGTTCTATCCATCAGGGGAAGAGGCTACCAGTTCCTAATGGTGATTTTGTTGAGTCCACAGTAGTCAGTATAGGGATTGAGACCCCCATCCTTTTATTGACAAAGAAGAATCCTGTGCCATCTGGGGACAGGGATGTTCAAATGAAGCCATATTGCCATTGGGTCTCGGGATGGGAGAGGGAGAACTGATGACCTCGGGGAGGGGTGGTACCTGGAGGAAGGTTGATCGCACGGTCATATGGTGCATGAGACAGCAAGTTGCTGGCTTGCTTTCAACTGAAGGCAATGGCTGAGTCAAGGTGTTCCTGTGGAAACTTGAGGTCGAGAGTTTCTTTCATCTCCATGGATTTATGGGGTGAAGTCAACTGAGATTGCAGGCAGTAGGTCCGGCAGGAAGATCCCCAACTCACAGTGACCAGATGATCAGGCGACGTGAGGGTCATGAATGGAGAGCCAGGGGTAAACCAAGATGAGGGGAATGTTGGGTGAGTCAATTGGATGGAATTGGATGGACTCTCAGATGCTCATGTGGACAGGCTGTGTGCGAGCTCTGATCACCCCAAACTCCCAGGGAGTAAATCTGCGCATACGGTTCTGAAGGTTGCTGCACTGGAATCCGCCAGGGACTCCTGTATACGTAGAGCCGTTGGGGTGTAGAGGAGGGCACAGAGAGTGAGTTGGACTATGCTGCTGGAACAAGAGGCCGGGGGAGCCTACTAGATTGAGTGCCCCACGTTTCTTCCTGGTGCTAATCTTTTCCTGGAAGCAATGGCATTTGATCTGATCCAAGATGGTGGCACGTTCAGACTTTGTCTCCCGGTTTTATAGTTCATCCATGTCCTGTACGTCTTTGCTACAATTGGAAAACGCCGCTGGCTGTTAAATATATTGTTCACAGCAGTTTTGCCTCCCTAATGAACTGTTGAACTGAGGAGCTCTGCAGCTTGGGCTTATTGCGTATGCCATTGCCTGCTTTAGACCTCAGTGAGCGACACTGTAGGAGGAGATGCACAAGGAAACAAATAAGGGGAAAACATACTGGAATCCAGGAATGACTTAGATCGAAGCGCTTCAAGCCGGCTCTCCCCCGCTCTTACTGGCAAACGTCTGCTCACTTGAAAATAAACTGGACTATCTGCGCCTGAGACTGAACCAGCATGAGAAAAACATCTGCGCACTCATTCTCAGGGAAACATGGCTTCATGAATCCACCCCATCTGGAGCGTTTCAGTGTGTTTCGGGCTCACAGGAATCCAGCGGTCTCAGGCAAGACGCGCGATGGTGGCATCTGTATTTACATTAGTAAGAAGTGGTATACGGACGCTTTAGCAGTGGCGTCCCATTGTCCACTGATGATTGAGTTGCCTTTTGTGAAGAGCAGGCTGTTTCGTATACCAAGGGAGCTCACTACAATTATGTTGGCAGTTGTATATATTCCCCTCTCTGCTAATGCCAGTGAGGCACTGCATGAGCTCTACAGTGCCATCGGTGATTTTCAAACAAGCACCCCAATGCTATCTTCAATATTGCCGGCATTTAACCATAAAAGCCTAAGGGCAGTGTGGTAAACTATGTATACCTGTCTGGACACGCCCCTCTGCTGACTGCTCCTGTGGATCCTCCCACAGACCCCTGTATAAAGGCGATTGGGGCACTGCTCCTCCCTCAGTCTCCGAGATGTCGTGCCCCCCTTTTGCTGCTAATAAAAGCCTATCGTTCACTTCCTGTCTCCGAGATGGTGCTTCAGACAGTCCTCCATAAATTCCACGAGCATGTTGATTTTGCTACCAGAGGTGAAAATACACTAGACCTGGTTTACACTAACATACCAAATCCCTCAACCCCAGATTGGACGCTCAGATCACTTATCTGTAATGTAATTCAAGCATACAGATCAGTGATAAAATGGGTCAAACCAGTTCTAAAGGTGGTAAAAACCTGGCCTGAGGGTGCAATCTTTGCACTGCAGGACTGCTTTGATAATATTAACTGGAGAATGTTCAGGGAGGCTGCTACCTTTGACAATGATGTTAGCGTGTGGACTCTGTGACAGATTAGGAGAATGAGAAAAGAGATGGCAGATGGAATACAGTGTCAGGGAGTGTATGGTAGAAGAAATGAAAGGGCTGACTATTTTCTAAATGGAGAGAAAGTACAAAAACCTGAGGTGCAAAATGACTTGGGAGTTCTTGTGCACAATTTTCTAAAGGTTAATTTGCAGGTTGAATCTGTGGTGAGGGAGGCAAATGCAATGTTAGCATTCATTTCAAGAGGACTAGAATATAAAAGCAAGAATGTAATGTTGAAACTCTATAAAGCACCTCTGAGGTCTCACTTGGGGTATTGGAGTAATGCGGAAAGGCATTGATAGAGTGAATATGGAGTGGATGTTTCCTTTGGTGGGAGAGTCCAAGACCAGAGGATACTGCCTCAGTACAGAGTGGTATCTTTTCAGACTGGAGATGAGGAGGGATTTCTTTAGCTAGGGAATGGTGAATCTGTGGAATTCTTTGCCACTGGAAGTTGTGGAGGCCAAGTCTTTATGTACATTTAAGGCAGAGGTTGATAGATACTTGATTGTGCAGGTCATGAAGGGATACGGGGAGAAGGCAGGAGATTGGGGTTGAGAAGAAAATTGGATCAGCCACGATGACATGGGAGAGAAGACTCGATGGGCTAAATAGCCTAATTCTGCTCCTATATCTTATGGTCTTATGGTCTAATATACCAGGTCGGGTTCTAAAAGACTATATGGCCCAAGTAGCTGAGGTGCTGATGGATATGTTCAACATCGGTCTGGAACAATCCATTGTCCTCTCAGTTTTCAAGGTGGCAACCATCATTTCAGTGCCAAAGAAGGCAACAGCAATCTGCCTAAATGGTTATTGTCCGGTGGCATTATCATCAACCATTATGAAATGCTTTGAGTGGCTGGTCATGGAGCATATTAAAGTCTTTCTCCCAGCTACACCGGACCCTTTCGTTTTCTTATCACTCAAATCAATCCACTGATGATGCAATAGCCTCTGCCCTCCACTCTGCCTTGTCTCACCTGGAAACAGGGGTCTCATATGCCAGACTGCTGTTTATAGACTTAATTCTGGCATTTCTTGTTACGAAAACCCCGTAACCAGGTAACTTACCAGCAAAGATAGATGGATCAGCTGAGTCGGATGCTACTATTTTCAAGCGTTTTATTCAATAAGGGCACAAACGTATGGTTAATACAAAGCATTCAGATCATATACATCGTCAAAACTCTATCTAAAACACCGGTGTAACCATAATCAATCAGAAATAAGCTCTACAGTTGTCTAGGGGTTAATACTGAGTCCAACGGAAATATAAAGAGTCACTCGGAAGTTTGCAGGCTTTTCCTTTTTGGGAACCGCTGGGGTTTTCACGTTGTAGCGAGAAAGAGGTGATTTAGAAAAGATAAACACTTGCCCGTCGTCTTGGCAGAGCAAATCCTTGGAATCAGGGGAGCAGACTTCCCCGTTGTTATTTAAAAGCAGTCTTTCGTTGGTTCTAACCACAGATTCAAATTCGGAATCTAACGCACGTGGCTTCCTTCAACATGGCGTCCCGCTCCCACCGGAATCGATATCGTGTTTCCTTGGTGTCTGCTGGGTGCGTCTGAGGGTTTCCCCCCCTCAGACCCGCCTTTATACTTCTTCACGGGATCGCAGGTGTCAATCAAGTTGCAGGTAATGCGATCTCTCTCTCAACCAGCCCACTTTGCCCGAGGGCTTTTCACGTGGTCTCCATGAGACAATAGTCAAGGTCACCTTCATTCTGCTTCTTGGGAGAACATGGTCTCTCTCTCTTTTTGGGTCAGTTGACCCCCCTTAACTAGCGTTCTTGCGATTTTCACAAAGGAGGGGGCCAACGGCATAACAAGACTTAATTCTGGCATTTAATACCATCATACCACAGAAACTGGTGAGGAAACTGTTCTCGCTGGGTCTCAACACAATCCTCTGCAATTGGATACTGGTGTTCTTAACAGTAAGGCCGCAGTCAGTCTGTGTGGGCAGCTATGTCTCTCGTCCCATTACGCTGAGCATTGACACTCCCTCTCCCCTCCCTAGGGCCGTGTGCTTAGTCTGCTGCTGCTCACACTGTGGAGGCATGACTGTGTCACAGGATCCAGCTCAAACCGTGTCATCCAATTTGCAGATGAGGCAACCGTTGTTGGCCTTATCACGAATGATGACAAGACAGAGAATCGAGAGGAAGTGGTATGAGAAGAACAACCTAAGCCTGAATGTGGAGAAGGCAAAGGAAATCATTGTGGACTTCAGGAAGGAGCGGACAAACCGTCCCCCTCTGTGAGTACATGGCTCCTCCATGGAGAGAGTTAAGCGCACCAAGTTGCTGAGAGTTCACATCATGGATGACCTCACCTGGTCCCTTAACATCACTTCCCTGAACAAGAAGGTACAGTAGCACCTCCACTTTATAAGAAGATTGAGGCAAGCAAGGCTCCCACCCCTCCCCCATCTTAACTGTGTTTTACAGGAGCACCATTGAGAGTATTCTGACAAGTTGCATCTCCATCTGGTATGGGAGCAGTCAAGCATCAGACTGGAAGTTTCTACAAAGGACTGTGAGATCAGCTGAGAAGACCATGGAGGTCTCCCTACCATCCAGCAGGGACATTGATCAGGAGTGCTGCAAACACAGGACCCTTAGAATTATTAAGCATCCTCTCTGACTCTCTACTATCAGGTAGGAGACTATGATGCATAAAAACAAGAATAGTCAGGATAAGAAACATTTTCTTCTCCCAGGCGATAAGGCTTCCGAACTCCCAGTTGCATTGTATTCGAAGTGTCACTGGTTAATCTGTTCCATACCATACAATATTTAATATTATACACTTCAGTTTGTTATTTATGTGTGATTCATCTGTAGATTTTATCCTTACCTTCATAAGTTATCCTGTGTTATGTGTGTTATGTGTTTTATACCCTGGTTCAAAGAAACGTCTTGTTTCTATATACATTATATTCTTTATATACATTTATGTGGTTAAATAACAATAGACATGACTTGACTTGACGTGATTGGAGGCTCTGCTGTCATCACCCAAGTTGTTTCTATACTGATGTTCATACACTTGGGGATGTTGATGATGGGGGTCCTGCAGCTTGAAATCTTTCTCGGAATGGAACTAGAGTTCTGGCGGATGATCTGGTGGGTTGTTCCATAAGACACTTGTCAATCTGGAGGGCCAGAGTGATGAGGCTTTCGAGGTTGGTGGACAGCTCATCTTTCAAGCGCTCCGAGAGGTTGTGATGTTAATGGGAAAACAGCTCCTCTGCATTTCATATGCATTGTGAAATAAGGGTTTTGAATTCGATGGTGTAATCCAGCACCAAGCGTGAGCCTTGACACAGGTGAATTATCCAATCCATTGCCCCAAAGCCCAACGTATCTCAGCAGTGAATTCCTCATAATGCAAATGGTGGTTTTACTGCCTCAGTGAGCAGTGACAGAGATCAAAGTTCAGCTAGTCAGGAGAGCGATGACAAAGGCTGTGGTGAACTACATTACCTGTCTGGACACGTCGCCCCCTGCTGACTGCTCCTGTGGCTCCTCCCACGGACCCCGGTATAAAGGCGATTGGAGACACTGCCCCGGCCTCAGTTTCCAGGATGTAGTGTGGTGGTCAATTGCTGCTTGTTCTTTCTTCCAGCCAAAAAAAGCCGATATATCGCCTCACGTCTCCGAGAGTTATTGATGGTGCATCAAAGGCAATCATGGCTTGGTCTGAAGGTTACAAAGATGGCTGGAGATCAAAGTGTAGATGCAATGGGACAGGAAGTTGCAGCATTGGGTTGGGATCGATCAAAGCAGTTGGACACCAGAATCTGGGGCTCTAAGGAGGAGGTTGACAGGCATGGCGTTGCTTTATCAAGACAGAGAGTTGGTTGAGTACAGCAAGCAGATGATCAGTGGTTTCCTGCTGCTTTGGGACCATGTGCTCCTGCTGACAGATGACTTCCTTTGAATCTGCTGGGCCATTTGTTGCTCCATTCAGCTGGGTAGAGACTGGGAAGCAGACAGACTACTTGTCTGTACTCAGTAGAACTTGAAACCACAAAGATTACTGTCAGCATGGCTAAAGAATGAAGAACTGTAATCGAAGCAACTGAAATCATTAAAGCATTTAAATGCATTATATAATTGTACAGAGTTAAGAATTATGAATGGATGATGCAATCCATCAAAATATCTGCCTCATATGAAGGAACAAGATGAACTACTCTTGGTTCTATATATTAGAAATAGCAATTCACGTTCCTTCCTTTTCTATACAGTACAGTGAAAAAGTCTTAGGCACTCTAGCTACATATCTCAGGAGATGATTGGCCAACAGGATTTTGCAGATTTTAAAACTTTGACACAAATCTTAACAGTTTGAAAGGAAGGGTGAATTAAGTGCTAATTTTGATCAGGATGAAGGTTAGGGAAAAGCTGTCAGTGCTCAAAATGCATGTTAACAGGTCTGCTGTTTAGGGATATGTGTAGAACGTAAGGGTGAAGTGGGAGGGAGGATGTCAGCAAAATACAGCAATAAACAATCTTGTGGAAGAGCACTGATAATTCCTGACCTTCCACAGATGTCTCTCTGCCCACTGAATTCTTCTAGGAGATTGTTTGCTGATCCAAGTTCCAGCATCTGCAGTCTCCAGTGTTTCTGCAAACTCTGCAATTCAATGATCTTGGCTTTAGGTGTTCTTTCTAACCCTTCACATGTCATCCATCAATAAAATTCCAGAGCCTTCCTGTCTCTAACATATACTTTCATCTCTGTATTCCTTTGTTCTTTTGCCAAGCCAATACACCATACTGCAGAGAGTTAAGGCATGAACTCTCTTCCTCCAATTCTGCAGCTTTCTGAATATGAGGCAATAACAATAGTGCAAAGTTCTTCTCTTATCCAGGTATAGACAGCAGAACACATTTTTAAATTCTCTCATGCACCTGTTATTGGCCTGCTGAGGGGTCAAATAGGATTGGAATTAATCATAACCATGATATATTTTTCCCATGAATATATGAATCAAAATGATATGCAAAGAAGCAGGTAGACAAAGAGAAGGATTGGAACAGGGGTCGATATTTTGAGGCTCGGGTCTTCAGGATGTGTGAGGGGGAAGACAGAGGGAAGGTTTAGTGGCTGAGATAGCTCACAAGTGAAAGTACAGGGTGATTGCTGATAAAGTAAATCAGGAAAGGGCACAGGGAGGGATGTGGTGTTGAATACGATTTCCAGGTTAAATGCACTGAAATTGGAAAGGATCTTAAGATAAGGATGAGCATTTTTGGAAATGATTTGTTGCACTTTGGGATGCAAAACATTAGGTTACTTTCCCGAATCCTTGAATTGTCAAGCCAGATAAGCTAATCCAATAAGATGTAATTGAGGTAGATGATATTCAGTCTGGAAGTGACAGATTATTAGCTCCTGGTTTGCCATTGCCTCAATTTCAAAAGTTTTTTCTTTGTTTTCTGATCCATCTGTGAACCTGCCCTTTTTTGTATAATGTCATCCAGCTCTACGTCCCTCCATGATATCTGTGTTCTTCCGAACTCTTATGCATCTTTGGCTTGCTTCAGATGTTCAGATTCTAAGTGCTGTCAATAACTTCCTAAACTTCTGTGCTTCTTTCTCTCTTCATTTAAGAGACTCCTATCTCTTTCACTCACCTACTATTCATCAGTTCTATTATCCACTCGAGGCTGTCAAGCAAATTGTGTTGGTAATATTTTGGTAGAACAGCTTGACAAATTTTACTGTGTTTCTCAGTTGCTCTCAATATCAACACTGACAGTGTGAAGAATACTAATCGTAGATATCCAAAAAATTTAAAAAGGCATTCAATATTTTTAAATTCTTTATGAACTTCTGCATATGTATTTAACCTTACCAAATATATGAGAGAGATTTGAAAGAGAGAAATCATCTCACGTTTGAAGTAGTAACTGAACTGTTCAGCCTCAGTCTCCTAATTTTTTGTTATTATTCAAATATTGAAAATATGCATGTCTGGTAATTATTCTTAAATATCTATTACTTTCTTGTTCTACATTCAATGAATGCAATATCTAGCTTCAGTACAGTTAATAGATAACTTTATTGATGGTTTAAACAACTGTGTAAAACTTGTAGAGTTCATAGTCAGTAGTTATGCCACCTAGAATGGATAACTATGGTGACTAGCTATAGAACCTCCCAAGCTGCAAAATACTCAGAATCAACATCAGAATCAGGTTTAATATCACCGACATATGTTGTGAGATTTGTGTTATGCAGCAGGAATGGATGGCCGCCCACCCCAGATCTCCTAGTGCCCAGTGCTCTTTATCGTCCAGATTTTAAAATGCATTCCTCAGATTACGGTGGGACGTTCAGGTTCATTTATTGTTACATTTTAGCTTGGGTGATACAGTTACTCGCTTGTGTCTTAGTGGGTTGCAAAAGTGAGTGGGAAGTTAGATGATGGGAAGCTTTTAAAATCTAACAAAAGGCAGCTAAAAAAGCTATAGGAAGGGAGAAGATGAAATATGAGGGCAAACTAGCCAATAATATAAAGCAGGATACTAAAAGATTTTTACAGTTATATAAAGAGTAAAAGGGAGGTGAGAGTTGATATTAAACCACAGGAAAATTATGCTGGTGAGGTAGTAATGGGGTCAAAGAAATGGCAGATGAACTTATTGAGTGCTTTACATCTGTCTTCACTGTGAAACACATTAGCAGTGTGCCAGAGGTCTGTGAGTGTCAGGGAGCAGGAGTGAGTGCCATTGCTATTGCAGAGGAAAAAGTGCCAGGCAAACTCAAAGGTCTTAAGGTGGACAAGACAGCTGGGTGAGATGGACTACATCCCAGAGTCCTGAGAGAGGTTGCTGAAGAGATAATGGATGCATTGGTCATGATCTTTCAAGAGAGAGTGGTAGCTGTGTGGAATGAGCTTCCAGTAGAAGTGGTAGAGGCAGGTTCGGTATTGTCATTTAAAGTAAAATTGGATAGATATATGGACAGGAAAGGAATGGAGGGTTATGGGCTGAGTGCGAACCAGTGGGACTAGGTGAGAGTAAGCGTTTGGCATGGACTAGAAGGGCCGAGATGGCCTGTTTCTGTGCTGTAGTTGTTATATGGTTATATGGTTAAGATTCAATTAATTCTGGCATGGTCCTGGAGGACTCAAAAATTGAAAATGTCTCTCTACTCTTTATGAATGGAGGAAGGCAAAAGAAAGGAAATTATAGGTTAGTTAGCCTAACCTCAGTGGTTGGGAAAGTGTTGGAGTCTATTATTAAGGATGAGGTTTAGGGGTACTTGGAGACTAGTGATAAAACAATTTAAAATCAGCATAGTTTCTGTGAAAGGAAATCTTACCTGACAAATCAGTTAGAATTCTTCAAGGAAGTAACAAGCAGGGTGGACAAAGCAGAGGCAGTGGATGTCATTTACATGGCAATTGATAAGGTGCCACACATGAGGCTGCTTAACAAGATAAAATCCTATGGTGTTACAGGAAAGATACTGGCATGGATAGAGGAATGGCTGACAGGCAGAAGGCAGTGAATGGGAATAAAGAGGGTCTTTTCTGGTTGGCTGCCAGAGACAAGTGGTGTTTCTCAGGGGTCAGTATTGGGAACAGTACTTATAACATCTTTTGTCAGTGATTTAGATAATGGAATTGATGGCTTTGTGGCAAAGTGTGCAGATAACATGAAGATACATAAAGGGATAGGTAGTACTGAGGAAGCAATGTGATTGCAGCAGGACTTGGACAAATTGGAAGAATGGGCAAAGAAGTGGCAAAGTGAATACAGTATTGGGAAATGTATGATAATGCATTTCAGCAAAAGGAAAAATAGTGCAGACTATTTATCTAAATGGGGCGAAAATTCAAGCTTCAGGGGTGCAGAGGGATTTATGAGTTCTCATGCAAGAGTCCCAGAAGGTTAATTTAAAGGTTGAGTCTGTGGTAAAGAAGGCAAATACAATGTTGGCTTTCATTTCAAGGGGAATAGAATATAAAAGCAAGGAGATAATACTGAGGCTTTATAAGACAGTAGTCTGGCTGCACTTGGAGTATTGTCAACAGTTTTGGGCCCCTTATCTCAGAAAGGTTGTGCTGTCATTGGAAAGAGTCCAGAGGAAGTTCACGAGGATGATTTCAGGAATGAAGGAGTTAACATGTGAGGAGCATTTGGAAGCTTTGGGCCTGTACTCACTGGAATTTAGAAGAATGTGTCGCGATCTTTTTGAAACCTATTGAATGTTGAAATGTTTAGATATGAAATGATTACATTCACTCTGACTGTAACCGTGGAGTGTTGGCATCACCTCCCCTGTCTGTATGCGACTGAGCGGGTTCTCTCCCCGTATCATTGCACTTGGTTGTTTTTGTTGCAATAAAGACAACTGTTGAGATAAATGAACTTTTCCCATCCGTCAGCATGGACCGAATGCTCGCCTCTAGTTAAATTAAATAAGTAGTGCAAGAAAGTAGTGAGGTAGTGTTCATGAGTTCAATGTCCATTCAGAAATATAATAGCAGCGGGGAAGAAGCTGTTCCTCAGTCGTTGAGTGTGTGCTTTCAGGCTCCTGTATCTCCTCGCTGATGGTAGCGCTGCCATTCATGATGTTAGGTTTTGCATTGTAGGAAGTAGATGCCTTCAATCCCTGCCAGAGGTGACTTGCATCTGATTCTGTCTCTAACCTTATTCAGAACTGTTCCTTTGTTCTTGAGATAGCCCTCCACAGTAATACCTGGCTGTCTTGTTTAGTCCTGGATCACCAGTCATGAATGCACAGTTCTAGCACTCGGGTATGTATAGTATTGTGGCAAGTATTTGGTCCATAATGACAGACGAGGAAATCCTTTAACTTAACAATCGTTTTATTGTGATAGACACAAAACAGACCGGGAACCCCACCCCCGCCCCCAAGTCTCACACCGATGGGAGTGGTGACCATCACACAGCCCAGTTACAGTTAGGGTGACCCACAAATACACATGCAAATAACTGTATAACCCAAGCTAAAATGTAACTATAAATGAACTGGAACTTCCCACCATAATCCCACAAAAGCATTTCAACACAAGGACAATAAACAGTACCGGTCATTAGAAATGCAGGGTTGGGCTGTCGACCACGCCCCCACCTCAGAACGTCACACTATGCTCCCGTAGGCACACACTCATCCACATAGGTTTTAATGAAGTCAGTGACGACTCTGGTTATTCATTCAGGCTCTAAGGTGAATCCCTGAATACAGCCCAGTCCACTTGAATGCAGTCCTGTAGGCTCTCCTGTGCCTCCCTTGTCCATACCTTCCTGGTCCTCAGTACTGGTGCTGTGATCCTCAGTCTCAGAGAGTAGAAGTACAGTCGGGTGATCAGACTTTCCAAAGTGTGGGTGTGGAACGGCACGCTAAGTGATCTTGATAGTAGTGTAACAGTGGTCTAGCGTGCTGCCTCCTCTGGTTCCACAAGTGATATGTTGGTAATAATTACTTGGAGACTTTTTCAAGGTGGCCTGGTTAAAATTTTCCCAAGATGATGGAGAAGACATCAGAGTGCGTTGTTCCATGCCTGCTGATTACGTTGCTCTGTTCATTTAGAGCCTGTTTGACACTGGCCTGTGGTAGGATGCATACTGCTACCAAGATGATGGCTGATAAAATGGAAAATGTTTTATTGCAAGATGTTCCAGTTCAATGGGCAGATCTGGGATAGCATGACCATGTTTGCACACCACAAAGACTTGATCATAAAGCAGACACCATTGCCTCTCCCTTTGAAGGGTCAGCAGTCCTATCTTGGCAGTGAATTGTGAAGCCATCAAGCTGTGTCACTGTGTCTGGGGTGGCAGGGAACATCCAAGCCTTCATAAAACAAAAAACACAACTGGTTTTAATGTCCCTCTGGTACAGCAATCTTGCTCTGAGATCTCCGGTTATATTTACCAGAGACAGTGCCAGCAGGATAGTCGGTATTGGGAGTAAGAAGCCAAGTTTCCTTAAACAAATTTTTAAACCAGAATGGCATCCTCTCTTCTGCTCCCTTAAAAGGTAACCTCACCAGTGACCAGAATCTGTTCGAGATTCATCAACTTTGAGTAGCGATTAATTTTTTAATCATATTAACATGATGTTGTTTCCTGTACGGTCCACTGATGTAGCTGTGGATTTCAGTTGCAGCAGTATAAAACAGGAATATTTGATGATTTCCATCGAAGCTGCTCACACAAGTCACCTTCTTAATGGTGCCTTGGAAGAATATAAACTTCTATACCATCTGAAGATTCTGATATAGATGGAAGACTATTTTATAAAATAACTTTTGAAGCTTGCTGAGTGGTGGAGCATAACAGAAACTTGTGTACATGTCATCACCTGTTCCCCAAACATGTGAAAAGATACTGTAACATGAATTTGAAAAACTGGTGAATTCCCACACGGATTTTCCTCACAAAATATAGAGCGATCTGTTCCATTCATCACTTTAAAATTGCGCATTGCCTGATGGTTTTTGGTCATTTAAAATATATTTTTACTCTGAATATGAAACAAATGACTATGGTCTGAAGATGCTGCACCCATTCGCTCTGTAAATGGAAATTATAGTGGCCAATGTGGCAAGTGGCGAGAATTAGCACACGTTATCAGAAGTGCATCACCAGTCTCATTGGAATACATATCAGAGGAAGCATCCAACTTCTTTATTTGAAATTAGATGTCCTTTCAGTGTTTGAAGAAAAATATGTTGACAATATTTCTGTATAAAAGCTTAAGCTACAAATATTGAAAAATGAATTTGACACTGTTGTTTCAATTTTAAATGTTTCTTTTCAACACCAGAATTACTGCAGCAGAACCAGGATGGTCTCATTCCAATCTTTGCTGTAATTCAATTATTCCTACCTTTGAGTTTTTGAGTACAGCTGACACCTGACATGCAGTTTATGAACAGTTTCATATTGCATGGAGCATAGTCTGACCTGATTAAGTGGAATAATTTGCTTTTGTGAAATACTATTCCTACACAATTTGTGAATGTTATGTAGAATGTCGACAATGAAACCACCAGGCAATTGAGAGTTGAGTGTATCACAATAGACAATAGACAATCACATCACTAAATATTCAACAAAGCAGATGAGACAAACTTCCTGAAGAAAATCATAATAAAGAGTAAGAATGAAAGTTAAAGCTTAGAGAAGTAAAGGAATTGATTTTCTATAAAAATTATTGCCTTGGCATACTGTTTCAAAATACTTCATATTTAGTGTCCTTCTGGGGTGTGGGGTCAACGTTCAAAAGATTGGTCTTGTCTGGACTCCACCCTCTTACAGACCTTCCCTTTTTCCAATATGACCTTCTCCCCTGCTCTGCAACTTAAAGCTTGTATCATTTCAGTTCTGATGAAAAGTAATTTGAAAACATTAATGGTGATCCTCTCTTCAAAGATGCTGCCTGACATGCTGAGGAATTCAAAATTGAAAATTTCAAAGTTCGAAGTACATTTATTATCAAGTATGTATATGTCGTCATATAAATCCCAGAGATTCATTTTCTTGCAGGCATTCAGAATAAAACAAAGAAATAGATCAGAACCAATGAAAGACTATACACAAAGACTGATGAACAGTCAATGTGTGAAAGAGGACAAACTGTGTAAATACTAAAAATAAATAAACACAAACAAATAAACAAATACGTAGATAGATACATGCATACATAAATAGATAGACAGATACAGAGATAGGCAGATAGATTGATAAATAAATAATACTGAAAACATGAGCTGTAGATTTCTTGTAAGTGAGTCAATACATTGTGGAATCAGTTCAGTGTTGAGGTGAGTGGAGTTATTTATCATAACAGGTTCGGCGGCCTGTGGATTGAAGGGTATTAACTGCTTCTGAACTTGGTGGGTAGGGACCTAAAGCTCCTGTACCTCCTTTTCTGATGACAGCATGGCCAGGATGGTGTGTCCTTGACACTGGATGCAGCTCTCTTTAGCAGCACTCCTTACAGACGTGCTCAGTGGTGGGGAGGGTTTTTCCAGCGATGGACTGGGCTGTATCCACTACTACTTGTAGACTTTTCTGTTCTTGACATTGGAGTTTCCATACCAGGCCATAACGCAGCCAGTCAGGATACTCCCCACTGGGCGTCTATAGAAGTTTGTCGAGAATTTAGGTGACATGCCAGAGCTGCACAAGCTTCTAAGAAAGTAGAGGCACTGCCATGCCTGCCTTGCAATGGCATTTATGTTTTGATCCCAGGACTGATTTTCTGAAATGATAATGCCAAGGAATTTAAAGTTACTGGCCCTCTCCACTCCCAATCCCCCAATGATGACAGGCTGTGCCCCTGGCGTCTCGCTCCTGTACTCAGTAATCATCTTTGGTTTTGCTTTCACTGAATGAGAGGTGGTTGTTTTTGCACCATTCAACCAGATTTTCAACCTCCCTCCTATGTGCTAATCCATCAGCTGCTTTGATTTGACTGACAACAGTGGTGTCAGCAGCAAACTTAAATATGACATTGGAGAGTAGTCAGCCTAACAGTCAAAAGAACTTTCCCATGCTTTCTGCTTTATTTCAGTTAAAATACTGCATAGGCTGTCAAAGGTGTTCAGCAATATGCACTCTGAAAGACCACTGAGTTCACTGAAGTGCCACTTTAGAGGAGACTCCTGCTCCCAGGAAACAACAATGCTAGTCAGACATCCAATCTGCTGCCATTTATGGTTAAAAAAAATATGCCAGAGAATGGGAGAGTAGCACATTGAGTAAAGCTGCTGTCTCATGCTGGCAAATGGGATTAGCTTGATGGGCACCATGGTTGGCATGGACAAGTTGCGCTGAAGAGCCTGTTTTCATGCTGTATTACTGTTCGCCTCCTCCTTCTCCTCTGGCTCTAGAACCAGAGGCAAGAGATGAGCCATCCTCAAAATGAGGCTGAAAGAGACTATGGGGGGTCTTGGATTTCATATCTGGTGGCACTCATCCAAGTCTGCAGCATATATGTTCTAATTCTGTATGTGGATGCAACATTTGCATATATGTTGCAGCATATATGTTCTAATTCTGTATGTGGATGCAACATTGGCTGCTTTGGGACACAAGTGTGCACATGCATCATTTGGGAACCTGAGGAGTCTGTCTCCTGCTCAGATGTAAGGTTTTTACAATGTTATGTGCTTTTTGATATTGTAAGAAGGCAGAGTAGACTGAACTGAAGCTCCCCAAATATTAGATTCTTATAATATTTTACTGACTTAGGCCATAAGACCATAAGATATAGGAGCAGAATTAGGCCATTTGGCCCATTGAGTCTGCTCCGCCATTTCATCATGGCTAATACATCTTTTGTCTCAGCCCCAATATCCTGCCTTCTCCCCATATCCCTTCATGCCCTGACCAATCAAGAATCTATCAAGCCTTAAATATACATAAAGACTTGGCCTCCACAGCTGCCTGCGGCAAAGAATTCAACAGATTCACCACTCTCTGGCTAAAGCAATTTCTTCTCATCTCTGTACTAAAAGGATGCCCCTCTATTCTGGGACTGTGTCCTCTGGTCTTAGATGCCTAAAAGACGTTTTTTCCAGGATGCTTTCAGCAGCTTCTAACTTTGCATGCACAATAGTGGTACCTACATCCGTTCTTTTAAGATGCAGAAAAGAAAAATTCAGGTGCAAGAGAGATGACCACAGGTGGGGTTCGCCAAGGATGAAGTTGCTATGAAATGAGGTGAAATACAACTTCACCAGTGGTAGGAAGGATGGTCTTTAAGGAGTAATACTTACTTGTGCTTGAAGCTCTTAGACACTTTACACCTCACATTCTGTGCCACGGTGGAGTGTGCAAAACAAAATGTAATAAGGATATGAGCCTAGAGTTTCGGGGAGAGGGTGTCAGCAGTTGGGAAGCCAAGAAAGATGGATTAGGCTCTTAGACTGGGGTTGGATTGTCTGTGGAATTGCAGCCTTGGTTTGTGGTTGATGGTTGAGCTGAAGGTTACTTCAGGGAGTGGGGGGGGGGGGGTGCAGGGATCCAGAATTGGAGGAAGTAATTAGGGAGAAAGAGTGTACAACTAGTGGGTGTAAGGGGATTTGAAGAGAGAAAGAAAATATGGCAACTCACCTCAGAAAAGTTTCCAGCTTTGGGTTAGAGCATGTTCAGAGAGGACTGAATTATACACAAAAACACCTATTCAGTTTGAAAATTAAAAAAAACTTGCAGGTTTCAGTTCTAATGATAGTCTCAGTTTTGAAACATTAGCTCAGCTTCTTTTTCCACAGATCCTGTTGAGTGTTTCCTGTATTTTCTGCTATGCTGATCTTTACCAGTTGGCTACACCTCATTAGAACATGACTGAATTTACAGGCACCACTCTGAAGCATCTTCAGCTGAGGAATAATGCATTTTCTGCATGCCTGAAGCAGAAGCTGCAGCATCTGCTCGGGAGTTCAGTCGCAAGAATGCAGCACTGTACTTCCCAACTGGCACAATTTGATCTGTAAGTCACTTCAGTCACATTCCTGTCTGGAAATAATGAATTTTCACAATTCTGGAGATGAAATCACACTCTTCTCTTCTCCAGAGAAGCCTGCAGTTCCCTGGATCAAGGTTTTGTGGAAGAACAGATTCCTTCTGCGGATGGAATCTCACAAGATAAATCCTAACAAGACACTATGCACATATGAGCACTTAACTGAGCCCTGTTACAGAACTAGTTTGGATCTTACCTGGTTGATGTGTGAACATTAGCAGAGACTGATGGTAAAGTTATTTGCTGAGCCCTCCATGGGTTTTGCTTAGCTGAACAGTTAAGTTGAAGCTCATCAATGAAGTAAGAAAAGACATATCAAGTAGACCATCCATAATCAAGGAAAGGATAGAAGACCAACTTAAGATTCTGTTACCTAGTGTTGCTGCTCATTCAGTATGACTTCATCCATTGAAACTGAGTGGAGGGCAAGCACTGGGTATGAGAGTTTAACTCTTTTACCACTTCATTTCAGATGACAGGTACTTTATCGACATCCAGATGAAGACATGATAGGCATCTCCTTTGTTATCTCATGTACGTGCTTAAGGCTGGGTTCAGAAATTAACATGTCTGGGATGTTGGATTGTAAGTCAAAGTTCAGAATCATCTTGGCAGCTCTTAGGTAGTTTGGCATAATCACACAGGAATGTTTTTCCTGTGGCTGAGCACCAGAAGTATATGGATGGAATTAATTCCTTGCAGTTGAGTGCTCCTTGTTGATCTGGGCTTGCTGAGATACCCACGTGTTCAGCCAATGACAACCTACCCTATGAGGAGCCAGCTAGAAACAAATCTGAGTTAAGATGCAGTCTGGATACAGTGATCACAGAAGTTTGTGGCAAACAATCCATCAAATGCATTGATATACAGAAGACTATGCAAACCTGCTCTTTGAAAGAAACTATTTTGCATCTTCCTCCAAAGTTGTTTTCATTTTTTTAAATGAAGCTTACCTAAAATAACAGCCATTCTTCTGGAATAAATTTTGTTCCTTTCATCTATTTTGATATGGATGGGAATTATCAAGGTAAAGGAGTCCCCTCTCTTCTTTTTCCTAAAACAATTTGTCTGTTTTTTGCATTGTAGTAGACAAAATGCATGCTCTGTAATACTGACATTAAGGCAAAAACACTTACAGATTTCCCTAGCATCCTCACCTACGATATCATTTTGCCATTTCCTTATAGATCCTATTGCTTCTCCTGCATTATGCATTTTTACTTCTTTTGTATTCTCCAATCTATATGTTAGAGACAATGGTATGAAAAATGTTAATACTGGGAATAACTCTGTTAAAATTGCATTTACTCTTCTTGAGCAAATTATTTTGTCAAAAATTTCCTTCAACGCCACCAATTTACTTTGTGAAATTATACTTTAATAAGAGTGTAGCTTAAAATTTCATTGTACATACCTTCTTCTAAAAAGAAGGCTGACATTATCTGTTGAGAGGAATGGTCATTCATTGTTTCAGCTGATAAAAGAATTAACGTTGATATTCTAGGACAATAAATCTTGTTGCATTCAACTTTAACCATTTTTCAACAAATTTTATTTCTATTGTCCTACCTTTTTCATGGGACTTATTTCCATGGTCATTGGTTACCCCATGACACATTAGTCCTCAGGCTGATCAGCAAGCTATTGCCCACAAAGGTGATTAATAAAAGGCCTCAAGGTTTCTGGTGACATCATCATTGAGAATGGCAGCTTAAACACTAGCTCCTCTGGAAAAACGCGTATTAAGCCCCATTAACCCGTCAAATACAATATTTTTCGAAAAATGTTTGAACTGAAAAGAGGGGCAAGAATGGGGAAAATGAATGGAAATAAAAAAGCGACACTACGGAGCCTGCGTCCGAGAGGAGTACAGCGAGCGGCTCTCCGACCCGACTGCATGCGAGCGAGGCGGGCGCTGGGCCTCGTTCAGACGAAGCGGCGAATATGTTCGAAATCCTGAAAGAAGTAATGGAGGTCCAGAAAGATATAAAGCAGCAGCTCCGTGATATTAAGTCAGAGCTCGCCAGCATTAATCAAAAAATAGCGGTGGCAGAGACTCGCATTGAGAAGGTGGAAGATTGCGTTCAAAATGTGGAACGGATACTGAGCAAGACAATAAAAATCATACATCACCAAGAAGGTAAACTGCTTGATCTGGAGGGAAGATCATGGCGGAAAAATATCAGAATCTACAATGTTCCCGAAGGAGCGGAGGGCCCGTCTATGACGGAGTTTGTCGGAAAGTTACTGCGGGACGCACTGGATCTTCCCCCGGCTATGAAGCTGGAAATCGAGAGAATGCACCGCGCGCTAGTCCCAAAACCTACCCAGGATAGAAAGCCACAATCAATTATAATTAAATTCCTTCGGTACAGCACCAAGGCGGAGATTCTACGAAGGGCTGGGGTAAGAAGAGAGTGTTTTTAGAGGATAAATTAATATATTTCAACCAAGATTACCCCCCCCCCCCCCGCGGTCCTCCAGAAACGCAAAGAATTCTCCGAAGTAAAGCGAGTACTAAAGCAAAATAAGATTAGATTTCAAACTCCGTACCCTGCTAAACTTCGAGTGTTTTATGACAATGGGACACAGTTGTACCAGACAGTGGAAGAGGCGACTACAGACATGAAGGCCAGAGGGTTGTCCGTCAGCGTGACCAAAACGAAAGAAAGCCTGGCTGAGGAATTGTCTCGCTTGGCTTGGGAAATAGTGTGAGAATCGAGAAGGCAGGAGACAGGAGGAGGCCGAGAGAAACATATCAGGAAGAGACCGGGAGTTTCCCAAAGACAGTCCTCACCCCTTTCAGAAGAGCCATAAGGTTTGGCTAACTTTAAAAATACTGAGAAGCTAAACAGAAGCAAAAGTACATGGTGATATACCTATCTCGAGAAATACTTATTATAATGTGGATTTTATATTACTTACCGTAGATTCCGGACTACAGAGCGCACCTGATTAAAAGCCGCTGGCTCTAATTTTAGAAAGAAAATCAATTTTTTACTTGTACAGGCCGCACCGGATTTTAGGCCGCAGGTGTCCCACGTTGTAATATGAGATATTTACACAGAAAGATATTACACGTGAGGATTTTTTAACTTTTAATTAAATCCATATGGTAACATAAACAAATACATATTGCAAATGCTTTTTTTCGAACCGTGCCTGTAACGCGGCTACTTTTAAATATACGTTGCATATACTTTTTTACTGAACAACATTCCAATATCTCCTAACGACTGGTAAAAAATATATATACTGCAGCCTACCAGGAAAAGTTATTGATCGCCTTTAACTTAAAAGCAGCGTTCGCTCAGATCCAATGCCGCTCGCGTAATGCCGCTCGCCCCCCTCCTTCCCGTTTATCGCAAACTGGCATTTTTCCCACAAGACGCGGCGAAACCGGGTGTGACGTCATAGCATCCCGCGATGTAGTACAGAAAACAAATATAGTTAAAACACTTCTAACTTTAACTAGAAAATGAATTACTAAGCGAAAATATTATAAACGAAATAACTGCCATAAAGGCAGCACAATGCTTTTCTTCGAGTGTTTTCCATGTTGATGAGGGTGAGTACAAATGACTGATTTACAATAATTTAATTGTGAAAGTGCGCTTGATTTATCGTACAATTTCATTGGACCTCTGTGAACTACTCATCAATTTTATTGGTCTACTGTTATGAGGCAAAATGTTTTTGGCGGCATGAAAAAAATCATGCATTAGCCGCACCGTATTAAAGGCCGCAGAGTTCAAAGCTGTTCAAAATGTGGGAAAAAAGTAGGGGCTTATAATCCGACATCTACGGTAATCGTTATTCTTTATTCGCTCACTTACTCCTTTTTCCCCACCAAAATGAGAATATGTATGTATATATATATATATGTGTGTGTGCATATATGTGTATGTGTGTAATGTGTGTGTGTGTGTGTGTGTGTGTGTGTGTGTGTGTGTGTGTGTATATATATATATATATATATATATATATATCTATATATCTATAGGAGGAGTACACGGAAATCTTTTCTGTGTAATGGATTTGTTC
This sequence comes from Hemitrygon akajei, assembly GCF_048418815.1. Taxonomy (NCBI): domain Eukaryota; kingdom Metazoa; phylum Chordata; class Chondrichthyes; order Myliobatiformes; family Dasyatidae; genus Hemitrygon; species Hemitrygon akajei. The sequence goes on from NC_133125.1 coordinate 37,939,172, forward strand.
ACTGACTTTTATGAATACTGCAATGGGGGCCCTCAACTCCCAAATAGGAGGGGTTATCCCCCACAGCTAGACATTTCCTCTAGCTCAATGGAGGGTCATTTACTAGAGACCTCAGCCTTGGAATCACATGTTCGTTGCCATTTTTTTTATTATTTGAGTTTCTTGGTTCTTATTTGTTCAGGGAGTAGTTCGATTAAGTTTTACTCTAACTTCAATGATACATTGACAGATAAATAGAGATGGCTAAGGACAAGGTAAAATTCATTTCTTTTAATGTAAATGGGCTATTAAATCCAATCAAACATAAGAGAATTTTATCCAAAATGAAAAAAGAACAAGCCCATGTAGTATATTTACAGGAAACTCATTTAAGTGATAATGAGCATAAAAAACTAAAGAGTATGAGCTTCACTAATCTGTTTTTCTCCTCATATAAATCAGGACATAGGAGAGGAGTTGCTATTCTTATCTCAAGTACGGTAAATTTTGAAAAAATATTCAAAATGGGAGATAAAGAAGGCAGATATATTCTGGTAAGGGGGAATATAGATGGCAATTCAGTTACTCTATTGAGTATATACGCACCCCCGGGAAGTGATATTGGTTTCTTTCAGAAAATTACTGATATTATGGTAACAGAAACAGAAGGTCTCCTGATATGTGGGGGAGACTTAAATTTACAATTATAACCAAACTTAGACTCTTCCAATAGAAAAACCTATGAAACAAAATCTTTACATAAGAAAGTTAATACACTTTTTGAGGATGTTGTTTAATTGATATAAGGAGGGACCTTTTCCCTGACAGAAGGGATTACACTCATTATTCTGCTCCACATTCTGTATATACAAGAATAGACTATTTCATAACATTTGGAAAAGACAAAGACAAAATAAACACCTGTGGAATTGGGACAATAGATGTAAGTGACCATTCATCTATATATTTATCTGTTGATTTTGACCTACAACCAAAGAATACTATTTGGAAACTAAATTCAAGTCTACTCAATGATCCGTACTTTAAGGAACAAATTAAAAAAGAAATTGGTCTCTACTTAGAATTTAATGATAATGGAGAGGTTTCACCTCCCATTTTATGGGATACTCTGAAGGCGGTCTTAAGAGGGAAAATTATAGCGATATCTTCATATAAGAAAAAAATAAGGAATAAAACATTAGAGGAATTACAAAATAGACTGAAGGAACTAGAGAAAAAACACAAATTGAATTTGACACAGGATACATTAGCGGAAATTAAAAGAATTAGGAACAAAATAAATAATTTGGCCACACAAGAAATCAGGAAAAACTTAATGTTTCTGAAACAGAGAATTTATGAAAGTGGATCGAAATCTATGAAAATACTGGCGTGGAAACTGAAAAAAAGATAGCAGAAAATACAATTCATAGAATTAGCGACCCAAGAATGAAAATGATAAAAAATAAGCTAAGTGAAATTCAAGAAGCTTTTGAAGTGTTTTACAAAACATTATATTCCAAAGTTCCAGGGGGAAGCATAACCCAAATTGACACTTTCTTGAATTCTCTAGAGTTACCCACTTTAAACGAAGAACAAAATAGAAGGATGACTGCTGACATAACTGAAGTTGAATTAAAAGCTGCAATTAGTAGGCTTAAATTAAGCAAGTCACCAGGATCAGATGGATATACGGCAGAGTGGTACAAAGAATTTAAAAATGAGTTAATTCCTGTTTTACTCCCCACACTGAACTGGGCTCTAAAAAAGGCACAAATGCCACCCAGTTGGAAGGAAGCGATAATCTCAGCTATACCGAAAGAAGGCAAGGATAAAATGGAATGCGGGTCATTTAGACCAATATCCATTCTTAATGTAGATTATAGGTTATTTACCTCCATTATGGCCAAACGATTAGCGGAGTTTCTATCCATACTGATACGTAATGATCAGACAGGTTTTATACGACAACGCCAGACTCAAGACAATATATGAAGGACACTTCACATTATGAATCATATACAAAAAAATTAAATCGAAGCAATAGTGATAAGCGTGGACGCTGAAAAAGCATTTGATTTGGTTAATTGGAATTTTCTTTAGAGTTTTACATAGATTTGGTTCACAAGACACAATTATTAAAACTATACAGACACTATATGACAATCCTACTGCTAGGATTAAAATCAATGGATATTTATCAAATAGTCTTACCCTAGAAAGGGGCAGGAGACAGGGTTGTGCAGGGTCACCACTACACTTTGTGCGATATCTGGAACCATTAGCTCAATACATCAGACAAAATGAAGATATCAGGGGAATTACTATTAAAGGGACAGAGCATAAATTGGCTTGTTATGCGGATGACATTTTGATCTATCTAGGGCAACCAACGTACTCTTTACCTAATTTGATGCAATCCTTTGAACAATATGGTCAATTATCAGGATACAAGGTCAACATAGATAAAACCCAATTACTTTCATATTACTATAGCCCACCAAGAGAAATTGAAAGTCGATACCCCTGGGCATGGCACACAGAGTCTTTCAAATATTTGGGCATCATTATGGCAAAAGATTTGGCAAAATTACCAGAATGTAATTATCAGCCTCTATATAAAAAAAATTAAGGAAGATGTGGCAAGATGGAGCCTGATTCCTTTTTTCAGTCTCAGTTCAAGGATTGAGTCTATTAAAATGAATATACTGCCCAGACTGTTATATCTCTTTCAGACCCTACCAATAGAGATTAATCAAAATCAATTCAATGAATGGAACAAGATGCTATCAAGGTATATTTGGCAGGGTAAAAGGCCTAGAGTTTGTCTCAAAACTTTGCAATTAGCAAAGGAAAAGTGGGGGGGGGATGGGGCTTGCCTTCTCTTAGAGATTATTATTTTGCAGCACAGTTGAGAGCTGTGATATGTTGGTGCAACCCATCGTATGACGCTCAATGGAAAAACATTGAGGAGCGGGTACTTCCCATCCCCATACAAGCAATTTTGGCTGATAACAACCTGAAAGGTACATAAATACTATTGATAACCCATGGGTGCAATTGACTCTTAAAATATGGAAAACTACTATAAAAGAATATAATCTAGGGGGAGATATTGCAATTCTTAAATGGTGTGCGTATGACTCGGATTTTACACCAAATAAATTGGATGCTAGATTTAAGGACTGGACAGCTAAAGGAATAACAGTTCTTTGCAACATAATGAAAGAAGGAACACTGTTCAGTTTTGAAATGCTTAAAGAGAAACACTTAATAGAAAAACAAGATTTTTATCGGTATTTACAGATACGACAATATGTTAATAGGACGCTTAAAAACGCAACCAAGGCAAATACATGCTTGATAGAGCTCTTTAGAAAAACATATAATTCAGATAATGGTAGTAGAATCATTTCAAGCAGGTATAAGGGGTTGTCAAATCTTAAAACACATTCGACTTCATACATTAAAACAAAATGGGAGAAGGAAGGAGGGATAATTATATTTGAGGAAGAATGGACAACAATATGGAGATATCAATGGAAGTGTACCAATTCGCAGAAATGGAGGGAGTTTGGATGGAAAAACTTGATAAGATATTTTATTACACCCTCTCAGAAATCCCATTATGATAGTAACCTCCCTGTTTGCTGGAGAAATTGTGGAAATCAAATGCAAATCATTATCATATTTTTTTGGGACTGCCCTGTTATCAAAAACTATTGGAGGGGGATACACAATGCCCTATAAGACATCTTTAAATGTGAAATACCGTTGGAGAGTGAGACCATATATTTTGGGTATATACCTCAAGAATGGTTGAAATGAGATAAATATTTAATGAATATACTGTTGGTGGCTGGTAAAAAGACTCTTACTAGGAAATGGTTATCACAGGAGAGCCCAACTTTAAATACATGGATGGAAATTACAATGGACATTTACAAAATGGAGAAGATAACAGCATCTGTTAATCATAAGCTGGAACAATTTGATTCATACTGGGAAAAATGGTTTAACTACATAATGCCTCATAGGCCTGATTTTATTCTCACAAATCAATGAATCTGTTATTAAAAAAAGATCACTCCCTACTTGTACATAGTTCTTTCCTTTTGCTTGTTTTTTCTTTCCACTCTTTTCTATAAGTGTATACCTCAGATAAATATTTTGTGGAGATTTTTGATATATATGTACAATGTCTGAAATACATCTTATGGAAATGTTTGTTTGATGAACTTCAATAAAAAAAATTACAAAAATAAAAGGCTTCAAAAATAGGATCATTCCTGCCTGAGCTATGAAGCCAAAAATAAGTCTGCACCTTTGATCTTGTATCAAAACAAGATACCACAGATGCCAAACCTATTGTTTATCTTGTCTGGCTGTGTGTTTATCCGTAATAATGAATCCTTAATTGGAATGCCCTCATGATTAAACTGCATTGCAATGCTTATGGTGCATGAAGAAAGCTGAAAAGTAATGACCCAGCATAAAGGAAGGATGGATAACTTTGGCATGGAAAGACTTGGATTAGTTTACATTGTTATTTCATTTCCTTGAGAAGTTTGCCATAAATAAGAATTTAGACCAATATAATATTATTTTATATTATCATTGGTGGCTTGGGCAATCTAATTCTTGCTTTGAGTCAGAAGATTTTAAGTTCTCTGTCTAACAGTGTAAGCAGCAAAGGTGTGTTCAGTTCTGTACGGAGAGAAGTGTTACATAATCAGAAGTGCTGTAACCAAGATGCTAAACTGATGTCCTGCCTGTTCTCAGGAATGCAGGTAAAAGACCCGATGGCACTATTCCGAAGAAGAGAAGGAAAGTTGCCCCACAATTTTCTAATGGATTATTTCCATTCAGTATTTTTATGAAACAGATTATTTGTCCAGAGTTGGCAGCTGTTTATAGGAGCTTACTGTTGCAAGTTGGACATAGAACATGGAACATAAAAATCTACAGCATATTACAGGCCCTTTGGCTCATAATGTTGCGCCGACCATATAACCTACTCTAGAAACTGCCTAGAATTTCCCTAACACATTGCCCTCTATTTTTCTAAGCTCCATGTACCTAAGCAGCTCTAAAAGATCCTATTGTATCCGCTTGCACCACCATCGCCAGCAGTGCATTCCACGCATGCACTCACCACTCTCAGTGTGAAAACTTACCCCTGACATCCCCTCTGTGCCTATTTCCAAGCACCTTAAAACTATGCCCCCTCGTGTTAGCCATTTCAGCCCTGGGGAAATGCCTCTGGCTATCCACATGATCAATGCCCCTCATCATGTCATACAACTCTATTAGGTGACCTCTCATCCTCTGTCGCTCCAAGGACAAAAGTTCAATCAACCTATTCTGATAAGGAACGCCCTCCAATCCAGGCAACATCCTTGTTAATCTCCTCTGCATTCTCTCTATAGCATCCACATCCTTCCTGGTTGCCATGTTCTCTACTTTACTACAGAGACTACTGTGAGCATATTTCTGAGGTATTTCATTGGCTGTTGAGTGTTTTGAGATGCACTGAAGGGGACATGAAACGTGGTATAAATACAAGTTATTCCTTTTTTCCACCTTTAATTCCATCCTGGGGAGTATAAGAGCAAGGATATGATTCTGAGACTTCATGAGGCATTGCTCAGACTGCACTTGGAGTATTGTGAACATGGGCCTCTTATCTGAGAAAAGATGTTCTATTATTGGAGAGGGTTCAGAGGAGGTCACAAAAGTGATTTCAGGAATGATAGGGATAATGTATGAGGAGCATTTGATGGCTCTGGGCTGTACTCAATTGAGTTTAGAAGAATGAGTGGGATCTTATTGAAACCCATCAAATATTGAAAGGCCTAGATAGAGTGGATATGGAGAGGATGTCTCCCATAGTGGGGGAGTCTAGGACCACAGCTTAGACAGAGACACATCCATTCAGAACAAAGATGAGAAAGAATTTCTTTAGCCAGAAGATGTACATCTGTGGAATTCATTGCCATGGATGGTGTGGAGGCCAAGTCACTGAGTATATTTAAAGCAGAGGTTGATATGTTCTTTGATACCCAGAGCGTCAAAGGTCATGGTGAGAAGGCAGGAGAATGGGGTTGAGAGGGATAATGAATCAGCCATGACGGTGCAAAATTGATGGGCCGAATGGCCTAATTTTGCTCCTATGTTGTCTGGTCTTATGGATTCCTGAAGGATATTGAGGACATTAAAAGAAATTATAGGAATATTTCATTCTTTGACAGTTTTAAAACACTGATTGCAAACGAGAACAAAAGGGATGCATTTCCCATAAAAATCAATTTATAATTGTGCCTTTCAGTGAGGATAAAGCACTGGGGGTATACAGTTCACATTTCTTCCCTGATGACACTGTCAGCAACATCACTTTGACCTACAGCATATGACAATTTATAGAGTCTGTAACAGTGCATTTTTTGTTGCATCTCAAATTTTTCTAGGTATATAATTTCAAAAAAGCAATTTCTCAGGTAAAATGTCGCCTGTTAGATGTACATTGTCCCCTATATTTTGTTTCCATGGTGACAGACTCTCTTAGATGACTGCTTTCCTCAGCTCCTTCAAAATGATTGCATCCTATTTTTCCATCACATTACAAGAGGCTGTTTTCATTCTCACTTCCTGACCGTATTAAATGTAAGAAAAAAGAGATTGAATTACTCTGGTGTACAGTCTATATCTGATAAGGATTTAAGAGCTGATATTGATGTACTGGAGACAGTTTTTCTGTGCTATGTCTCAAGAAAATCAACAAATATATAATGAATCTGACTTTAAATTGACCATTCAAAGTAGTCAAGTAGCATTTCAAACCCGAGGGTAAATAGGGCATCTTTCTCTCTCTATTGATAAAATAATATTCAAAGCATTACTTTGTTTGCTCTCTGCAATTCTACACTAGAAAGACTCTTAATACGATGGCTTGCATAGTATGTTTCAGTTATGGAGTAGTTGCTTTGCTGCTGGATGTAACATGTACATTCAGGATAATGAGGTCATGTCTTCACTGCTTCTCTTATAAATGACTAGCACTTTGGTTAGTTTGAGGATAACATTCTTATATTTCTCCAGTTTATCATGAGCATAGAAATTTATGCTGTCCATGAGTAGCTGAAGAAACAAAAAGCTTGTTTTTTATTGTGACATGGTATCGTGATTCGAGGAAGACCTTGGAAATATTTATTGTTATAAATTCTAATAGTAATTCAGCTATATCACAGTTTTGAAGGTTTTAGTACCAAAATATTTTAATAAATTCTGTTATTTATTTCTGAAGCTGACGCTTAATTATAGCTATTCAATGTTTTCTAGTTTGATGTGCATGTAGTCATTTAGAAAATGTGAACTGAACCAAAGACAACTCTGGAGGGATTTTAATTCTGTAGTCAAAGATTCAGTTCTGAAAGACAACTGTTGCCCTGGTGTTTTATTTTATGATCATAGATTATCTTTAAAAAATATGAAGTATTAATCTTGAATCTTCAAGAGGATTCCACAAATTAAAGTTACACTATGATCATCATTTTCATTATTCTTAAAGGACTTCCAGTAGAATTCCACCAAGAGTGGGAAACAAGATTTTTGCTGACAAGTATCAACAATGTAACTTAACCAGTGGCATTAACTGAGCTAAATCAAAGATGATGGTGGAACTTTAAATTTTTTTTAAGGATACATCTTTTGTAAGATTGACTCATGTTTATAAAACATTTTATATGCCAGCCTGTTAATACACTAACATTTCAAATTGACCTTTCCAACAGATACATGAGTTCCAGCGTGCTAGGAATCAAACTTATCAATATTTAATTAAACAAGATAACAATCACCAAGGGTTTCTACAAAATAATTATAAACCATTTTAGATTATAATTTCTGCCATTCACTAATTTTAACAAAATGATAAGTGTTATTGTTAAAAGAGAGCACATATTACACTTCCAATGGACAAACCTAAAACCTTGCATCCAAGTTAAGGTACTAAAAGGACTTAATTCACTGATTATCACACAAAATTAGTTATTGTTTCAGTAAACTTATACATATCTCAACCCACACGAATGTAAAATGAGTAATTCATAATTTTCAGTGACTACAATGAACTATTATTCCACTAAATATGCAGAGTATAAGGTTAGCAATGGAAAACAAGGTCTTAAGAAATGAATGCAATGACGGTAAGACACATAGACACTTGTGAATTATATTGCCTGATGTCACAAATGGTTTATTTTTCATTACCACTGATTCTGTGTCATGCATTCTATTTATACAGTCGCCCATGCTTAATATTATCTTGCAGCTCATGTTATTCTCTTTTATGCATCTGCTGAATGTTCATTGGTGCTTAAGGATGCAATTTAATATTCATTTGTGCAGTGGCATGGAGTAGTGCCTGCAGGGTACACAAATTATATTATAATGTGGATTCTGGGTGTAAACAGATGCCTGACTTATCATCTTCTATTCTGTGCTGGGAAGAAATGCCCAGAACTGCTGCTAGAAAGTTAAAGAACCGTTCCCCTCTTCTCACATTACTGTTTTGTATATAAATATTTATAGGAGAAATATAGCTTTATCAAATCATTCATGTTTAATTCATATGTGTCCATTTCCAAAATGGTATTGTGTTGAAAAAACTTGGTTTGGAACTGTGGTATCATATAATGGTTCTTACTTTTCAGCATGGTTAGTGTGGGTCTAAATCACCACTTAGGCCACACTAATTCCTGATAAAACCACAACTGCTTTACCAAGTGATGCTATGCATGGATCAAGATTAAGTTTAGATCAGTACTTCTGGATGTTCCAGGTTAAAATATCCAGTCGGGAAATCATTGCATCGTGATTCATTAAATCAATCATTCAAATTCAATTAAAAAGAAACAAATGTGCTGAATACAAACATTGAATTTTAAATAAAACTAATTAGTCTTCTGGAAATTACAGCTGTCTTCAAAAGAAATTTCCCAGAAAGTTAGAATATTTTTCAGATGTACATCTTGTTTGAATCAGGAGTTGTATATTAATGAATGTCTGGGTTTTATCTATTATACACAGAGATAATATTTTTACATAGAGAAATATGCAGTATGTGACTAGTATAATATTGCTTGTTGCATTTGACCAACTATCCTTTGAATGTTCTGTAATGTTTCAGTGTAGATCCCATTAGCTATCTGTTTCTACGGGGAAGTCACTGTAAGAAGTGAAAATTAATACAATATAATTTATTTTACAAATAAACCTCCAGTAAGACCATAAGACCATAAGACCTAGGAGCAGATTTAGGCCATTTGGCCCATCCAGTCTGCTTCACCATTCATAACTGATTTATTATTACTCTCAGCCCTATTCTCTTGCCTTCTCCCTATAATCGTTGATGTCATGATTAATCATGAACCTGTCAAACTCTGCCTTCAATGACTTGCCCTGCACAGCCCTCTGTGGCAAAGAATTCTGCAGATTCTTTACCTTCTAGCTAAAGGAATTCCTTTGCATCTCTGTTCTAAGTCAATGTTCCTCGATTCTGAGGCTCCACCCTCCTAGACTCCCCCACCAGAGGAAACATCCTCTCCATATCCACTCTATCTAGACCTTTCAATATATGATAGTTTTCAATGAGATTCCCCCCCACCCCCCATTATTCTAAACTCCAGTCAATACAGGCCCAGAGTCATCAAATGCTCCTCATATGATAACCCCTTCATTGCTGGGATCATTCTCGTGAAGTTCCTCTGGACTCTCTCCAATGCCAGAACATCCTTTCTAAGATAACGATCCCAAAATTGCTCACAGTATTCCAAGTACAGTGTGACCAATACCTTATAAAGACTCAGCATTACATCCTTGCTTTTGTATTCTAGTCTGCTCAAAATGAATCCTAACATTACATTTGCTTTCCCTACCACTTGCTCATCTTGCAAGTTAACCTTTAGGAATCCTACACGAGGACTCCCAAATCCCTCTGGCTTTTATATCTTCATCTCATTTACAAAATTGTCCACGGCTTTATTCCTTCATGCATCTCCCTGTATTATTTTCCGCCTGCTACTTCCTTGCAGATTCCCTTAATTTGTCTGAGTTCTTCTGCTGACACCCTATTTCCTCAACACTACCTGCCTTTCCACCTATCTTCGTATTAACCGTAAATTTGGCCACAAAGCCATCAATTCCTTCATCTAAATTATTGAAATACAATATGAAAGGAAGTGGTCCCAACACCCACCTCTGTGGCATATTACTAGACATTGGCAATCAAGTAGAAAAGGCCCCTTTATTCCCATTCTTTGCCTCCTGCCAGTCAGCAAATTTTCTATCCATTCTTGTATCTTTCCTATAATACCATGGGTTCTTATTTTGTTAAGCAGTCTTATCTGCAGCACCTTGTCAAATGCCTTCTGAAAATCCAAGTAGCCAACATCCACTGACTCTCCTTTATCTATTCTGCCTGTTATTTCCTGAAAGAATTCCAAAAGATTTGTCCAGCAAGATATCCCCTTTAGAAAACCATGCTGATTTTGGCCTATTTTATCATGTGCCTCTAAGTATCTTGAAACCTCATCTTTAGTGATGGACTCCAACATCTTTCCAATCACTGAAGTTATGCTAACTGGCCATTCTTTTGCCTTCCTCCCTTCTTAAAGAGTGGAGTGACATTTGCAATTTTCTACTTCTCTGGAACCATTCCAGAATCTAGTGATTCATGAAAGATCATTACTAATGCCTCCACAATCTCCTCAGCTAGCTCTTTTAGAACCCTGGTGTGTAGTCCATCTAGCCTAGTTGACCTACCTATCTTCAGACTTCTCAGTTCCCAAAGCACCTTCTCCTTAGTAATAGTAACACCACTCACTTGTGCTCCCTAAAAGTCTTGCACTTCTATTTTTCTGCTAGTGTCTTCCACAGTGAAGACTGATGCAAAATATTTATTCAGTTCCTCCACCATTTCTTTATCCCCTATTACTATTCCTCCAGCATCATTTTCCTGTGGTCCAATATCCACTCTTGTCTCTCTTTTACTCCCTATATATCTAAAAAAAAACTTTTTGTATCCTCTCTTATATCATTGGCTAGTTTACCTTCACATTTCATCGTTTCTCTCTTTATGGCCTTATTAGTTACCTCCTGTTTGTTTTTAAAAGCCTCCCAATCCCATATCTTCCTACTAATTTTTGCTGCATTATATGCCCTCTCTTTTGCTTTTATGCTGTCTTTGACTTCCCTTGTCAGGCACACTTCCCTTCTCCTCACTTCAGCATTGGAATACGAATGAGAAAAGATACGAAAACCCATAGTTAGATTTTACCTTTTTTTAATGTTTCTACTGAAGAACTTATGACTATTGTGTCCCCAATACAAATTGCTTTATGCCCTCTAAATTATGAACATCATATTAAATTTGGCAACCAATGATACATTAGCAAAACTCAGTGCAACATTAACCAGTTGAAATACGTGAATTCTCCTGTATGTTCTTTTTAACAGGATTGTTAAACCATTTGTTAAAAAATTTCCTGGAAGAATTAAGCTTTGGAGAAAGAATGGGGAAGGGAATGGGTGACAAAACGTGACATCTATGAAAACATACTGTTCTATAATTCACCATCATATATTGAGTATTTAAGGATTTTGACATAAATAGTTATCTTTATGCCCATTCTCTGCATCCAAAATATCTATGGTACTGATAGCAGTTTATCAAAACAGAATCAACGAGATTAGGGAAACCCATGCTCACTGTAGTCACCATGTACAAAGCAATGGGAAGAGCTCCTCCATTCTACTGTGGAATTGTCTAAATATGAGCAGCAATAATCAAATCCTAGTATCAGCAAAAAACATCACAAAGCTGCGTGGATTACTAGAAAAAAACTATTTGCCAGTATACTTTAAGGAAAATAACATAGGAACTGCAGAAAATAAGAGTCTATCTGTAATTTTGATACCGTAAGGTATGACAAAAATACTGTCGTTGATTGATCATTTCTACCTATCAACCTGGACCAGACACAGACATGAGGCAAAGCAATTGGTATTAATCTTTAGCAATTGTAGGCCCATAATTGCCTCTCCTATACCACCATGATGAGGCCATTCTCAGGCTTTATCTGGGTAGCCTTCAACCTGATGGCATGAACATTGATTTCTCTAACTTCCAGTAACATTTTTTCTTTTCCCTTCCATTCCCCACTCTGGCTCCCTTCTTACCCCTTCTCTTCTTCTTACCTACCTGCTGACTTGTTTTGGTGCTCCTCATCCTCTTTCTCCCATGGTCCACTCTCCTCTCCTATCACATTCCTTCTTCTCCAGCACTTCACCTCTTCCACCTATTACCTTCCAGCTTCTTACTGCATCCTCCCTCCCTAACTCACCTATCACTGTCTATCTTGTACTCCTTGCTCTCCCCACATCTTCTTATTCTGGATTCTTACTCCTTCCTTTCTGGTCCTGATGAGGCGTCTCAGCCTGAAACATTGACTATTTGTTCGTTTCTGAAGATTCTGCCTGATCTGCTGAGTTTCTCCAGCATTCTGTGCGTGTTGCTCCAAAATACCTTATCCTGACAAGCTTGGCACACCCATTACATGTCTATGGCAGATCACTGCTATACCCCATCTCAAAATATTGTTTTTAAAAAGTAAATCTATCTCATTTCAATTGACTCTGTGCCAAAGCAGATTTGTGACCTGGAAATTATTGTTTTCAGACACCCACTGGAATGTGGACTGCTGGATCAGCAGAAAATTATTGCCAAGATAGATTAAAAATAACTCAAGGAACAGTTCATCATATGATGGAGTCAGACTCCTCAGTTTCATTGGTGCTTTTATAGATCTTCAGGTTGATTATCATGTCACAAGCATAAATCACTTCATTAACAAGGCCCTCAATGACATTAATCGCCACCTTAAATGGCTCCAGTGGGAACAATTTGTATCAGCACTGAAAATGCAGTGATTTCACAATTGCTAAGAACCATTGAAAATCTTATGGCAAAATTGAATGTTTCATCAGGTTTATCATGACCATCAATGGGCCAAATCACATAGTAGTTTGGGGATGATTGTGACCCATGCCCTGAATCTTTCACTGCTGAGAAGATCTTTATAAATTAGTATGGATTTGCACTATTAATGTATCATGGTAACAGCAATAGTCCCCTGAAATGTCTCGCCTGTTAAAATTATGCTCCTTTCTTCATCTGTTTCTATATTATCATGATTAATAGCCACATAACACATATACAGTATATGGCTGTATATGATTTTATTTATATATATATAAATTTTGGCTTCAACTTGTACAATTTTTCGCTTGAAAGCTCTAAATCTCATATCGATATTAATGTTGGTTGGTATTGGGAGCAAGGGCTGCAGTAAAAAAGGACAGGAGAAAAGCGTGGAAAATATCTGATAATTCTTCAGTCTGTTAGGGCCTGGCAGGGGTAGGAAGTATGATCAAGAAGGTTGAGAGTAATGGGCTATCTAATGTGTCAAGAAATACTAATCGGGACTCATGTCAGGTTTGGAATGCTCTATGTTAGTAAACTGATATCTGGAAGTAGATGGTAACAAAACTCACAACTTATTTCTCAATTTCTCTTTGTTTTTTTCTCTCTCTGATTTTAACTTTCTTTCAACTTTCTTTTTGGCTCACATTCTCTCTATGTTTAGGTAACCTTTCTTTCTTCAGAATCTCTTTTTCTTTGGGGATTACTTTGGATGTAAAGTGATGTTAACTATGTGTAGTGTTAATTAAACACATTAGGTCAAGACCTTGTAATTTTAATCCTAATCACTGATTACCATGATATGAATTTGTCACTTATTTGCTGGTGTGGAGCAGGAAAAATGGACGTTTTACCCGTATTTCCACTGAAGATATGGAGAGTGCAAGACGACACTCAGTGCGGCATTTTACAAGAGCAGAAAGTGCTTCATTGTGACTCTAGGTGGTTCTGGAGAGCATAGAATTCAGGATCATGGTCTTAAGTGAAGCGGGGAAGGTAATACATTAAAAACCCAGGACACATCAGGGACTTCTGAGTTTGCCTGTTCCATGGAACATGGGCGAAACCTCTCGTGAAGGAAATTGTAACAATTCAGAACAGATATCTTAAGCAGGTGCCTTCAGATTTTTTGAGTGTTTTAAGTTCAGCACATGAAATCAAGTTGGCAATGATACTGTCAGGCTAAAAGGTGTAATTTTCTGCCAATATTAGATTGGGCGTTCTGGGATTATCTGGTCTGAGGGCTGGCAAATGAAAGAATTCCAGCAAATTTTGGCACACAGAACTTAATATCTGCTGCTGGAATGGAGATAGTGCTAAGAAACATATAAGAAGCACTCTCAGGGCACCCTTGGTGCCAAACAAGTCCACAGCAAGAGTATTAGTGGCATAACCTCCTTCACAGCCAAGTGATATAGGTACTGTAAATCACTTTTGAGAGAAGTCAGTTGGTCAGATGAGGCAGAGAGACTGCAAGTTATCTGGATGCAAAAATGGAGGTCTAATTATCGATTTTATGGGAGCAACTAAAGATCTCAGAATGTGCACTTAAAATTATCTAATGTCTTCACTGGCATAGAATGTGAAATATTGTACACGGATGGGTACAAGTCCCCAATTAAAGGAACTTCAGACACCAAGACTTAAGTTGTAGAGTAGTTCCATAGGGATACAAGATAGGTGTACAAGATATTAAGAGGAATAGACAGAGTGGACAGCCAGCGCCTCTTCCCCAGGGCACCACTGCTCAGTACAAGAGGATACGGCTTTAAGTTAAGGGGAGGGAAGTTCAAGGGGGATATTAGAGGAAGGTTTTTCACTCAGAGAGTGGTTGGTGCGTGGAATGCACTGCCTGAGTCAGTGGTAGAGGCAGACACACTAGTGAAGTTTAAGAGACTACTAGACAGGTATATGGAGGAATTTAAGGTGGGGGGTTATATGGGAGGCAGGGTTTGAGGGTCAGCACAACATTGTGGGCTGAAGGGCCTGTAATGTGCTGTACTGTTTTATGTTCTATACTATCCATATGTTTGAATCTGAGAGTTTAGAACTGGAATTGGGTCTGCTGAATGAAATGAATAGTCTGCCTGATGATAGGGTTAATATAGGTTAGGAGGCCCTTGACAGTACGTATATCAAAACTGCCGCATGGAGGTTGAGTGCCTCACAACCGAGGTGGAGTAAAACTGTATTGGGTGCTGTTGTAGGGAATTGTGAAATAACTCTGTCGCATTTTAGTAAAGAATGGGGATAATCTTGTAGCTGAAAGATAAAAAGGGATTCTGCAGGATTGGTACCAGAATGTGGAACCAGTTCAAACCCCAACCCGCAAACTACAAGCTAAAGTGGACTATAGTAAACACATGTCTGGTTACCAGCCTAAAAACAATCCCACAAACTCTGGGAAGGAAGCTTATAATTGTACACATAAAGTAAAAAATGGAACTCTACACTGCTCATGGAGCACATTTGATGCTTATACTTGATGGCTCACGCAAAACATAAGCACTACAGTTCGGCATAGTAAAAAGCTTCCCTCTCTTATGTATACACAGGGCATACATGGTAGACAAAGGGGAAAAGTAGCTAAGAAGTAGTATAAGAATAATGGAAACTTTGAACTGGGGAGCAATGTATCCCATTATGTGACACTTCTGTTAATGTCAGCTTGTAATAAAGGGAGAGTTTTTTCCTGAAAGTAAACTCTGGATTCTGTGTGAATTATTTCAGTCTGCAAGAAAGAAGCTGTGAGTTAAGGGGGCAGTGCTTAGTTTTGTCATGAATGGGGACAGAAATATTCAGTTGCTTATTGTAGAGACGGGCCAAGTGTTTATGGATATTGATAGGACTTATCTAGTTGAATTGATGTATTGTTTCAAAGACAGTTTTGTAATAAAGGTCAATATTCTCCAATTTTTTTTTTGTTTCCTGGTGTTAATTCCCCTGCTGTTAATTCATTGATATCACATATCAGTTTTCTCTCAAAATCGGTTTTCTCCCTTCATATTAGCTTTATAATCTTTTTCTGCTGGATCCTAAAATATTTTAAGTTCACTCACCTACCAAATCCTACCTACTTAGTCTACATTTCTAAATATTATTCTTGACCTCCTTTGTTAATAACAGATTCTGGTTCTTTCTCAGAAAATCCATTTTTTTCTAATTGGTATAATTGCCTGCTGATTGTTATGGATCAACTGTTTAAATATATGCCACTGCTCATCTAGTGACCTGTCTTTTGGTTGATTTCCATAGTCCCCCTAGAAATCTCCACATTCAGTCCATATTAGTTGTCTTTATTTAAGTTGGAGATAGTGGTTTTGTTCCTGTGGTGTTCATCCTCAAACTGCATCTGGAGTTCCATCATATTGTGATCTCTAACTTCAAGAAGATATTTAACTACAAGGTCTCATGTTAATCCTTCTTCATTACACATGAATACATCTAAAATAATCTGTTCCTAGATAGGTTCTATAATGTATGGTTCTACTAAACAATCTCTGATGTATTCAACATGTTCTTCATCAACTATACAATTACCTGTTTGGTTCATTGGCACGTTAATTAAAATCTCTCAAGACTGCTGCAGTTCTCTTCAAGTATACCCCAGAAGGTTTCCCATTTATGCTCCAAACTGTCAAGAGGTCAACTCCAGTGTCTTTACTTTCTTAAACAGTTAAGGTACTCCTCCCTCACCATTTCCAACATCCTTTGCTCCCACCAGATTTACAAGTTCGCTTTTTGCTCCATGTTGACAAATACAGCACTGTACATTGCTATCCACTGCCTGAATATCACAACTCCCTGCCTCTCTGATACCTTCCTTAATTAACAATGCTACTCTACCTTCTGTTCCTTTTTGGTTCTTTTGGGATATCATATAACCTGGAATAACGTGTACCCACTCCAGGTCACTCTACAACCAAGTCTAAGTAATAGATGTTAGATCATAATCATATTTCTTGTCTGCTTATCCGTCTTATGCTAAAACTAATTCAAATAAAGATTGTTAGACTCCATGTTTCTCAGCTCCCCTGTCACCTCTTGGGTCCTTAGAGACTCCATCCTCCTCCCACCCTACCTTCCCTGAACAACCAACCCTCACCTGTCATCTGATCCCACCAACTCTCTTCCCCTCTCTTACTTAGTCCTCGAATAGAACCCCACTCAGTATCATCATGGCATTGTCTCTGAAACCATCACCAACCTCATCGACACAGGAGATTTCTCATTCTCAGCCACTAACCTCATATTTCCCTTACCTCTCACTGCTCGTTTCTGCCTCCTACTCAACTAAGATCCGCAAATTAACCCAGGTCCATTGTTTCAGTCTACTCCTGTCCCACTGAACTCATGAACACATTTATCCCCCTTGATTCAGTCCCTTCCCACATACAACTGTAGTACTTCACATGCTCTCAATCTCCTCAACAATTTTCACTTTCCTCCTCCTGATCACCTCACGGTTGCTATAGATACAATACCTATACACTACTACCCCCATCAAGAAGGTCTTAAAGCTCTCCACTTCTTTTTTGACAACAGACCCGACCAGTTCCCCTCCGCCGTCAGCCTCCTCCATCTGGCAGAACTGGTCCTCAACTTCAACAATTTCTCTTTCAGCTCCACCCACTTTCTCCAGACTCAAGGTGTAGCCATGGGCCCCAGCAATGCTGGCCTTTAGTTGACCACTTAGTATAGTCCATGTTCCAAGCCTTCGCTGGTAAGGCTCCCCTAATCTTTCTGCATTATATTAATGACTCCATTGGTGCTGTTTCATGCACCCGTGCTGAGCTTGTCAATTTCATCAACTTTGCCTCCAACTTCCACCCTGCCCTTAAATTCGTTCGGTCTATTTCTAACACCTCTCTGCCTTTTCTTGATCTCTCTATCACCATCACTGGAGGATAGAAATGCCGCCCTCACCCACATCTCCTACAGTTCATGGAAATCTGCACTCAGTCCATCTTTCCACCTCCTTAACAGAGATAGATTTTCTCTTGTCCTCACCTACATGAGCCTTCAACACATCATTCTCTTCAACTTTTGCCATCTACCACCAAACATATTTCTAACTCCTTCTCCACTCTCTGCTTTCCACAGGGATCTCTTCCTCTATGAGTCTCTTGTCCATCCATCTCTCCCCATTAATCTCCCTCCCGGCACTTATTCCTGCAAATGGCAGAAGTACTACACCTGCCCATTCACCTCCTCCCTCACTTCCATTCAGGGCTGCAAACAGTCCTTCCAGGTGAGGCAACATGTTACCTGTGAATCCACTGGGGTCCTCTGCTGTAGGGGGTACTCCTGATGCAGCATCCTCTACATTGTTGAGAGTCAACATAGACTGCTTGGTCGAGCTCCTCAGTTCTATTTTCCGGTGGCCCATATTCTGTCCCGGTAACCTCTAGCCTGATGGCATGAACATTGTAACATTGCATGAACTCTGACTTCTAGCAAATGTTTTCCTCTCCACTTCCCTCTTCTTCATTCCCCTACTCTGGCCTATTTCCTCCCCCTGGTGCACTTCCTCCTTCCTTTTTCCCATGATCCACTCTGCTCTCCAATCAGATTCCTTCCTCTCCAGCCCTTTGCCTTTTCCACTTATCACCTCTGAGCTTTTTACTTCATCCCCCCTCCCCTACCACCCTGGCTTCTCCTATCACTTTCTAGCTTGCTCTCCTTCCCCTCCACTCCACCTTATTCTGTCATTTCCCCCTTTCCTTTCCAGTCTCAGTTTCAAACGTCAACTGTTTATTCATTTCCATTGATGCTGCCGGACATGCTGTGTTCCTCCAGCATTTTGTGTGTGTTGCAAACGACTAATAGACTTGGCTTTTCAGGTTTTACTCTGTTCTACATATTTATCTTCATGTATCCTTCCCTAGCCTCTCACAGACTGCTTATCATTTCCCCCTTCTCTACCACTCTCTCATTTCCTCATCATTTATTGAACATCCAGTTCTTGGACACCCCCCCCCCCACCCATTAAGCTTGAAGGTTTGTCCATCACCCTATTTGAGTGATTTTCCAGGACACTGGCCCCACCCAGCATGATTCAGCTGAAGCACATGCCAACAGTATGGCTCAGTCCTTCCTCAGTTTAGGTGGAATAGACTCATCAATCAGAACTCATTTCTACCACAAGCAAACTAGCAGATGGGCTGATGTATGCAACGTTTGCCTGTCAAAGAGATTGAAAGGAGATTGAGTGATATGGAACCCAGGAGCGAGTTCAAATTGCGGCACGACGAATAGAGGAGATATTCTCGGAAATGCTGCGGCACATGTTGGTAACATCAATGTAAAAATACTCATCTTGGCATGCTACAAGAGTACTCAGAATATTTGTCAACTCCTGTGGGTTTACTGTGCACTCGGTTTAGGTGTTTGTCAGCAAGAACTTTGCATGTTTAGTTCCCTGTGGGGCAGCAAGTGAAGCAAGTACTACAGTGCAATGACAGGAAGGTTCTTGGCCTGAAGGTGTCCATGGTGACCGCACCTGCAGAGGCCACCGCAGGGAAGGAAAGCAAAGCATCAAGAGAGCCAGATGGAGTGAGATGTCCTAAAGGGATTAACAGTACCGATGGCGTTTTCAGCCAAGCAGACAGTGGGGACTGTGATCTTGCTTTTACTCAGAGTGCAAGTCCTTGCAAACAAATAGCTTAAACTAAAACTAAATATTTTCTAGAAACTATACAGCCCATTTTAACGGGAGCAATAGGGTGTCTATTTCTCTGCTGCAAGAATCGGGGTGGAAGGTGTAAAGGTCAGTGGCAGGGTGCTGTTGTGAAGCCACCTCAAACAAGCAGGGTGATTCTTCTGTAGTGGATGACACTGCATAGGTCTTGGAACAATATTGTGTTACCTACCGGTCTTCCTGTATGAATCCAATCGAGCTCAGATTGAAGGAGGACTCTGCATGAGTTGGAGGCAATTCAAGAGCTCCATGTGATGTTATGTTGGGCCTGGACTTGCTGATGTTGGCATAATACAGCAAAATCAAAGTGTGCCAAGGCTGGAAAATGTTTTGGCTAAAGTATAAGCATTGGAAATGGTCCAGAAGAGGTCAGAACTGAAGAACTTTAACTTCAAGAAGGAAAGCAAAGAACATCAGAGCAGATGACATTAGAATTGAGATCTGAATTTGGCCACCTATGAGCCTGCTCTGCCTTTCATCAAGATCAACATTGATCTTCTATCTGGGGACCCAGGAGACTGCAGATGAGCAACACACACAGTGCTGGTGGAACTAAATAGGTCAGACATCATCTATAGGAGGAATTTACAGTTAATATTTTGGGTCAATATTCTTCACCAGGACTGGAAAGGAAGTGGGATGGGGGAGAAAGCAAGTATAAAAATACTGGGGGGGGGGGGGGAATAGGGTCAGAACAAAATCTGGATGTTGATAGGTAGATCCAACTGGGGGGCGATAGGCTAATGAGGGAGGGGGAGAGTAGAAGGTGATAGGTGGAATTGGCAAAAGGCTGACGAAGATGGAATTAGATTAAAGAGGATAGAGGACCTTGGAATAAAGGGAAGGTGGTGATGACGGAAATTGTGGGGAGGAATGTGTGGGTATTGGGCAGATTGAGGAGGAGAAAGAGATGCAGTGATGGAGACCAGTGGGATAGGGAGAAAATGGAGGTGGGGGTGATTAGTGGCTACTGGAAGTTAGAGAAAATGATGAACATGATGTCAAGTTGGAGAATACTAAGGCAGGATATGAGACTCTATTCCTCTAATTTGCATCTAGCCTTAACTTGGCAGTAAATGAGACTGTGGGCAGATATGTGTGGGAATGAGAAGTGGAATTAAAATGAATAGCCAGGCTGGTAAATTGGATGGAGTGAAGATGCTCGATGAAGCAATTTCCCCAACCTGCATCAAATCTCACAGATGTGGAGGAGGCAGCACCAGGAGCACAGGTGCAATAAACGGGTGATAAGATGAGGGAGGAGAGTTGGAATGATGACAGGGGCTGGGAGGTGATAGGTAGAGGAGACAAAGGGCTGAAAAAGATGGAATCTGATAGGGGATGAGGGGGGAGGTTGGAATAAAGGGCAGGAGCTGAGGAGGGGAATTAGTGGAAGGAGAGTGTGGGTGATGGGCAGACAGAGATGACAGGGAGAGGAAAGAGACAGGGTAATATATCTGCCACAAAACAACAAATATATCGGTGCTAATAACCCTGATTCTGATTCAGGTAAGGGCAGAGAGGGATCGGTTTCTGAAAGTTTAAGAATTAGATGAGGTCTGGAGAATGCCCAAGCAGAATTTGAAGAGCCGCTCTTCGAACTTGCACTTAGCTTCAACCTAGCAGAGGAAGAGGCTGTGGACAGAAATTTCAGTGTGGGAATGGGAAGTGGAATTAAAATGACTGGTTACCAGGAGGACCCAGTTGGCCCAGTGGCAGAGTAAAGACATGTGTTCTACCATTACATTCTCCATTATAGATTCCAGCAATTCTCTAACTTATGTAGAAGTTCGATGTTTTCTCTGGTTGCTGCCCTTCAGCTTTCAGGAGGCTCTGTAAAATGTTGAAAGGTGATAACCAGGGCACTTGGTTCACTACTATTAAACCCCTGAGATGTAGGTCATTGGTTCCTTTGGATTTATTGCCTTTCTTTCTCACTGTTTTTTTAACTAGTACTAGTTTTCTTCAGTTCTTCATTCATGATAGACGTATGTTTTTCTAGTACTTCTGGCAGTTTTTTGCTTGTAAATTTCTTCTTCAGTGAAATCAGACACATACTTTTGCTTAATTGCTCTTCCAACTCCCCATTCCCATTTAAATTGTCTACAAGAGATCCACATTTACACTTACTGCCTTATCCATTTTACAGACTTTAAGAACTAAAATTTTATATTGCTCTCCAGTTTGCTCTCTTATTCTATTATTTTTTTTTATCAATTTGTTCGTAATGTTCAGTGACCATGGATTGGTACAGTGGGAACCAGACAGAGCACAAAGGCAGAAGGATGAGATTTTTCAAAAAACATTCAAATTAGAACTGTTATCATTGAATTCATAGTGTTGGCAATTATATTGAGCACAATGCAAAATTGTATTTATTATAGTAGTTAATGGGTAGATTTATCCATGTTAGGTTCAGGGTTACAGTTGACATCTAAAAACAGATTTAACATAATATTTTATGATTAATTGTAGTCTAGGTAAGAGTTGTGGGGCAGGATGTGTAGTGTGTTGCATATGAAATCTGCTTGAGAAGGGACACCAGGATTATCAATGCTAGGAATGGATACCATAGATTTTGTTTTGTATTTATAAAATACCAAATTTTTACTGTATCTTAAAACAATAGAAATATAGTATTTTTCTTCTGCACATTGGTTGATTGTCAGTCTTTGATTAACTGTAGCTTTTATTGTTTCTACTGTATTTCCTTGCTCTACTGTGAAAACCTGCAAGAAAATGAATATCAGGGTAGTATATGGTGACATACTATATATGTACGTTGCTAATAAATTTGCTTTGAACCTTGAACTTTAAGTTTAGTTTATAGCATAAAGCTTGTAGCTGGCTCAAAGATTAGGTGAGAAAAGAGTTTTTGTACATATTAAGTTAATTGCATAACCTCATGTGTAAACATTATTAATGAACAAGACTGCTACCTGTAGATAGTTGTAAGGGTCGTTACCTCTATTTTAAAAGGGAATGCATTATAGCGTATATTGAGTTCTCCACAGGGGACTGTCCTGACTCCCTTTCTCTTCACCATCTACATCTCGGACTTCAACTACTGCACAGAGTCTTGCCATCTTCAGAAGTTTTCTGATGACTCTGCCATAGTTGGATGCATCAGCAAGGGAGATGAGGCTGAGTACAGGGCTACGGTGGGAAACTTTGTCACATGGTGCGAGCAGAATCATCTGCAGCTTAATGTGAAAAAGACTAAGGAGCAGGTGGTGGACCTGAGGAGGGCTAAAGCACCGGTGACCTCTGTTTCCATCCAAAGAGTCAGTGTGGACATGGTGGAGGATTACAAATACCTGGGGATATGAATGGACAATAAACTGGACTGGTCAAAGAACACTGAGGCTGTCTACAAGAAGGGTCAGAGCCCTCTCTATTTCCTGAGGAGACTGAGGTCCTTTAACATCTGCTGGATGATGCTGAGGATGCTCTATGAGTCTGTGGTGGCCACTGCTATCATGTTTGCTGTTGTGTGCTGGGGCAGCAGGCTGAGGGTAGCAGATACCAACAGAATCAACAAACTCATTTGTAAGGCCAGTGATGTTGTGGGGGTGGAACTGGACTCTCTGACAGTGGTGTCTGAAAAGAGGATGCTGTCCAAGTTGCATGCCATCTTGGACAATGTCTCCCATCCACTCCATAATGTATTGGTTAGGCACAGGAGTACATTCAGCCAGAGACTCATTCCACTGAGATGCAACACTGAGCGTCATAGGAAGTCATTCCTGCCTGTGGCCATCAAACTTTACAACTCCTCCCTCGGAGTGTCAGACACTCTGAGCCGATAGGCTGGTCCTGGACTTATTTCCACTTGGCCTAATTTCCACTTGGCCTAATTATTTTTGGTTTTATTTGCTATATTTCTACTCTATTTTTGGTTGGTGCAACTGTAACAAAACCCAATTTCACTCGGGATCAATAAAGCATGTCTGTCTGTCTGTATGTACAATGTAGTAAGACCTTTCATACTGTAGTACTAGACAACTGCTGTTGGTTGATTGTTGACTACCTTCAATAAACAGATGGGTGTTTAGTTGCTCAATGTTTGTTGGCTTTTTACATGATACAGTAAAGCCTACAGAATCATGTGTTTTCCTCTGCCTCTAACACTTGTCTACAGTTCTCTTAAAAGATAGAATGCTTTCTGCCATAACTACTCCCTGTAGCAAAGTATATCATGTTCCAACAACTTACTACATAAAGGAATTCTCCTTAGCTCTTTTCTGAGTCTTTTAGTGACAGCTTTAAATTGATGACCTCTCAGCTCTGATTCTCCAGTGAGAGGAAACCGTCTTTCTTTATTTACTCTGTCAAAACCCTTCATAAATTAAAAAAAACTCAATTTAATTCTTCTCAATGGCTTCTCTGTTCCAGCTGAAGATTAATTCAGAACCCTAAGTATTTCAATCATAGATAAATAAAATGAATTATTGAGTGACAAATGGACAAATGATGAAAATAACAAGGCAGGAAAATACTGCAGAAGTTAAGTGCTGAACATTATCACACCATGCATCATATGACAAATTACAAATAGAAATAAGTAGATTTTAATTGTATTGCAAACACTTTTTTCTGGATTAATATAAGATCATTGCTTTAATTTAAACTGTAGAAACAGAACTTGGGTCATTGTTTCAAGCTATTTTTAAACTTGGGTAAATTTAAAATTTACTCTTGGGTAGCAATGAGAACAAAGAGATGGCAGATGAACTTAATGAGTACTTTGCATCATTCTTCTCTATGGAAGACACTAGCAGTATGCCAGAGGTCTGTGAGTGGCAGGGAGCAGGAGTGAGTGTCATTGTTATTATAAAGGAAAACGTGCCAGGCAATCCCAAAGGTCTTGAGGTGGATAAGTCACCTGGACCAGATGGACTACATCCCAGAGTCCTGAGAGAGGTTGCTGAAGAGATAATGGATGCATTGGTCAAGGACTGGAAAATTCCAACTATCACTCCACTCTTTAAGAAGGAGGAAGGCAAAAGAAAGGAAATTATAGGCCAGTTAGCCTAACCTCAGTTCTGAGTTTATTATTAAGGATCAACTTTTGAGGTACTTGGAGACTAATGATAAAATAAGTCAAAGTCAGCATGGTTTCTGTAAAGGGAAACCATGTCAAATCTGTTCGAGTTCTTGGTAGTAACAAACAGGATGGACAAAGGAGAGGCAAGTGGATGTCATTTACTTGGATTTTCAGAAGGCATTTGAAAAATTGCCACACATGAGGCTGCTTAACAAGATAAAATCCTATGGCATTACTGGAATGATACTGACATGGATAGAGGAATGGCTGACAGGTAGGAGGCAGTGAGTGAGAATAAAGGGGGGCTTTTCTGGCTGGCTGACAGTGACTAGTGGTGTTCCTCAGAGGTCAGTATTGGGACCACTACTTCTCACATTGTTTGTCAAGATTTAGATAATGGAATTGATGACTTTGTGGCAGAGTCTGTGGATGATACAGAGATAGGTGGAGGGGTAGGTAGTGCTGAGGAAGCAATGTAATTGCAGCAGGACTTAGACAAATTAGAGGAATGGGCAAAAAAGTGACAGATGGAATACAGTGTTGGGAACAGTATGATAATGCATTTTGGTAAAAGGAACAATAGTGCAGACTATTATCTAATGGGGAGAAAATACAAACATCAGAGGTGCAGAGGGACTTAGGAGTCACTATGCAAGACTCCCAGAAGGTTAATTTACAGATTGAGTCTGTGGTAAAGAAGGCAAATGCAATGTTGGCACTCACTTCAAGGGTAATAGAAAATAAAAGCAAGGAGATAATGCAGAGGTTTTATAAGACACTAGTCAGGCCACACTTGGAGTAGTGGCAACAGTATTTGGCCCCTTATCTCAGAAAGGATGTGTTGTCATTGGAGACAGTCCAGAGGAGGTTCACGAGGATGATTCAGGGAATGAAGGGTTAACATATGAGGAGCATTTGGCAGCTTTGGGCCTGTACTCACTGGAATTTAGTAGAATGTGGGGGCGTGGGGATCTCATTGGGGATCTCTTGGATGCGAAGAGGATGAATCCATCATGTGGGTTTCCCGAACTAGAGGGTACAGCCTCAAAATTGAGAGGTGAGCTTTTAGAACATAAGCAAGGAGTTTTTTTTTAGCCAGAGAGTAGTGAATCTGTGGATCGTGGGATCCAGGATCAGCCATGGTTGAATGGCAGAGCAGACTCGATGGGCTGAATGATCTAATTCCACTCCTATATCGTATGGTCTTATGGTTTAATACACAATGAAAGTATGTTAGAATCACTATATAAACAATTTAGAGTAAGCTTAAAGGGCTTCTCTATCCATAACTATCTTGTAACTTGGTGCTATTGTTCTCCTGTTGGTCTTCGGAAAGTTTAGATTTCTAAATGGATGGTTTGCATTTAAAGCATCTAGTCATATTTTACTTAGAATCTTTTAAAACCTTTTGAAACCTAGCAGATCTAAAAGCTGTTTAGTAAGCAAAGTTTGCAGCTAATTTTCATGTAAATAACAATGACGATCAGCCATCTCTGAAGATGTTGTTTGAGAATGGAACGTTGAGGTCAAAAGGTCATGCTCCAAGCTTGACTTTAAATATCAAATTGACTTTAAGTATTTCAATCAAATTAACTTGAATCACCAGGAAATCGGAACAATGCTTTAGTTCAAAGCTTTATCCGAACAACTACGTTTTGAATAGTATTGATGAATACTGGTTATGTTTTTTTACCAACTTACTGAAGAGGGCAGTGTAGAGCTAAAACTAATGCTGACTCAATGAACTTAGTATATTATTATCCTTATTTAAGTCAGAGGCTAAATTGAACAGTAATATTAGCTATCCAACTCTTTCAGTATTCTATTCTGTGACAGGATAAATCATCAAACAATGCCCAAGGCCATTGATTTTCCATTATCAGGTAAAAGTGGTTTTGAATCCTGGAATACAGTTCTCAACACACCAGTAAATAGTGAAGAGCCCAATGTGCTCAGCCAGAACTTGACTTTATCAGTCAGCATAAACCAATAGACTATATAGAAGGCCACTGTTTTCCCCTCCATGAAAAATTTGATGCACTCCGCAAAACACTATCAAATAGCACAGCATCTCACACAATAACAGCAGTATTGATCAGCTCATTCATTGCTGAGTGGTCATGATAGTTCTAGCTGAGGGTAACCTTACCAACTGTGAGTTGGGGAAATGTCTCTTCTTGTTCCAAGGGCTGTCCATGGATGCACACGCCCAGCATTAATAAAAACTGCCCTACCTCTGTAAAAGCGATTGCTCAAATATAAATATGCTGTCCCTTTTGGACAGAGATCGGGAGGAATTGCCTGAGCCAGAGAGTGGTGAATCTGTGGAAGTCGTTGCCACAGACAATTGTGGAGGCCAAGTCATTGGGTATATTTAAAGTGGACATTGATAGGTTCTCAATTAGTAAGAGTGTCAGAAATTACATGGAGAAGGCAGGAGGAAGGGGTTGAAAGGGACAATAAATTAGGCATGGTGGAATAGGGAGCAGACTCGATGGGCCCAATGGCCTAATTCTAATCCCGTGTTTTATGGTCTTAAGGAAATGAGGCACATAGGGCCAGGAGCTGAGAACTGAACGTGGTCTGGAATGTGGACACATGTTTTCAGAGAGGTAGGACTGTAAGGAATGGAGAGAAGTGGTGAAAGATCAGAGAGGGACCCAGTTACACCCATGTGACCAATTAACCTACTAACTGTAATGTCTTTGGAATGTAGGAGGAAAACAGAGAAAACACACACAGTCAGAGGAAGAACATGCAAGCTCTTTACAGAGGGCGGTGAACTGAACCTGGGGTGCTAGTGCTGTTACACTGTCATGTTAAATCCCAAAGAAATAAATTGCTTCTAGTTTAGGTGGGCGGCAGAAAAATGAGCACAGGGATTGTAGGGCCTCTGGCCTCTAGTGGACAATGGTCCTCCGACTTCTCCAGTGGATTTCAGACTCATAGACTCAGAGCTTCGGTTAATGTTAGCACTGGCCTGTTCTTTTGTGCCATCTAACCCTGCACTTGGCAAGTGTGCTCCAGCTGTAGAACTGGCAGTGGGGCTGACTTGTGAGGTATGAATGGGGGGAGAATTGAGTAAAGGTACAATATGAATATTATCCTGAATCCGAATTAGATGCAGTGCAGTTGGTGAAAGGAGAATTGGCAAAGTATTGCTAGAATCTGCTGCAACCGATAAAATTGGTCAGACATGGCACTTGAGGTGAGTTCACTGATTTTACCCAGAAGTGATTTTATTCCATGTCAGAGGAATGGCATTTCTGGCATTCATCTGCACTGCCGCCTTCTCCCTCTGCGGATCAGAAATGTACGCAGAAAACCTCGGGGCCTTTGATGGCAGAGAATGCATCTCTTGCTCTCTCACCTGCTCAACCAAGAGCTTTGAAAAATATCATAGATCGCCCAACCACCTGTGCCCGGTCATGTTCTTCAGTAGATTGCGATGACTTCCACCGACAGATGCACTCAAAATCCTCCTCCTGTTTAATAGTTCAAGATTGGACTTAATCAGCACTGTTGGTTATAGCCACTCGTGCAATTGGACCATGTGGTAACATGCTAAGTCAATCAACGTAAATGGTGCTGGCTGATTGCTGAAATTCTGGTAGTTCCTGAATGGGTATGAGTTAATCAAAGAGTGCAATCCCAAGCATCTTTTCCAGTGTCATCCATTTCAGCTCCTTTACACTGAATCAACTGTCCCAGTGGCATGTTCCACAACCAATGAGAATGAGTATAATTTTCACATTCTCTTTACTTCATGCCCAGGATGATTTCTTCATTGTGGATTGTAGAGAAAACTTGAAGTCAGCAGCACAGATATTTTCTAGCATTTGTAGAATTCAATGGCTGATTATTAATCAAAATTATCTGTAGAAAAGTGTTTTACAATATAATCTGAATGCTTGAGTTGATTAGGATTTTATCTATTTAGACTGAAACAGTGGAAGTAATTTTTCTGTGTGCTATGTGTCAGAAATTATTGCATTGTGAATGTAGCAGGAAATATTTGAATTAGTAGCATAGGATGAAGTCTTCTCACTTTTGCTGCAATCAGAAAGTGTCAGTCCCCAGGGGGCATTTTTCAGAAGCAAGTGCCTTGTATGTAGAATATTTTTTGGGGACTATGGGGGTCTTTAATTACATTTTGAAGTAAGAACTGCCAATTTGATTGATGTTCAAATTTCAATTAATGGCAGCGTCTGAAACAAATTGAATCTTGCCTTGACTGCTGCCTCACTCATGCCTACATTTTGCTTGCTGTTTACTTCTTAAAGAGACAGGGTCAACCACAACTTCAAATCAATTAAGTTATCAGTCTTTTCAGTGAATCAGCATGTTGGGGTTTGACGGTGGCTTTACCAAGACATTACGTATTTCTATTGGGTGATTTTTAAATAATTTCTTTGTATGTTTAAATGGTTGGAAACAATTGTTAGTGAACATACACTTAGTGGCCACTTTATTAGGTACAGGAGTGGAACCCAGTGTGTTCTTCTGCTGCTGTAACCCATCCACTTCAAGGTGCAATGCAATTGTGTGTTCAGAGATGCTCTTCTGCACACCACTGTTGTAATACATAGTTATTTGAGTTACTGTCACCTTCCTGTCAGCTTGATCCAGTTTGGCTCTTATATCAACAAGATGTTTACAGCCACAGAACTGCTCACTGGATTTTTTTTTTTTGTTTTGTTTTTTTGCATCATTCTCTGTAAACATGAGACTGTCATGTATGGAAATTGCAGAAGATCAGAAGTTTATGAGATACCATCCCGTCTGGCACAAGCAATCATTCTCCAGTCAAAGTCACTTATTTCTTCGCCATTCTGTCATTTGGTCTGAACAACAACTGAACTCCCTGACCATTTCTACATGCTTTTGTTCATTGTGTTGTTGCCACGATTGGCTGATTAGATATTTGTATTAACAAACGGGAGTACAGGTGTACCTAATAAAGTGGCCACTGATTGTACTGCTTGTGTTTTAATGCTTCCCATTAAAATGATCAGATAGAATATTGTTTATAATCAGTTACTCTAAGTCTTTGAAGTAAATCAGACTAAATTAACACTAAATTATTACTACATAGCAAGCATATTTCCCTGTGAAAATACAGCCTGGCAACATTTTATCCTATTTCATATAAAAAGAGAAAGAACCTCAAGTATCCTAAACTGAAATGCAATTTTTTCCAGGTATGGAATTTCAAATTCAAAGATTCAAAGTACATTTATTATCAAAGTATGTCTGCTGTATACAACCCTGAGATTCACCTTCCCCACAGGCAGCCACAAAACCAAGAAAACCATGGAACCCTTTCACAGAAAAATGTCAACTCCTCCACCCACCCACCATGCGCAAAAAAACAAATTGCACAAACAGTAACAAAGAAAGAGTGAAGCCGGGAGTGAGAAGCTGGTGGATGGCGTTGAGCACCCACTCGCCACGAGGATTTCAATCTTCCTCAGCACTTTAATTGGTGATAGCGGTGAGAAATGGAGTCAATCATGGGCTCACGTCCCCTCTCCAGACATCTTGGCCTCACGATGGCGCACTTCTCTCGCAGCCTTACAGAACCTAACGAGCGCAAGAATAACATGATCAGGCATATTAATACGTGGCTGAGAGACTGGTGTAAGGGGCAGGGCTTCGGTTTCCTGGATTATTGGGATTAATAGAGCTGTTAAGGAGGGTTTAAACTAGTTTGGCAGGGGGATGGGAACTTGAGGGATGGGGCTAAGGAAAGGGAAAACAGAAATAAATCAAAAATAGCGTACAACAGAGATGATAGACAGGACAAGCAGGAGATGAGGCATAATCACAGCCAGTGGGATGAGTTACAGGGCAATAGAGGCGTGATGCAATGAAAACAGAAAACATCAAATACTGGACTGAAAGTGTTGTATTTGAATGCAGACAGCATAAGAAATAAAATAGATTATCTTGAAATGACGTTGTGGTCATCTCTGAATCTTGGCTAAAGGATGGCTGCCATTGGAAGTTGAATGTCCAAGGATATACAGCGTATTGGAAAGATAGGTTTGTTGGCAGAGAGGGTGGTGTGGCTCTGTGTATAAGAAATAATATTAAATAATTAGAAAAGGATGACATAGGATCAGAAGGTGTAGAGTCTCTATGGGTTGAGTTAAGAAATGGCAAGGGTAAAAGGACCCTAATGGCAGCTGTATGCAGGCCTCCAAACAGCAGCCGGGACGTGGATTACAAATTACAGCAGGAGATAGAAAAGACGTGACAGAAGGACAATGTCATGATAATTGTTGGGGATTTTAACATGAAAGTAGATTGGGAAAACCAAGCCAGTACTGGACCTCAAGAGAGAGAATTTATTGAGTATCTAAGGGATGGCTTTTTAGAACAACTTGTTGTTGAGCCCACTAGGGAATTGTATGTGCTCGATTGGATGTTGTGCAATGATGCGGAGGTGATAAGAGAGCTTAAGGTTAAGGAACACATAGGGGCCAGTGATCACAATATGATCGAGTTCACTTTGAAATTTGTGAAGGAGAAACTAAATTCCAATGTGTTGGTATTCCAGTGGAATAAAGGAAATTACAATGGCATGAGAGGGGAACTGGCCAAGGTTGACTGGAAAGGGACACTAACAGGAAGGACAGCAGAGCAGCAATAGCTGGAGTTTCTGCGAAAAAATGAGGGAAGTGCAAGACAAATATATTCCAAATAAGAAGAAAATTTCGAATGGAAGAAGGACAGTACCGTGGCTGACAAGTGAAGTCAGAGCTAAAGTAAAAGCAAAAGAGGGGGCATGTAAGGAATCCAAAGCTTGTGGGAAGATAGAGGATTGGGAAGCTTTTAAAAAATTACAGAAGGAAACTGAGTAGGTCATTAGGAAGGAAAAGATGAATTATGAAAGGAAGCTGGAGACTAACATCAAAGAAGATGCTATAAGTTTTTTTAAGTAAAAGAGAGTTGAGGGTAGATATAGGACCAATAGAAAATGACACTGGAGATATTGTAATGAGAGACGCAGAGATGGCAGAGGAACTGAATGTGTAGTTTGCATCAGTCGTCACAGTGGAAGACGTCTGCAGTATACTGGACATTGACGACTGTCAGGGAAGTTAAGTATGTGCAGTGAAAATTATGACTGAGAAGGTGCTTAGGAAGCTTAATGGTCTGAGGGTGGATAAATTTCCTGGATCTGATGAAATGCAACCTCGGGTTCTGAAGGAAGTAGCTGGAGAGATTGCGGAGGCATTAACAATGATCTTTCAAGAGTTGATAGATTCTGGCATTGTATCAGATGACTGGAAAATTACAAACATTACTCTGCTATTTAAGAAGGGTGGGAAGCAGCAGAAAGAAAACTACAGACCTGTTAGCCTGACATCAGTGGGTGGGAAGTTGTTGGAATCGATTGTTAGGGATGAGATTACAGAATACCTGGAGGCAGACGACAAGATAGGCCAAAGCCAGCATAGTTTCCTGAAAGGAAAATCCTGCCTGACTAACCTACTGCAATATTTTGAGGAAATTACAAGCAGGGTTGACAAAGGAGATGCAGTAGATGTGGTGTATTTGGATTTTCAGAAGGCCTTTGACAAGGTTCCGCACATGAGGCTGCTTAGCAAGATAAGAGCCCATGGAATTACAGGGGAGTTACTACATGGGTGGAGCATTGACTGATCAGCAGAAAACAGAGAGTGGGAATAAAGGGATCCTATTATGGCTGGCTGCCAGTTACCAGTGGAGTTCCACAGGGGTCAGTGTAGGGACAGCTGCTTTTTACAATGTATGTCAATGATTTGGACTATGGGATTAATAGATTTGTGGCTAAATTTGCTGATGATACAAAGATAGGTGGAGGAGCGAGTAGTGTTGAGGGAACAGAGAGCCTGCATTCCCCTAGATAGTTTAGGGGAATGAGTAAAGAAGAGGCAAATGAAATACAATGTTGGAAAGTGTATGGTCATGCACATTGCTGGAAGAAATAAATGGGAAGACTATTAGTTAGATTGGGAGAGAATTCAAAATGCAGAGATGCAAAGGGACTTGGGAGTCCTTGTGCCGGATACCCTAAAGATGAACCTCCAGGTTGAGTTGGTGGTGAAGAAGGCGAATGCAATGTTGGTATTTATTTCTAGAGGTATAGAATATAGGAGCAGGGATGTGATACTTGGAGTATTGTGTGCAGTTTTGGGCTCCTTATTTTAGAAAGGATATACTGACATTGGAGAGGGTTCAGAGAAGATTCACGAGAATGATTCCAGGAATGAAAGGGTTACCGTATGAGGAATGTCTGGCAGCTCTTGGGCTGTATTCCCTGAAGTTCAGGAGAATGAGGGGGGATCTCAGAGAAACATTCCAAATCTTAAAAGACATGAACAGATTAGATATGGCAAAGTTATTTCCCATGGTAGGGGAGTCTAGGACAAGAGATCATGACTTCAGGACTGAAGGACGTCCATTTTGAATAGAAATGCAGAGAAATTACTTTAGTCAGAGGGTGGTGAATCTGTGGAATTTGTTGCCATGAGCGGCTGTGGAGGCCAAAGCATTGAGTGCATTTAAGGCAGAGATAGATAGGTTCTTGGTTACCCAGGGCATCAAAGGGTATGGGGAGAAGGCAAGGGAGTGGAGATGACTGGAAGATTTGGATCAGCCTATGATTGAATGGCGGAGCAGACTCGATGGGCCAAACGGCCTACTTCTGCTCCTATATCTAATGGTCTTAACCCTCTTGAAGTCAGCAAAATATCAGATCACTCAATCGGCTCGAAAACAATTCAGCAAATGTAGATCACAGGCTCCGACAATAGCTGAATCACATTTGAAAAAAAAAGATGTAAAAGAAGAGAAGGGAGTCATTTTTGTGAACTGTCTGGGGGATGTTGCCCTTGGTTGCGTTGTTTGCTGGCGCCATCTTCTTCAATAATATGAGATTTTGTAGAAAACAATATCTTTCTGTTATGTTTCCTTTTGCTCTCCACATCCCAATTCTTAAAGCTAGTTAAGCCCTTGCAGGACCAGCTACCACCAACACACCATCTTCATATCCGTCCACTGGGATTTAGTCTTTTGCAGACCAATAATGGGACCCACACTTGATCTGAACAGACGTAGGTTCCTCTGAGGTTATCATAAGTTAAAATTCCTGTGGAACCCCTGAAATGAAATAGGCCTGGACCTTTCTAGAAAAGGAATTTATTAAGCAGGAAATCAACATTGATTTTAATTGCAACCTCCACCTTTTCCACCTCCATGACTCTTCAGACACAGGAGAAAGCTGGCAGAATGTGGGAATTAATCTGACAGGGGGGTAGTTTATTTTCTTTGCATTGCTTCCATGATATCTGCACACTGTTGTATCTTGTTTCGGGAGAGCACCAAGCTCTCGTTACAGGCAGCCACAGGCTTCCGAAATATTCAGGTCACACAAGGTCTAGACCACAAATGGGAAAGCTGCTACTAACTGTGTCCTTGACAGAGGAATTCTTAAGCCCAAAACCCCTACTGGGCTGCTGACAGCAGTTTGCCCAAGTCCTCTGAAGTGGGCCACAGTCTGATTGGCCCTGTGGCTTCTGCATTCACCACATGACTTCTTATATCTTTTTGGTGAAGATCCATCCCCTCCCAGGGATGAAGTCTTTGGAGCTTAAGTTGGCGCACAGTCCTCTGAATTTTTTATGGGATGGAGTAGCTATCCCTCCTTCATTTGCAGCCATGCTTGGGACCATTCATGGTAGAGTTACAAAGGACACCTTTAACTGGTTCTTTCAGTTAAGATGACGCTGGTGAAATACAGTGACGCCTTGCTGGCAGCAAACAAAATGTTTAACTATTCTATTAATCACACTTTTTCTAGAATATTCATCACTCTAATCAGCAGCTTGTAACTTTACATTCGGAGCAGAGCTTTTGAACTGTCTGTATGACATGGCATTTTTGTGTTGTGGAGTCTCAACGGTGCAGGACAGTTGCGGCAAGGCATTTACAGGCCAAACTGAGGTGGCAGAGTCAGGTCTGCAAGCGAGCAATAAGCCAATGTTTGGCCAATTTGAAGAGGCAGAACTGAAGCGAGACAAGGTAGAGTCAATGAGGCAGAGCAAAGAACAAGCCAATG
This sequence comes from Hemitrygon akajei, assembly GCF_048418815.1. Classification (NCBI taxonomy): domain Eukaryota; kingdom Metazoa; phylum Chordata; class Chondrichthyes; order Myliobatiformes; family Dasyatidae; genus Hemitrygon; species Hemitrygon akajei. The sequence goes on from NC_133125.1 coordinate 37,974,045, forward strand.
GTTGACTGATTTAAATGCTAGGCCAGATTGTTAAGGTCAGGTATGGGCTGAATTGAGGTGACAGGGCTTGAGAATATATCAAAGCAGCAGGGCCTGGCTCTGAGAGCGAGAAATAACTGATGTTTGGCCGATTTAAGTGCCAGTCCAGACTGAAAAGGTCAGAGTGTCAGGGCCAAGGGCAAAGGAAGGACTTGTGTTCAGCTCGCTGACCGGCAAGGTTTACTCATTTCTGTGCTGAACTGAGGCTGTGGCCTGCAACAAGTGGGCTGCTGGACTGGCTGCAGTGTTGACTGGCTTCATGGCCGTGAACTCACTTTCACGAACTTTAGTTCTGACTTTTATTTGCTTACTTGTTATTGTTTGCACAGTTTGTTCTTTTTTGTACATTGGGTTTGACAGTCTTCATTTTAAATTAGTCTTATTGTCTTTCTTTGTTTTGTGCATGCATGCCTGTAAGGAGACGAATCTCAAGGTTGTATGTAGTATGATAATAACTGTACTTTGACCTTTGAACTATGCTATATAACTATGTTAATAACTCTACTTTGAACTATGTTTTATCATCAGTCACTGTAAGTTTTATCTGTGGGATTGCCTTCAAACCTCAATGACAATCTTTGGCTTCTGTCTGCATACTTTTATATATCCTTAAATCTTTTTGTACCCTACCATCTCCTCTCAGCGTTTTCACCTCTTGGGATCTCTGTCGGCGTGTACCTTTCCTTAGCCACTTTCAACACATCACAGACTCTAGCCAGTTTTGGACAGGTGTGTGAATTATGATGGTGATTCTCAGGGGTTAAAACTTCTCACTCACATGTTCTGCCCCCCCATAACTGCCAACACTACGCACCACCCCCCCCCCCCCCGTGTAACTGGAACCCAAAGTTAAAGTTGAAGCTTGTGTCTATTGCACCATATCAGAATTTTATTACAGATGATTTCCTTTGACTTATGATGACCTTAGATATGAACAAGTCTTCAGCACTAATTATCCAGTAATAAGTATGTAATTCAAAGCATAATCTGTCAGTTAAGCTACATTATGAATACATTTTTGAATGAAAGTTTGACAGCTACTGAATGTTGATAAGATATCCAATCGAAGATAACATCTACAGATTTAATGGCTTTCTTGTAATATTGGGTTATTATCTTCTGGTATTTATGTACATGAAAGATGGAATGTCACAGTTCTGGGTTATGCTACAATTCTTTTTCATCCACTGCAGTTCTCTTAACAAAACCTTGCTGCGTGCAGTCAGAAATTTTTACATCTTCAATATCACCTTCTTATATTCAAGGTGTTTAAAACTACCACATTTGCAGTAGTCTGCTCAATTAGTTGCGTGTTACATTACAAATTTCTTTTTAAATTATCGCATGGCTAAAAGGTTTGCATATTAATGTGATTAATCCAACCGTAATGAAACGGAGTGAAAAGTCTCATTGTAATAAGAAGAAATATATCAAAAAGTACAGGTGCCAGCTGGAAACCTTCGAGAATAAAAGCAGTGTAGCTGAGGTCAAGAGGATGTTTCATATTCAACCTGATAGAAACAGGTACTTGTTCCATCAGGACATGTTTTGAGTACTACCAGCAGAGTGATGTTGGGAATCTCATATTTCAGACCATAAGACATAGGAGCAGAAATAGGCCATTCAGCCCATCAAGTCTGCTCTGCTGTGCCATTTTGGCTGACCCAGGATCCCATTCAACCCCATACACCTGCCCTCTCACCATATCCTTTGATGCCGTGACCAATCAGGAAACTATCAACTTCCGGCTTAAATATAGCCATGAGCTTGGCCTTCTCTGCTGTCTGTGGCAGAGCATACCACAGATTCACTACACTCTAGCGAAAAAAAAGTTCCTCTTTACCTCTAAAAGGTCACCCCCTCAATTTTGAGGCTATACCCTCTAGTTCAGGATATCCCCACCACAGGAAACATCCTCCCCACATCCACCCTATCTTGTCCTTCTAACATTTGATAGATATTAATGATATCCCTCCGCATTATTCTAAATTCCAGTGAGTACAGGCCCAAAGTTGACAAATGCTCCCCATATGTTAACCACTTCATTCCAAGAATGATTCTTGTGAACCTCCTCTGGACTCTCTCCAATGACAACACATGCTTACTGAGATATGGGGCCCAAAACTGTTGACAATACTCCAAGTGCGGACTGACTAGTGTCTTATAAAGGCTCAGCATTATCTTCTTGCTTTTATATTCTATTCCCCTTGAAATAAAGGCCATTTGCCTTCTTTATCTTAGACTCAACCTGTAAATTAATCTTTTGGGAGACTTGCACGAGGACTCCTAAGTCCCACTGCACCTCAGTTGTTTTGAATTTTCTCCCCATTTAGATAATAGTCTGCACTATTGTTCCTTTTGACAAAATGTATTATTGTGGCGACCCACTTCCCAGCGCACTTGAACTGGCTCACAAAGTGGCGCGCGCCGACATAGAGGCAGACCTCCCAAACAGAGTCCGACCCAGACTGTGGACATTGGGGGGTGTATCGCCGGTTCTGGGGGGAGGGGGGTTATGTGGCGACCCACTTCCCAGCGCACTTGAACCAGCTCACAAAGTGGCGCGTGCCGGCATAGAGGCCGCCAAGTCTGCTTCACCAGCAAGGGGAAAAGCCCGCGCGTGGGACGGGACTGTGAATACGCGCTCCCTACAGCATTCCCGCCCGGGGAGGGCGGGATCAGGAAGGCTTTAAAGTGAGGCTGCGAAGTTTGAATAAATCTCTTTTGCAACTGCAGCTCATTATTTCAGCGCTGCGTGTAGCACACCGCTACAATTGGTGACCCCGACAGCCCAAATGATATTTGGGCCAAAGATGACCGACGCCGCATCTGTTCACGCAGTTTCGTTAAAACTGTCAAGCTTCTGGACGCTGCGACCTCACCTATGGTTCCAGCAAGCAGAAGCCCAATTCCACATTCGGCAGATAACCTCGGAGGACACACGTTACTACTACGTGGTGAGCTCCCTCGACCAGGAAACAGCAGCCCAAGTTGAGGAGTTCATACAGTCGCCCCCAGCGGACGGCAAATACACAAAATTCAAAGCCTTGCTCATAAGGACTTTCGGACTCTCACAGCGCGAGCGAGCTGCCCGCTTACTGCACCTGGATGGTTTGGGGGAGAGGCCAACATCGGTTTTGATGAACGAGATGCTCTCCCTGGCCGGAGGTCACAAGCCCTGCCTCATGTTTGAGCAGGCATTCCTGGAGCAGCTGCCCGAGGACATACGCCTGCTGCTGTCCGACGCGGATTTCAGCGACCCCCGGAAGGTGGCGGCCCGGGTGGACGTGCTGTGGAAAGCCAAGAAGGAGAATGGGGCGTCCGTCGCACAGATCACCAGGCCACGCTCCCAGCAGCAAACCAGACCAGGCACGGCCGTAGAGCCCGCTAACCCCAGAGGCAGGGGTGAGGAGGCCAATGAACAATGGTGCTTCTACCACCAGCGGTGGGGCGCAGAAGCCCGCCGCTATAGCCCACCCTGCAAGTTCCTGGGAAACGCCAGGGCCAGCCGCCGCTGATGGCTACGGCGGCTGGCCATCGGGATAGCCTCCTGTATGTCTGGGACAAGCAGTTGGAACACCGCTTTTTGGTCGACACCGGAGCCAAGATCAGCGTCTTGCCTCTGACGAGTTACGACACCTGCAACACGGCACCGGGTCCCACCCTGAGGGCCGCGAATGGCAGCACAGTAAGGACCTACAGCACCCGTACGGTGCAGCTACAGTTCGGCTCCAGCCGGTTCACGTGGGACTTCACACTGGCCACCGTAGCCCAACCGCTCCTAGGAGCGGATTTTTTGCGAGCTCACAGCCTACTGGTCGACCTGCAAGGGAAGAGACTGGTCCACGCCGAGACTTTTCAAACGTTCTCCCTGGGTGAAGCCCAGTTGCCGGCCCCACGCCTAGACTCCATCATGCTGTCCGACAACGACTTCACCAGAGTCCTGGCGGATTTCCCATCGGTTCTGGCACCGCAGTTCACGGCAGCCATGCCCAGACACAGCAGACAGCACCACACCCTGACACAAGGACCACCCCTCCACGCCCATGCTCGAAGGCTTCCCCCGGACAAGCTCCGACTGGCGAAGGAGTTGTTCAAGAGGATGGAGGAATTGGGGATCATACGGCGGTCCGACAGCCCATTGGCCTCCCCCCTGCACATGGTGCCCAAAGCATCAGGGGGCTGGAGACCATGCGGCGACTACCGCAGGCTGAACGAGGCTACAACACCGGACCGCTACCCTGTGCCGCACATTCAGGACTTTGCAGCAAACCTGCACGGCGCACGGATCTTCTCCAAGGTGGACCTCATCCAGGGATACCATCAAATCCCGATGCATCCGGACGACGTCCCCAAAACGGCACTCATCACCCCTTTCGGCCTTTTCTAGTTCCTCCGCATGCCGTTTGGCCTAAAGAATGTCGCACAGACATTTCAGCGGTTAATGGACGCGGTGGGACGTGACCTGGACTTCGCTTTCATCTATTTGGACGACATCGTCATAGCCAGCAGCAGTCGTCAGGAGCATCTGTCCCACATCCGTCAACTCTACGCCCGACTGAGTGTATACGGCCTGACAATCAACCCGGCCAAATGCCAGTTCGGGCTCGACACCATCGACTTCCTGGGCCACAGGATTACTAAAGACGGGGCAGCCCCTCTGCCCGCTAAGGTAGACATGGTTTGCCATTTCCCCTGACCCAACGCAATCAAAGGCCTTCAGGAATTCGTGGGTATGGTAAATTTCTACCACCGCTTCCTCCCTTCAGCTGCCCGAATCATGCGCCCCCTGTTCGCCCTGATGTTGGGTAAGGGCAAGGACATTACCTGGGACAAGGAGTCCGCCGCCACTTTCATTAAAACCAAAGAAGCCTTAGCAAACGCCGCGATGCTAGTGCACCCCAGAACGGACGTCCCTACCGCCCTTACAGTGGACGCATCTAACACAGCAGTCGATGGGGTACTGGAACAACTCATCGAGGGTCGCTGGCAACCCCTGGCGTTTTTCAGCAAACACCTAAGACTACCCGAGCTCAAATACAGTGCTTTCAACCCGGAACTGTTCGCGCTATACCTGGCAATCCGGCATTTCAGGTACTTCTTGGAAGGTAGGCCCTTCACCGCGTTCACGGACCACAAACCTCTTATCTTTGTGTTCACGAAGGCATCCGACCCCTGGTCGTCCCGCCAGCAGCGACATCTGTCCTACATCTCTGAATACATGACGGATGTCCGGCATATCTCGGGAAAGGACAATGTTGTGGTGGACGCCCTCTCCTGCCCTAACATCCAAGCCCTGTCCCAGGGGGTAGACTATGAAGCACTGGCGGAGGCGCAGCAGGCAGACGAGGAGATCCCTAGTTACAGGACCGCAGTCTGCGGTTTGCAGCTCCAGGACCTCCCCTTAGGCCCAGGTGAGAGGACCCTACTCTGTGACGTCACCACCGGCCAACCCCATCCCATCGTTCTGGCAGCCTGGCGGCAGCGCGTATTCAACTCCATTCACAACTTAGCGCACCCCTCCATCAGGACAACCGTCTGGATGGTAGCCAACAGGTTCGTTTGGCACGGACTCCGCAAGCAGGTCAGTGAATGGGCCAGAACATGCATGCACTGCCAAACAGCCAAGGTGCAGCGGCACACCAAAGCTCCGCCGCAGCAGTTCCACCCCACCCACCGGTGTTTCGACGACATTCACGTGGATATCGTGGGCCCCCTGCCAGTGTCGCAAGGAGCGCGGCACCTCCTGACTATCATGGACCGGTTCACAAGATGGCCAGAGGCGGTCCCACTCACCGACACCACCTCCGAATCTTGCGCCCGGGCGCTGATCGCCACCTGGGTATCTCGCTTTGGTGTACCGGCCCACATTACCTGCGACAGAGGCGCCCAGTTCACCTCCAGCCTGTGGTCAGCTATGGCCAGCCTTTTGGGGACACAGCTGCACCACACAACTGCCTACCACCCACAGTCGAACGGACTAGTGGAGCGTTTCCACCGTCACCTGAAGTCGGCTCTCGTGGTCCGCCTCAAAGGGCCTAACTGGGTGGACGAGCTTCCCTGGGTCCTGCTCGGAATCTGCACGGCACCCAAAGAAGATCTGCACACCTCGTCGGCCGAGTTGGTGTACAGCGCTCCCCTGGTCGTCCCAGGAGAGTTCATACCAGCCCCAAGGGGGCAAGAGGAAGAACCCGCAGCAGTCCTGGGCAGACTACGCGAGAGGCTCGGTAACCTGGCCCCCATACCCACTTCGCGGCATGGGCAGAACCCGACCCGTGTACCCAAAGACCTGCAAAACTGTAAGTTCGTTTTTGTACGACAGGGCGGACATCAGGCACCGCTACAGCGGTCCTACGAGGGGCCGTTTACGGTGATCAGAAACAACGGGTCCACATTTGTACTGGACATTGGGGGGAAAGAGAAGGTTTTCACGGTGGACCGACTCAAACTGGCCCATGTCGACGTGGCGCAGCCGGTCGAGATTCAGGCACCGCGACGCAGAGGCAGACCTCCCAAACAGAGTCCGACCCAGACTGTGGACATTGGGGGTGTGTATCGCCGGTTCTGGGGGGGGGATTATGTGGCGACCCACTTCCCAGCGCACTCGAACCGGCTCTCAAAGTGGCACGCGCTGGCATAGAGGCAGGTCCCAAAAAGGGCGCCAAGTCTGCTTCACCAGCAAGGGGAAAAGCCCGCGCGCGGGACGGGACTGTGAATACAGTATTCCTGCCCAGGGAGGGCGGGATCAGGAAGGCTTTAAAGCGAGGCCGCGAAGTTTGAATAAATCTCTTTTGCAACTGCAGCTCACGGACTCCGTGTCATTATTGTAGCACTGCGTGTAGCACACCGCTACATTATCATACATTCCTCAACACTGAATTCCATCTGCCTCTTTTTTGCCCATTCATCCTACTGCAATCACATTGTCTCAGCACTACCTTCCCCTCCACCTATCTTTGTATCATCCACAAACTTTGCCACAAAGCCATCAATTCCATTTTCCATATCATTGCCAAACAATGTGAAAAGTAGCAGTCCCAATACTGACCCCTGAGAAACACCATAAGTCACTGGCAGGGAACCAGAAAAGTCCCACTATATTTTCATCACTACCTCCTGCCTGACAGCCATTCCTCTATCCATGCCAATACCTTTCCTGTAGTGCCAAAGGACTTTATCTACAAATGTTTGTATTTAAGTAGCCTCATGTGTGGCACCTTATGAAATGCCTTCTGAAAATCCAAGTAAATGACTTCCACTGCCTCTCCTTTGTCCTCTCTGCTTGTTACTTCCCTGAAGAACTCTAATAGATTTTTCAGGTAAGATTTCCCTTACCTGAATGGGAAGGTGACTAATGTATCAGTTATCTCTTCAACAACCTCTCTCAGGACTCTGGGATGTAGTCCATCTAGTCCAGGTGACTTGTCCACCTTAATCCTTTGAGTTTGCCTTACACTTTTCTCTTTGTAATAGCAATGGCACTCACTCCTGCTCCCTGACACTCACGGACCTCTGGCACACTGCTAGTGTCTTCCATTGTGAAGACTGATGCAACATACTCATTAAGCTCATCTGCCGTTCCTTTGATCACCATTACTACTCACTCACATTATTTTCTAGTGGTCCAATATCAACTCTCACCTCCCTTTTACTCTTACAGCTTAGAAGCAGGCTATTCAATCCTTCATTCTTTGCTAGCACTCAGAACATTCTCTTCATTCTCATTTGACTTCTCATTTTTCTGTAGCTTATTCCCTCTCACACACCCATTAACTCCATCTTGATTCTCCTTCTTGCCATCTCCATCAGGGTTAACTTACAGTAAACAATTGATATCCCAACCAACATGCCTTTAGGACTTTAGGATGTGGAAGGTTATGGAAGAAATGTACTGCCCTTTCCTATCCTGGAATTGAGGTATTGGCCATATGAAATATTCCAGAAACACAAATGCCCCAACAGCTTCCTTACAGGATCACTTTGACTCAACATCTGAACATTATTTCAAGCCTGATATGGCAATCCCTTGGCGGATGCCTCAGCCACTAACCCTTTGGATTGGAGCTCGGAAAAAACAAGGCTTTTTAATCAATGACTATTCATGTTTATCTGCTTTTTATTATGTCCAGGGCTATATTTAAGCAAGGCGGACATCTATCTGCAAGGAGGCTCCAAGTGAAATGGAGAGCCACAAGTTGTGGGCTGAACTTCCAGCTCCTCTCCTATTCTCCTGATTCATAAGTTCCTTAAGCCACAAACTTGCCACTAGGACTACAGACTGAAATACAGATGACTATTACACTCGGGTTGCTCTCCAGGATGTTGATTACAAGTTGTAAAGACCAAGTAATGACTGGATGGAACAGAGGTAGGGACTAGTTCAGAACAAATTAATACAGTGGAAGAGGGGAAGATGGAATGGATAGATAAAAGAGAAGAGAAGAACAAAGGTAGAATGTGGGAGGATAATGAAGAGAAAGGAGATAAAGTGACACAGCAACAAGATGTGCGGGGAAAGGGAAAATGCAGAGTGGAGGGAGGAACAAAAGGGAGGGAAATGAGAAGAGAAAGGAAATGAATTTTTGGGTGGAGGGCAAGGCTTCGGGAAAAAATTCATTGTTTATCCACATAATGAAAATCCCTAAATATTTAGACACCAATAATTTTATGGCAAAATGATTAATTCAACATTTATACTGAAGCAAATGCCATTCCTACATATTCCTGCATACAGGTTCAAATACTGACTCCTTTTTCTCTTTCTGTTGCGTTGTGTTTCCCTTTCCCTTATCATTTCCCCATTCTCTTGTTTGCACAGTACTGGAATCAGTCTTTAATAAAGCACACACCATTTAAAAGCTAGCGAGAAATTATATTGGCATAAATAAACTTTACTCACATATTTTCTCGCTAGTCATTACAGATAAAATTGACAGAATCATAAATAGATTTCTAAAAATTCTAAAGTAAATCAAATACTTGTTGCATTTTATATTAAATAGAGCTAAATAAAATACAAGAAAAAACTTAGAAACTGTAAATATAAAGCTTATTCTTTTCATATTCTTCACACTACATTTTTTCAAGATTCCTACAAAATTGTTTTCTTTCTGTAAAGCATTGGTTTGTAACTTCTTAATACTTCCTCAGTGGCCCACTGGCACAAGTCCTCTCACGCTGACACAGTTTCCCTCCCTCCCGTAGATGAACTTGTTTATTTCTACTGGTTGCCAATCATCCCTTCAACTCCATTATTTTGCTTCTACATCCAAGTCCATTGTCGATCTAATCAGAAACATCACACTCACACCAACCTTGTTTCTTTAGATACAGCCTCTCTGCGTAAAGGGAGAGTCGCACTGTCCAAGCTCAGCTCAGGCAGTAAGCCTTTGAGTACACGGAGTTGCTCCAGTGCATTTTAAATGTCTCTCTTGCTTCTAAATAAAGGCTTTCAACTGAGAAACTCAGCTTTTCCAGTGTTATTTTTCTACTTCAAAAAAAATTTCAATAATATAGTAGACTATATTTTCTTGCATGTACTAATGTGATTGTCTTTAAATGATCTGTGGTGAATACTTCATGCTGCACTAGGGCTATCTTCCGACTATGTCAAATGAGCACAAATACACTCTAGAGCTATACAATTAGAGCACAAGTTATTTGTCAGCTCTATTCCCCATTCCACAAGCCAACAACCCCACTCTCCTTCCACTCCAACTCTCTTTAATGATTCCATGAATTAGCAAATAGCCAGGGAAGCTGTATTTGCAGCAATGCATAACTCAGGAAATTTCAAAAGAATGAACAGTACGATTGTTTGAAGCCATCTTACGTTAACAGCATACACAGACACTTGCATTAAGTAACCATAAAAAACATAATGAATTTACTTCATAAGAGAATTAACAGGAAGAAGATGGGAGGGTTAAGCAAGGATGAGAAGGGAAAAAAGAGGGGATAGAAAGAGATGAACAGAAGTGGTAAAAGGAAAAAGAGGTGTAGAAAGAAAAAATGGTGGAAGGAGGTGAGATAAAGGACAGAGAGGAAAGTGAAAGGCCATGAAAAAAAATGAAAAATCTGAGTTAGGCAAGAGGCAGGGGTTAATAATGAATAGAGGCAAGAGTGTTAGTGGAACAAACAAGGATAACAGGGGCGTAGGTGCAGAGGAACATCAGAGATTGAAAGGATAAAGTGAAGAAATACAATGTCAGCTAAAAAAAGATGAGAATTGGAAGGAGGAAACATGGACAGAGGGTGGGAGGAAGAAAAGAGGAAATGGCTGCGGGAAGGTGAAAAGAGATAACAAAAGGCGAGATGAAGCACGGGAGCAGAACTTTGATCAGGGTTTCGTGAATAACAAAATGACCATTTTCACTACTGTTTCCTTTTTGAGTTATTTCTTTTACTCTTGTTTTCTCTACTGCCCTCAATATCTCATCTTCTTCTGTTCCTGCTCGCCCTTCTCCCTCCTAACATTGTGTCTAATCCCTTATATAATTCCAAAAAAATTTATTTTATATCCTTTACTGATTGCACCTTTAGAACTGCTGCTATTAATGAATTTAAATTAAAAACTATAGTTCAAGAATTTTAATTCTGGAATATGGATTTCTGAAGCGAAGTATGAATTGTTTAATTCTCTGATTAAATGATCAATTTCTAAGGGACAAAAATAATCTAAAATAAGGGCTGTCTGATATCTTTGTTACTGCTCCATTGAAATTCTTGGCAAGCACTTATATAGCCTGGTATATTTCAAAAGAGATACAAATAGAATTCAAAATAAAGTCCATGATTTTGCATTTCATATTTTATTTATAAATTAAGTTTCAATATGCACACATTTCAAATAAGCAGTTAACTTCTAAGGTAAATTTCAAGGGCACCTTCCATATTGAAATTATCATGACTTTTCAAAGGAATTTTGCATAACATTTTGATAAACTTGGGTCTCAATATATAAAATAGGTAACATGGTTAAAAGATCCACGAGTAGAAGAGAATTTCTTTTCCTACCACATATATGAATTAAGAGTCTAGGATAATTACACATAAATTTGCTAATTGAAGGGTACTTACTTCACAGGATGTCATTATCAAAAATGGTTAGTTGTAAAATAATTTGCCATAAAAAAACTGCAAATTTAATTCCAGAGTCAGTAGCTGAAATGTTATCACCCACCTCGGAGAATTAATTGCTTTCTACTGCAAACTGACTAATTCTATAATGGCACACTGTGAAATTAGCAGCATTTTATTGTGTTAATTATCTGTTGGGTAAGACATTATTAGTTCTGACAAATGCAAATGAGAAATGTGCTCTCAAGATAAAACACAACCAAAGGTGAAACCTAGCACACTTGGGTCATTCGTAACATTACCATTAGAAAGCTATAATTAAAATACCAGAATAAGTGTGAGTTAGTATGTATTTTATCCTCATTTGTGGTTCATAATACCTTTTTTTAAAACAGAATACCACTTTGGTTTTGTTAGATAATAATATAAATTATATTCCTCGAGGGAAACAAATTCTGAATGCATGAGTTTAATCTCATACAAAGTCAAACCTAGTTTTTCATGCTTAAAATGAATCATTTGCACAAGAATAATTTCAATAAAACACAGTTCTGGCAGTGTATATGCTAAACTTTCTTTGAATTTATTTTATCCTCTGTCAGTATTGCCCTGATATGTCCTCTTAAATTGGATCTCTAAGCCTTTCATAAAGTTTAATAAATCTTCAGCAATTCACCCAAAGGAAATTATATTAAAAACCATCAAATGTGAAGTTCGGCCCAGACACAGCGTTGGGAATTATATCACCATAATCAGGTTGTAATGAAAGCTTCTGTCGCTGTAGTTCCCACTCATAATCTGCCTGTTTTTATGAAAAGGGCCTTGTCTGGGTTCATATGCAGCTTTAATTGGAAGATGTCTTCATTTTATTCCAGTCTTCTGGGATAATAACTTGCCCCATGTATAAACATAGGCCCTCGCTGCAGATATTTTTTCATTTAGTAAAGCATGACTCTTTAAATGATTTAGCAAATCATCATGAATGCCAGCCAAATGATTGGCAGCTTATTGCCAGTGCGCCATTTGCATGACATTTGTTCACTCTGCAAGAAAGCCCCAGCAAGTAAACAAATAACACCATTTCTGTATGCTTTCCTGTTTATTTTCTAATAATCAAATGACATTTGTGCAGAGGCAAATGCTGCTGCAAATTATGGCAAGGAATAATAAATTTTAAACACTGTGCCCTCATCCTGCTAATCTTTAGAAGAAAATGGTCTAAAATACAATTGTTTAAACTTTATCATTTTTGTTGTTCATTTTGAAAATATAAAGTTTTTGAAACGCAAGGAGTAAGAACATTGCCATTGGTGATTTTAGTATTTTTCCTGAAAGTGCTTATCTTTTTATCACTCCTTTTACTGTGTTTTCCATTAGGCCTATTTAGCAAATTCACTGCAGTAAATAAAAAGAGCAAAGTGTTTTGCAATATGTGCAGCCAGGAGAATCTTGTTATAAAACAATGCAAGAGCTAGATTAGCCAGTGGTTGATAAAGGCTTCTGCATTGATTTAATGGCCTGATTAAGAACTATTCAAAACAAGAATCAATCATCTGTATGCGAAAGTTTAGATCAATCTGATCACATAATCTACATTTATTGTCCTAATTGAATTATTGCAATCATTATTGAAATCATAACTCACGGGCTTCACATTCATTTCTTTCTGATATAACCAACTGCAAGAAAGGATATCAAATCTTGACAAAAATGTTTTATGCAAAACAGCTTGAATTTCATGCCGAATTGCGGAGGAATTGCAGTCACGTACAAATATGATACATACAAACGTCATATCCTATATAACAATTATAACACTTTACTCTTCGAAATCCAATCCAATTGCTGTAGCAATATTCGCATTATAAATACAATGTGCTGAACATTTTAAAATAAAAAACAGAAGAAATGTTAAAAGCTCTGTTAAGCTCTGTTTGACTGATATTGCCTTGACACCAGTAAAAAAAATTAACTGATGTCTTTGAGATTTGATGTTGCAGAACAAAATTCAATTACTTCAATAATCTGATTTTGTTATGTTGAGCATTCTCTTAGGTAAGCTCAGAGAACAAAGAATATGGCAAAAATTAAAAAATACGTGTTGTGTATATGATATTTCAGTAATAAGACCATAAGACAATATGATATAGGAGCAAAATTAGACCATTTGGCCCATCGAGTCTGTTCTACCATATTATCATGACAAATCCATTTTCCCTCTCAGCTTCAATCTCCTGCCTTTTTCCTTTATCCTTTCATTCCCTGACTAATCAAGAATCCATCAACCTCTGCCTTAAATGTACCCAATGACTTGGGCTCCAAAGCCACTTTTTTTTAATTAAACAAAATATACTTTATTCAAAAATAAAATTATGTACAATAAACCATTCAATGACTCTCAATCCTTTACAAATGTTTCCAGTACGGTCTTTACAATTCCACGCTTTTTGCCACCCGAGCTGGCAGTCTGTTATTTCATATTTACATACCCTTCTTGAGAGGTATACACCCCGCCCCCTACCCCTGAACTCCCACAGGAGAAGAACCCTATAGTGTGGTCCTTCCCCACCGGGCCCTTGCAGTGGCTGCACCAAATTTCAGTGTGTCCCTCAGAATGCACTCCTGCTGCCGAGATGTGCCAGTCGGCAGCATTCTCCCACGGACATCTCCATGTACTGGTAGACCATCAAGTTTCGGGCTGACCAAAGAGCGTCTTTCACCAAGTTGATGATCTGCCAGCAGCACCGGATGTTGGTCTCCATGTGCGTCCCCGGGAACAGCCCGTAGATCAGAGAGTCCTCTGTTACGCAGCTGCTGGGGATGAATCTTGACACTGTCCCTTCCATCCTCCTTCACACCTTCTCCGCGAACCCACAGTGTGCAAAGAGGTGGGTCACCGACCCACTGGTCACCTCACTGCAGTCCTCCCGTGGGCAGCGGGATGTGGAGATGACGTTCCGGCCATACAAGAGGGATCTGACAGGGAGGGCCCCTCTCACCACCAGCCAGGTGAGATTTTGGTGCCTGTTGGTGAGGTCTGGCAATGAGGCATTTTGCCAGATGAACTGGACGGTCTGCTCAGGGAACCACCCCACAGTGTCCATCACATCCTTCTCCTGCAGATTCACCACACTCTGGCTAAAGAAATTCCTCCTCATCTCTGTTCTAAAAGGGTGTCCCCCTACTTTAAGGTTGTGATCTCTGGCCCTAGAGTCGCCCACCATAGGAAACGTCCTCTCCACATCCACTCAATTAATACTTGACTAATATTGTAAATGTATTGTTAGATGAAACATTCTTTGTTTGTTTAAATAATTTATTACAGTTTATATATAAAAGTATGCAAATTGCATATGTTATAACACTACCACATCATAAATATGCGCCTCACTTAAAAAGTAAAAACGAAGCTAAAACACGATTTTCAGGCTACCTTGTTTTTCTTTCAATTAGCATTATTTTTTGGAGTTACAAAATATAATATTGGTTAAAAGGAAGTTTTAAGCAAACCCAAGAAGACTAAACAGGAAATTACAGGAAATAAACAGGAAATTAGAAATGCGTGCAATAAAGGAACAGTAGTTATAATGGGTGACTTCAATCTACATATAGATTGGGTGAACCAAATTGGTAAGGGTGCTGAGGAAGAGGATTTCTTGGAATGTATGCGGGATGGTTTTCTGAACCAACATGTCGAGGAAACAACTAGAGAGCAGACCATTCCAGATTGGGTATTGAGCAATGAGGAAGGGTTAGTTAGCAATCTTGTCGTGCGAGGCCCCTTGGGTAAGAGTGACCATAATATGGTGGAATTCTTCATTAAGATGGAGAGTGACATAGTTAATTCAGAAACAAAGGTTCTGAACTTAAAGAAGAGTACCGGTAACTTTGAAGGTATGAGACATGAATTAGCTGAGATAGACTGGCAAATGATACTTATAGGGTTGACAGTGGATATGTAATGGCAAGCATTTAAAGATCGCATGGAATGACTACAACAATTGTTCATCCCAGTTTGGCAAAAGAATAAACCAGGGAAGGTAGTGCACCCGTGGCTGACAAGGGAAATTAGGGATAGTATCAAGTCCAAAGAAGAAACATATAAATTAGCAAAAAAAAAGCGGCACACCTGAGGACTGGGAGAAATTCAGAGACCAGCAGAGGAGGACAAAGGGCTTAATTAGGAAAGGAAAAAAAGATTATGAGAGAAAGATGGCAGGGAACATAAAAACTGACTGTAAAAGCTTTTATAGATATGTGAAAAGAAAAAGATTGGTCAATACAAATGTAGGTCCTTTACAGTCAGAAACAGGTGAATTGATCATAGGGAACAAGGACATGGCAGACCAGTTGAATAACTACTTTGGTTCTGTCTTTACTAAGGAGGACATAAATAATCTTCCAGAAATAGTAAGGGACTGAGGGTCTAGTGAGATGGAGGAACTGTGGGAAATACATGTTAGTAGGAAAGTGGTGTTAGGTAAATTGAAGGGATTAAAGGCAGATAAATCCCCAGGGCCAGATGGTCTGCACTCCAGAGTGCTTAAGGAAGTAGCCCAAGAAATAGTGGATGCATTAGTGATAATTTATCAAAACCCCTTAGATTCTAGATTAGTTCCTGAGGATTGGAGGGTGGCTAATGTAACCCCACTTTTTAAAAAAGGAGGGAGAGAGAAACCAGGGAATTATAGACCGGTGAGTCTGACATCAGTGGTGGGGAAAATGCTAGAGTCGGTTATCAAAGATGTGATAACAGCACATTTGGAAAGAGGTGAAATCATCGGACAAAGTCAGCATGGACTTGTGAAAGGAAAATTTTTTGAAGATGTAACTAGTAGAGTGGATAGGGGAGAGCCAGTGGATGTGGTATATTGAGATTTTCAAAAGGCTTTTGACAAGGTCCCACACAGGAGATTAGTGTGCAAACTTAAAGCACACGGTATTGGGGGTATGGTATTGATGTGGATAGAGAATTGGTTGGCAGACAGGAAGCAAAGAGTGGGAGTAAACGGGACCTTTTCACAATGGCAGGCAGTGACTAGTGGGGTACCGCAAGGCTCAGTGCTGGGACCCCAGTTGTTTACAATATATATTAATGATTTAGATGAGGGAATTAAATGCAGCGTCTTCAAGTTTGCGGATGACACGAAGCTGGGAGGCGGTGTTAGCTGTGAGGAGGATGCTAAGAGGATGCAGGGTGACTTGGATAGGTTAGGTGAGTGGGAAAATTCATGGCAGATGCAATTTAATGTGGATAAATGTGAGGTTATCCACTTTGGTTGTAAGAACAGGAAAACAGATTATCATCTGAACGGTGGCCGATTAGGAAAATGGGAGGTGCAACGAGACCTGGGTGTCATTGTACACCAGTCATTGAAGGTGGGCATGCAGGTACAGCAGGCGGTGAAAAAGGCAAATGGTATGTTGGCATTCATAGCAAAAGGATTTGAGTACAGGAGCAGGGAGGTTCTACTGCAGCTGTACAAGGCCTTGGTGAGACAGCACCTTGAATATCGTGTGCAGTTTTGGTCCCCTAATCTGAGGAAAGACATTCTTGCCATAGAGGGAGTACAAAGAAGGTTCACCAGATTGATTCCTGGGATGGCAGGACTTTCATATGAAGAAAGACTGGATCGACTAGGCTTATACTCACTGGAATTTAGAAGATTGAGGGGGGATCTTATTGAAACATATAAAATTCTAAAGGGATTGGACAGGCTAGATGCAGGAAGATTGTTTCCGATGTTGGGGAAGTCCAGAACGAGGGGTCACAGTTTAAGGATAAAGAGGAAGCCTTTTAGGACTGAGATGAGGAAAAACTTCTTCACACAGAGAGTGGTGAATCTATGGAATTTTCTGCCACAGGAAACAGTTGAGGCTGGTTCATTGGCTATATTTAAGAGGAAGTTGGGTATGGCCCTTGTGGCTAAAGGGATCAGGGGGTATGGAGAGAAAGCAGGTACAGGGTTCTGAGTTGGATGATCAGCCATGATCATACTGAATGGCGGTGCAGGCTAGAAGGGCCGAATGGCCTACTCCTGCTCCTATTTTCTATGTTTCTATGACTACCTATCTGTTGAAGTGCAGCAAGAAGTTTGATTTTTTTAAAAGTGCAGCGAGAAACTATCAAATAAAAAAAAAGCACAGCACATGTTTCCTCAGGAGGGGGACAGAGATGTGGAGAAAAAAGACAGAAAACAGACAACTTGTGGGTTCATAAACAGTACCAGGTGATAATAATCACAATTTTTTTTTAAAAAGTGCTAAAATGGGTGGCTACATCGGAAGAATAGATGTACTTGATTGCACAAAAGATGACTGGTTGCTGTATGTGGAACAAATTGAGCAGTATTTTGAAGCAAATGAAATAGCCAATGAGAAGCGAGTGGCACTGGGTGGAAGGGGCATACAGTTTGCTTAGAAGTTTGACTGCTCCGACCAAACTGCCCAAAATGAGGTTTGCTGATATTGTGAATGTAGTGCAGGAACATCTAGAACTGAAAGCATTGCTGATGGCAGAACGCTTTAGGTTTGATAAATGAAATGAAAAGGAAGGGGGGTCCACGTCAGCGTACATGGCTGAATTGAAGAGATTGTCTGAGCATTGTCAGTTCAGTGATGGGTTTACCGATGTACTAAGAGATTGGTTAGTTTGTGGAAATTTACAAGAAAGCATTCAAAAATGGCTTTTTTCAGCGGCACATTCATAGTCGAGTCAGTGGAGGGGGCCTCACTCAGGTCCAGGAGAGAGACATTTTGGGAGACCTCCAGCCTCCTGGATAACCACATCTGCACCAGGTGCACTGAGCTGCAGCTCCTTCGAGAACAAGTTAAAGAAAAGGAGCTGTAGCTCGATTACCATTAACTAATGCAGGAAACTGAAGAGATGATAAATAGGACCTACTGGAAGGTAGTCACCCCTAAATTACTGGAGGCTGGTAAATGGGTGACTGTCAGGAGAGGGAAGGGAAATGGGCAGACAGTACAGAGTATCTCTGCAGCTGTTCCCCCTCAATAGTAAGTATACTATTTTGAGGGGAATAACCTACTGGGGGGCGGTGGGGGAGTCTGGTGCTGTGGCTCAAAAGGGAAGAGGAGAGAAGGGAACTGCAGTTGTAATATGGAATTCCACAGTTAGAGGATGTAGCCATGAGACAGAGACAACTAGATATGTTGCCTCCCAGGTGTCAGGGTCAGGAATGTCTTGGATTAGGTCCATGACATTCTAAAAGGGGTGAACAGCCAGAAGATTTGGTGCATATTGGCAACAATGACATAGGTAGGTAAGGAGAGGAGGTCCTGAAGAGAGAATTTAGGGAACTAGGTTAGAAAGCCCCTGGGTAGCGATTTCTGAACTGCTGCCTGTGTCATGCACCAGTGAGGCTAAGATTAGCATGATTTGCCAGATGAATGTGTGGCTGAGAAACTGGTGCAGGGGGGCTGGGTTTCAGATTTCTGGATCATTGGGAACTCTTTTGTGGAAGTTACGACTTGTACAAAAGGGACAGGTTACGTTACACCTGACCCTGAGGGGGACCAATATCATTGCAGCCAAGTTTGCTAGAGCTGTTGGGGTGGGTTTAAACTAATTTGCTAGGGGGATGGGAACCAGAGTGACAGGGCTGAGGATAAGGCTGCTGGTTTACACGCAGAAGCAGTGTGTAGTGAGACTGTCAGGAAGGACAGGCAGATGATAGGGAAAAATTACTGTCAGTGGGATGGGTAGCAATGTAAAAGAGGGACAAAATCAAAAAGGGTGACAGATACAGGGCTGAAGGTGTCATATTTATACACAGTATGTGGAATAAGGTAACTGATCTTGTAGTGCAGTTAGAGATTGGCAGGTATGACTTTGTGGGCATCACTGAATCATGGCTGAAGGAAGAGTAGAGTTGGGAGCTTAACATCCAAGGATATACATTATATTGAAAGGACAGGCAAATAGGCAGAGGGGTTACATTGGCTCTGTTGGTAAAAAATAAAATCGAATCCTTAGAAAAGTGACATAGGATCAGAAGATGTAGAATCATTGCGAACTGAGTTAAGAAACTGCAAGGGTAAAAAGTCCCTGATGGGAATTTTATACAGGGCTTCGAACAATATCCAGGATGTAGTCTAGAAATTACAATGGGAGATAAAACTGTAAGTCAAAGGGGCCATGTTACGATATTCATGCTCGTAGATATGGAAAATCAGATTGTTGCTGGATTTTAAGAGAGAGAGAATTTGTTAAATATCTATGAAATGGCTTTTTGGAGCAGCTTGTGGTTAAGTCCACTAAGGGATCAACAATTCAGGATTGGGTGTTGTGTAATGAACTGGATTTGACTAAGGAGCTCAGGAGACAGTGATTACAATATGATAGAATTCACTTTGCAATGTGAGAGAGAGAAGCTAAAGTCAGATGTGTCACTACTACAGTGGAGTAAAGGGAATAACAGGGGCATGAAAGAGGAGCTTGCCAAAGCTGATTGGAAGGAAAGACTATCAGGGAATGTGGCAGAGCAATAATGGCTGGAGTTTTTGGGAGAAATTCGGAGGATGCAGGATCGATACATCCCAAATAAACAGAAATATTCTAAAGGCAGGATGACATAACCGTGGCTGACAAGGGAACTCAAAGCTAACATAAAAGCAAAAAAGAGGGCATATAATAGGGCAAGAATTAGTGGGAAGTTAGAGAATTGGGAAAGTTTTAAAAAGACCATCAGAAGGCAACAAAAAAAGCCATAAGAGAGGAAAAGCTGAAATATGAAGGTAAGCTAGCAAAAAATATCAGCACCAAACATTTTTCAGATATAGAAAGAATAAAATAAAAGTGAGAGTAGGAATTGGACCACATGAAAGTGACACTGGAGAGGTAGCAATGTGGAGACAAGGAGATGGCGGATTAACTGATTAAGTATTTTGTATAAGGTACTAGCAGAATGCCAGAAGTTTGAGAGTGCTAAGGGGCATAAGTGAGTACAGTTTCTATTACTAGGTAGAAGATGCTTGGGAAATTGAAATGTATGAAGATAGATAAGTCACTTGGACAAGATGTATTGTACAGCAAGGTTCTGACAAGGTAGCTGAAGAGATTCTGGGTACACTAGTAATGATCTTTCAAGAATGAATAGATTTTGGTATGGTTCTGGAGGATCAGAAAAATGCAAATGTCTCTCCACTTTTCAAGAATAGAGGGAGGCAGAAGAAAGGAAATTATAGGCCAGTAGTTTGGAAGATGTTGGAGTCAATTTTTAAGAGTGTGGTACTTGGAAGCACATGATAAAATAGATAAAGTCAGCATTGGTTCCTTAAGGGAAAATCTTACTTGACAGATCTGTTGGAATTCTTTGAGGAAATAACAAGCAGAATGGACAAAGGAGAATCGTTGGATGTTGTGTACTTGGATTGTCAGAAGACAGTTGACAAGGTGTCACACATGAGGCAACTTAATAAGATAAGAACCCATGGTATAATGGAAAAGATATTAGCATGGATAGAGCATTGGCTGATTGGCAGGAGGCAAAAAGTGGGAATAAAGGGAACCTTTTCTGATTGGCTGCTGGTGACTAGTGGTGTTCTGCAGGGGTCAGTATTGGGACCTTTTCTTTTTACATTGCATGTCAATAATTTGAGTGATGGAATTGACAGCTTTGTGGTCAAATTTGCAGATGATTTGAAGGTTGGTGGAAAGACAGGTTGTGTTGAAGCAGGGAGGGTGCAGGAGGATTTAACCAGATCAGGAGAATGGGCAAAGAAGTGGCAAATGGAATGTACTGTGTTGGGAAGTATATGGTCATACACTTTGGTAGAAGGAATAAAAGCATAGACTATTTTCTAAACGGGAAGAAAATTCAAAAATCTGATGTGCAAGGGGACTTCTTAGGATTTGTCAATTACTACAACAGATTCTTTCCAAACCTGGCTACTGTGCTCCACCCTTTGAACTGATTACTACAGACCAGGAAAAAATAGAAATGGACAAAGCAGTGTCAGGTAGCTTTCCAGAAGGCAAAGAAAAATTGTTACGTCAGATACTGTACTCACACATTATAAACCACATTGTCCTGTGACGCCTTGCTTTACATATATGTGCAGCCATGTCACATGTTAAAGTGATAAATGTGAATGTGCCGCAGACTTTTCATCATGTTCCTTTACCATTGCAGAAAAATATTATGCACAGATTGATAAAGAGACTTTGAGTCTGCTTTGGGTGTAAAGCATTTCAACCAGTACTTCTATGGGAAATAGATTACCCTCATTACTGATCATCAACCACTAGTGTCCATTTTCAATCCACAGAAGGACTTTCCACTAACAGCAGCAGCATGATGCAGAAATGGGTTCTGCTTCTTGGAGGACACAATTACAAGATCAAACTCAAGTGTTGGAGGAGCTACATGCCAGACACCTAGGCATGGGCAAAATGAAAGTGTTTGCTTGAAACTTTGTCTGGTGGCATGGGATAGATGAAAAGATCAAGCGACTTGCCATGCACTGTTCGGGATGCCAACACATCTTGAAAAACTGTTTCCAGAGCTATCAGCTTCCAGAGCTGTTTCCACTTTCTGCAGTCTTAGAGTCAACTCTTACAACAACTCTATCCTGAGGCTGTGCCCTCTTTTCCTAGACATCCCTGCCATGGGAAACATCCCTTCCACATTTACTCTGTCTAGGCATTTCAAATTCGAAAGGTTTTTAATGAGATTCCCTCTCATTCTTCTAAATTCCCGTGAGCACAGACCCAAAGTCATCAAATGTTTCTCGTATGATAAGCCTTTCATTCCCAGAATCATCCTTATGAACAGCTTCTGGACCCTCTCCAATGCCTGCACATCTTTTCTTGGATGAAGAGCCCAAAACTGTTCACAGTACTCAAGGTGAGGTCTCATCTGTGCCTTATAAAGAAAGCTTCAGCATTACACCACTGCTCTTGTATTCTAGATCTCTTGAAATGAATGCTAACATTGCATTCGCCTTCCTCATCACCATCTCTACCTGCATGCTAACCTTCAGGGTATTCTGCACAAGGATTCCCAAGTCCCTTTGCATCTCAGATGTTTGGATTTTTCTTCCCCTTTTAGAAAATAGTCTGCACATTTATTTCTTCTACCAAAGTGTATGACCATGCATTTTCCAACATTATATTTAATTTGCCACTTTCTTGCCCATTCTTCTAATCTGTCTAAGTCCTTCTACAGCCTTCCTGTTTCCTCAACACTCCCTGCTCCTCCACCAATCTTCGTAGCATCTGAAAACGTGACAACAAGCCATCCATTCCATCTTCCACATCTTTGACATACAGGATAAAAAGAAGTGGTCCCAACACTGACCCCTACGGAACACCACTAGTCACTAGCAGCCAACCAGAAAAGGATCCTCTTATTCACACTCGTTGCCTCCTACAAATCAGTCAATGCTCTAAATGTGCTCTGTAATAGTAACTTCCCTATATTAACAACAGGATGTTATTCTTACATCATGATGCTACCATGTCATAAGTGCATGCCTCACTAAACAAATGAAATCAAAACTAAGGCATGCATTTTTCAGGCTCCCTTGTTTTTCTTTTGATTAGTTTTATGTTTTGGAGTTACAGAACATAACTATAGGATGGTTCAGAAAGAAAATAAAGGCATAAACTATTTCCTAATTGGGGAGAGAATTCAAAGATCAGAGGTGCAAAGAGATTTGGGAGCCTTTGTGCACAATCCACTAAAAATTATCTCGCAGGTCGAGTTGGTTGTAAGAAAGGCAAATAAAATGTTAGCATTCATTTTGAGAGGATGAGAATGTAAGAGCAAGGACATCATGCTGAGGCTTTGTAAGGCATTGACCAGACCATACTTGGACTATTGTGCGCAGTTTTGAGGCCCTTATCTATGAAAAGATGTGCTGGCAGTGGAGAGGGTCCAGAGGGGATTTACAAGAATGATTGCAGGAACACAAGGGTTAATGTATCAGGACCTCTGGGCCTGTACTTACTGGAATGAGGAGTGGGGGTGGGGGGGTGGGTGGGGGAGGTATCTCATTGAAACCTATCAAATATTGGAAGGTGTAGAGAGAGTGGATGTGGAGAGGATGTTTCTTATAGTGGGTGTCTAGGACCAGATGACACTGCTTCAAGACAGAGGGACATCTATTTAGCCAGATGGTGGTGAATCTGTGGAATTTGCTGCCATGGACGGCTTTGGAGGCCAAGTCATTTAGTATATTTAAAGAGGAGGTTGATAGATTCTTGATTAGTCAGGGTGTCAAAGGTTACGGAGAGAAGGCAGGAACAATGGGATTGAGAGGGATAATAAATTGACCATGATGGAATGGCAGAGAAGACTCAATGGACCAAATGGCCTAATTCTTCTCCTATGTGTTATAGTCTGATGGTCTTACAATGAGGACATTTTCCTTTTGCCAGTATGATAAATCTTAAAAATATTTAAAGAAGTACATACATTGAGGAATGAAATTACAACATTTAGACAAAGATCTGGGATTGCTTGTTGCCTGCAGAGGCATGCTAAATGATTACTACCTTCTATGTCAATGACTATGAAAGTACAATAGCCTAAGGCCCAAGAGAAACATTTTCCTTTAAGTACCACAGCGGAGTGAAGTGCACAAGTTTCAGACAGTGGCTAGGTCTAGAGAAGTTACAGGATATACAGTAACACAGACGAAGGGAGAGAGCCAGGCAAGGTTAGGGTACTGGCTGGCTCCTGCAATTGGTGGTGAGAGAGAAGGTCTGAGGTTGTTGATTGGAGTTCATTGGGGCATTAGTTGTGAGGGTGGTGTAATTATTGAGAAAGGGAGCAGATAATCAGTTGATTGGGTGCTTTGTTTATTATCTGATAAATGGGCAGAAAGACTGGTAATTATTTGCTGAGGGAGTTTGGTGGTTGTGGGTGGTCAGCCTGAGGGTATCGGCCATTGACAATACTGCAGTGGAAGACATCGTGGGTATGAAGAGCAGCAGGAGAGTCAGGAAGTAAATAGCTTAAAGGATTCCCAGTAATCATTTACCAAATATAGGAGGGGCCCATTGATGGTTTGGCAATGCATATGTGAGTGTTGTTGAGGTTTCATTCAGACGTTAAATGCGTCTGCGGACGCAAGTTGCTGATAGAGTCTTAGAAGCCAAGAACAAAAGTCTCAGACTTCAAAAACAACTTTGTCTCCAATGTCCTCAGTTTTCATTCATAATTTATTTTTCATTAAAATTGGATTGCAATTTATAGTTCATAAAATGCTAGCAGGATGCTATCTAATTCATGGACAAAAGATTTAATCAAATAATTCTGGTTGTACGTTTAGCACAGTGGATTGTACGTTTAATCTGTTGAGTAACAAATGAAGATAAAGTGAAAAAACCTTGGTTAAATCTGGCTGTCAGGTACTTTTGGAGGAAATTAATTTGCTTTTTTTTTAACTTGCTACCACCTACATATTTAATCTGTTCTTCAGTATGTGGTTGTTAGCAGACTTCCTTGATGTTTGGCCTTGGCATTTAGTTAGTCCAAGAGCTAATAATTGAACGATGGAAGTAAGCAATTATTTATTCCATTTACAAGTAGATGGGCTTGTGATTTTCTGTAAGAAGAGCTAATTTGCTTTTATGCAGCAGCTTTTATGACCTTGAACATCTTACAACAAGTGAAGTATTTCTCAATTGTTGTAAAGTAGGAAATGTAATAGCTCATGTTTAAACTACAAGGACCCCGCATCAAAATGATTATATTGTCATTTTGAGGTGTTGGCCAGGATTCGTAAAAGTACATTCTTCTTCATATTATACCCTACAATCTTTTACATTCACTTGATTTGATATATGAGACATTGGTTTGATGCTTCATCTGAAAGGTGACACCTTTGACTGTGCAGCATTTTGTCAGTACTACAATGCGGTGCCAACATGCATTATGTGGTTAAGTGTCTGGAGCAAAATCTGAACCCACAACCCTCTAAATCAGAGTAGTGAGCCAGAGCTGGAATGAAGGCAGAATCCTGTCATGTGTGGTTAAGAGTCTGAGAACTGAATTTTGAAACAGACATATTATTTTTCTATTTGCATTTGTAGAATGTTATTTTAAGGCGTTTGTATGTTTTCCCTATGACCATGTGGGTTTCCTCCCACACTCCAATGACATAAGGATTAGTTGGTTAACTGGTCACATGGAAGTTCAAAGTTCCAAGTAAATTTATTATCAAAGTACATATACAACCCCAAAATTCATTTTCCTGCTCATTAAGTCCAAGAACCATAATCGCAGCAGTGATAGGTCGCACCCAATAGGATGACAAAAAAAATGTGTAAAAAACATCAAACTGTGCAAGTACAAAAGAAGAAATAAGTAATAATAATAAATAAACAAGAAAAATTGAGAACATGAGATGAAGAGTCCTTGAAAGTGAGTCCATACGTTATGGGTACAGTTCTGGCAAGTGAAGTTGAGTGAAGTTATCCCTACAGGTTCAAGAGCCTGATGGTTGAGAGATAATAGCTATTTGAGAACCTGGTGGTGTGAGTCCTGAGGCTCCTGTACCTCTTTCCTGATGGCTGCAGTGAGAAGGGAGCATATCCTGGGGGGTGGGGGTTCCTGTTGATGGATATTGCTTTCCTACGACAACATTCCATGGAGATATTCACAATGGTGGTGTGGGCTTTATCAGTGATAGACTGGGCCGTATCCACTAATTTTTGTAGTGCTCTTTGGAATAATACCTCAAAACATCCGTAGTATTTCTTTGTCTGACCAACATGTTATTGCGTTTGTTACATTGGTAGCTAGGAGGGCCATTCTGTTGAAGTGGAAGGATACGTCGGCTGCCACTCTGTCACAATGGTTCTCTCAAGTGATGTTATGTCTTAGTTTGGAGAAAATTAGAAGTCGAACCTTCAAACCTATGTTTGATTTTGAGAAAAGATGGGGTTCATTTGCTCATTATTACCATTTGAGTTAATTGATAGATTTCCTCCACAATCTAATTGTAAATTTTGGTCTAATTTTTTTTTCCTGATGGTTTGATGTTTATCTTTAGAAGCTTTTTGTATGACGCATAGCTCCGGGGTTGAGCACCTAATGGGTTCTTTTTTTTCTCACTTTTTTCTTGCTTTAGTAGGGTTTTTTTTCTTATCTTCTCTTTTTTTGTGTCACCATATTTTTCAATCCTTAATACTGTTTTTTTCCCTCTTTTGTGACATTGTAAGTGTTACTTCGATGTACTCTTGTGTTATTTTGGATGATAATAGTAATAAAAAGATTTGAAAAGAAAGAAAAGATTTTCCAGTCAAGGGAATTAGTGTTTCCATACCAGTTGGTGATGGCACCAGTCAATATGCTCTCCACCACACGTCTATAGAAGGTTGTCAAAGTTATAGATGTCATTCTGAATCTTCGCAAACTCTAAGCCAGTCGAGGAGCTGCCATGCCTTCTTCATAATTGCACTTAAATGCTGGGCCCAGGACAATGAAATGATAACACCATGGAAGTTAAAGTCGATAGCCATCCCACCTCTGATCGCCCAATGTTGACTGGCTCATGGATCTCTGGTTTCCTTGGACTAAAGTCAATAACCAGTTCCTTGGTTTTGCTGACACTGAGTGGGAGGTTGTTGTTGTGGCATGATTCAGCCAGATTTTCAATCTCCTTCTACATGCTAATTCATCACCACCATTGATTTGGCTAGCGATAGTGCTGTCATCAGCAAACTTAAATGTTACATTGGAGCTGTCCTTAGCTGCACTGCCATAAGTGTAAAGGGACTAGAGCAGGGGGTTCAGCACGTGGTCTTGTGGTGTGGATGCAATTGAGAGGCATGGGCTTGATCGGCTGGAAGTGCCTGTTACTGAGATGCATCTCTAATAATTTTAAAAAAACTTTATTGATATATTTTTTTAAAAAAAACAAAAGTAGAAACAAATAAAGCTTCTACATTCATGGTTGTGGCCTTCAGTAGTGCAAACCTTTTAAGAAAAATAGCATAAAAACATTGACTCCCTGAGGTGGTACACCTTTCATTGTTTGAGGGGCGTACCTCCAACTCTGCTCCTCCATATGTGGTAGTGGAAGGACCTTCTGGATTACCTAAACTAAGGTAGAGCCTTAGTGCTGACTGCACCCAGCAGCACTGCATCCCTCAGCAGCTACTCCTGCAGCCTGGACTATGCCAACCTGAAGCATTCCTTAAGGGGCATTTCCTCGTGCTGGAAAACCAACAACATTCAGGGAGACCCAAGGGCATCTTTCACCAAGCTGATGACCTTCCACTTGACATCTACCTCGGTGTGTGTGCCTGGGAGCAATCTATAGATCAGAGAGTTATTTGATATGCCGCTGAACTCTAAACTAGGGTTGTAGGAGGATGGGAACCAAAGCGCCAGAACGGATAGTGGGGTGGTTGTGGAGGAAGATGTTGTTCAGCCTACGTACAAAGTCAGGAATCTAAAGGTTGAGCATGGTGGAACTAATGCTTTGAGCTGTGCTTAATGCTCTGGTAAAGGTTTCACTACTAACATTGCAGGGTGGTTCATAAAATGGTCTTTCACTGTTTGGGTCGCTGTTAGAGATAATGGGTGCTGAGGAATGTGAGCCATCCAATCAGGAGAGAAGGCTGGGGGAGCGGGTTTTTTTGGTGCTGGACTGTGGCATGAGCCTTTGTCTTTGTTTGGTGGGAGGTGAGGAGAGAAGACATTGGAGAGAACTGGTTGTAGGATCCAAGCCAGTGGGGACTGTGATTTGATGGAACAAGGCGCGGGAGTCTACTGAGGATCGGTGAATATGACTTCTGGAAGAGTTAAGCTTCAGCCTCTGCACATTTGACTGTTTAATTATAATGGGCCCTTTTTGATTTTTTTTATCTTTCTTTTCATTACTAATCCTTTAGTTAAGTTAATATTCATAAATATACTTCCTTTAATTATATGCAGTGTGCAGTCTGTTATTTCGTGGAAATGAGTTGTAACAGAGCAGCAAATTACACAGAATTCACACAAACTGGGGCTTGGGTGGGAGAACCATCACGGATTTGGCGGGACTGAAGTGCGTATTCCCTAGACGTACACAGCGCTGTGTTGGAAGACTGCCATCGAAGGCTAACAAGCTGTTTCCAGAGTCACCCGGGAAGAAAGGGGATTCATGCAGATATTTCATAGTGTCCTAGAGTTATAGAACGCTTCAGAACAGAAACAGGCCCTTTGGCCCATCTAGTCTGTACTGAAACATTTAACTGCCTAGTCCCATCAACTTGCACCTGGACCATAGCCCTCCACACCCCTACTATCCATGTACCTGTCCAAATTTCTCTTAACTATTGAAATCGACCTTGCTCCATCATTTCCACTAGCAGCTCATTCCACACTTTCATCACCCTCTGAGAGAAGAAGTTTTCCCTCATGTTCTCATTAAACATTTCACCTTTCACCCTTAACCCATGACCTCTAGATGTAGCCTTGCCCATACGCAGTGGAAAAAGCTTGGTTATATTTGTCCTATCAATACCACTCATAATTTTGTATACCTCTATCAAATCTCCTATCAGTGTTCTACATTCTAAAGAACGCAGTCCTAATGTATTCAATCTTTCCATATAACCCAGGTCCTCCAGACCAGCAACATCTTGTAAATTGTCTCTGTACTCTTTCAAACGTGTGTACATTGTTCTTCTAGGTAAATGAGCAAAATTACATACAATACTCCAAATTCGGCATCTCCAATGTTTTATACAACTTCAACATAACATCCCAGTTCCTGTACTCAGTACATTGATTTATGGAGGACAATGTGTCAAAAGCGTTCTGTCTGACCCTATCTATCCGTGACGTCACTTTCACGGAATTATGGATCTGTGTTCCCAGATCCCTGAGTTCTACCACACTCTTCAGTGTCTGATCACTCACCATGTAAGACCTACCCTGGCTGGTCCTCCTAAAGTTCACACCTCACACTTCTGCATTAAATTCCATCTGCCATTTTTCAGCCTATTTTTCTAGCTGGTCCAGATCCTGCTGCAAGCCATGATAGCCTTCCTCACTGTCCACTACACCCCCAGTCTTGGTGTCCTCCACAAATTTGCTGATTTAGTTTACCGTATTATCATCCAGATCGTTGATATAGATGACAAATAACAATGGACCCAGCACCAATCCTTGAGGCACGCTACTAGTCACAGAGCTCCAGTCAGAGAGGCAACTATCTACAACCACTCTCTAAGACTGCTTCTGAGAAGCCAATATCTAATCCAATTCACTACCTCATCTTGAATGGCAAGTGACTGAACCTTTTTGACCAACTTCCCTTGTTGTACCTTATCAAAGACCTCACTAAAGTCCATGTAGACAATATCCACTGCTGTCCCTTCATCAATTTACCTCATAACTTTCTTGAAAAACTCTGCATTTTCTCCCCGTTTAGAAAATAGTCAACGTTTTTCTTCCTTCTACCAAATCGTATGACCATACATTTCCCTGCACTATATTCCATCTGCCACTCTTTGCCCATTCTCCAGTTTGTCTAAGTGCTTTTGCAGTCTCCCTGCTTCCTCAACAATAGCTGTCTCTACGCCTATCTCTGTATCCTTTGCAAACTTGGCCACTTATCATACAATCATTTGCACATAACACAAACTATTTGTCATCTGCAGTCAATCAGAATAGGACCACTTTATTCCGACTGAGCCTCCTGCCAAGCAGCCAATATTCTAACCATGCTAGTATCTTTCCTGTAATACCATGGACTCTTATTTTGTCAAGCAGCCTCATGTATAGCACCTTGTCAAAGGCATCTGAAAATTTATCAGTCTGGTTCCCATTAATTTAAACCCTCGCCAACAGCTCTAGCAAATCTGCCTGGAAAGATATTGGTCCCCCTCGGGTTCAGCTGTAACCAATAATTTTTGTTGTATGCCCCAGCCCCACTGAACCAGACCCGATGGTGAAGTAGGCTTTGGACTGGTCAGTCCAGTTACTGAAGAACATGGCGTTGCTTTTCCTGTGGTTGATGCAAGCTGGTTGTAGATGCTGAACAGTCTGCAAATTGACTGTGAGTCTAAACAGAGGACGATGGCATCATCTATGTACAGGGAGGTTTGACATGTGTGTCTCCACTGCATGGCAGTTTCATCCCTCCTCTGCTCTCGGCCTTCCTGATAGATTTGGTAAAGTGTTCTATGCAGCACAGAAACGAGACAGGGGAGACTACAAAGCCCTGTATGACTCTAGAAAGCATCTGTCTCCCACCCATTAATTTGGACTGTACTACAAAGTACAAAGGTCAGCTTTCAAAATAAAGTTTTATTATCAGAGTACATATTGCATATGTCACCACATAGAGCCCTAAGATTCATTTTCCTGCGTGCATACTCAGCATGCTCAGAACAATAACTATAACAGGATCAATGAAAGTTCAGCTAGAGTGCAGAAGACAACAAACTGTGCAAATGTAAATATAAATAAACAGCAATAAATAACGAGAACATGAAATAACAGGATAAAGAGTACTTAAACTGAGATCAGTGGTTCTGCGAACACCTCAGTGATGGGAAAGTGAGTGTACTTATCCCCTTTTGTTCAAAAGCCTGATGGTTGAGGGTAGTAACTGTTCTTGAACCTGGTGGTGTGAATCCTAAGGCTCTTGTACCTTCTACCCGACGGCAGCACTGAGAAAAGAGCATGGCCTGGGTGGTGAGGATCTCTGATGATGGATGTTACTTTCCTACGACAGTGTTTCATCTAGATGTGCTCAATTGTTGGGAGGGCTTTACCATGATGTACTGGATTGAATCCATTACCTTTTGTAGGATATTCCATTCAAGGGCATCGGTGTTTCCATACCAGGCCACGGCGCAGCCAGTCAGTATACTCTCCACTACACATCTATAAATGTTTTTCAAAGTTTTTAATGCTATGCTGAATCTCTGTAGACTCCTAGGGAAGTAGAGACACTGCTGTGCTTTCTTTGCAATTGCATTTACATGTTGATTCTACGACTGGTCCTCTGAAATAGTAACACCCAGGAATTTAAAGTTGATAACCCTCTCCACCTTTGATCCTCTGATGGTGACTGGCTCAAGGACCTTTGATTTCTGAAGTCTACAATCAGTTCCTTGCTCTTGCTGACATTGAGTGAGAGGTTGCTGTTATGACATCCTTCAGCTAAATTTTCAATCTCCCTCCTATATGCTGATTCATATGGCCCACAACAGTGGTGTCATCAGCAAAATTGAATATGGTGTGGGTACACGTACCTGTTTGGAGGGACCACCACGTGATATCCTGTCGAAGGCTGTCTTCTGGTCTATGCTGAAAAGGCAGGCATCGCCTCTCTGCCCTGAACTTAGACAATGGTTTCCCTGAATAGCACAAGGCTATCATTCTCTAACAATGCTTCAGCACCACTTAAGCCTCCTCCTTCAACAATGTATCTGTGGAATTTTACTCAGGGCCCAGCTCCTTAGTGTCTACTGATGGCAGGACCCTAAAGAGAGGCTATTCCCCACGGACCCTTCTCGATGGCTGCACTGAGGTTCAGGTTGTCCCTCAGCAAACTCTCGTGTGTCTTGGAATGTGCCAGTCAGCAGCGTGTACATCTTATAAAAGACAAAGGCCATATTCACTAGTGTAAGGGTGGATGTTGATGAGGCTCAGTGTGCCAGGAATAAGGAGGGGCAGAACGAGTTTGAATTCCTGGCTTTTGCCCTTTCTGGAAAGTGCATGTGCATGGGTGTCAGGTGAGAGCTCAGACATGCAGATTGAAAGCATCCCTGTGATTTAATAGCTTGCCCACACTCAGCTTCCCAGATCACACATGAAGAACGGCAGCTTGAGTAAGGAGCTGGAGGCCTGCCAGCCACCATGGAACTTTCTGCGAGTTGAATTACCACTTTCAGGAGAAGATGCGAGAAAGCTGAGAACTAAGACTGCAGTCCTGAAGCTGTGTTCCAGTCGTACAGTAGCATTTGCAACTTTCAAGCTTTGTTGTAATTGTCTGCTGTTAGGCATTAAGTAAAAATAACCCCAGCAATTTGACCGCAGATTTGCAGTGATTTAGTTGTAAATCAGCCATGTCGATTCTTCCTCCCTGTAAATCACAGATGGGTGTGAAAATGGCTCATGATTGTTGTTACTTCTTCAAATGCTGCACTTAAATTACAGATCCACTGCCAGAGGCAACTGCGACTTGTGAGAAATGTGAGATTATAAATGAAGAACTCAGTATCTTTGCTTGTACAGAGGATCAACTGCAGCGATGATTTTTACCTATTGTATATAACAAATATAAAAAACCAGCATTGCATATTAGAGAAGGCATTAGAGAGAAGTACATTCAATATTAGCAAAAAAAACCCTATTCGTTTCATGAAATTTATGCCCATTATTTAAATGTTTAATAATTGACTAAACTGCTATTAAAAATGAACAGGAGAAGTCCATAAAGCTTATTGGTTGAGAAAGTTGGCATCAGATGGAAGGTCATTCACCTGTGAAATTTACTTTGTTTTTGCCATCCACAGATGCTGCCTGGCCTGCTGAGTATTGGCATCATTTTATTCTTTCACTTTGGATTTCCAGAATCTGCAGGTTTGTATTTGTATTTTTGAGAAGCCATATTGCTTTACGTCATTGATGTTTACAAACAATCTGCTGGAGGAACTCAGCGGGCTTGGCGGTAAGTGTGGGAGGCTGAGCAGCGGAGGATGAAGGAATTGTCAACATTTCAAAATACAGTCCATAAGACATAGCAGCAGAATTAGGCCATTCAGCCCATCGAGTCTGCTCTGCCATTCCATCATGGCTGATCCCAGATCCCACTCAACCTTATACACCTGCCATCTCACCATATCCTTTGATGCTCTGACCAATCAGGAAATCATTAATTTTTGTTTTAAATATATACGCAGTTTTGGCCTCCACTGCTGTCTGTGGCAGAGCACTCCACAGAGTTTCTACTCTCTAGCTAAAAAAATCCTTCTTATGTCTGTTCTAAAAGGTCACCTCTCAATTTTGTACCCCCTAGTTCTGGATACTCCCATCACAGGAAACATCTTCTCCACATCCACCTTATCTAGTCCTTTCAACATTCGGTAAGTTTCAATGAGATCCCCCTGCACACTTCTAAATTCCAGTGTGTACAGGCCCAAGGCTTCTAAAAGCTGCCAACCTCATATGTTAACGTCTTCATTCCTAGAATCATCCTCGTGAATCTCCTCCGGACTTTCTCCAATGACAGCACATCCCTTTTGATATAAGGGGCCCAAAACACTTGACAATACTCCAAGTGCAGCCTGATTAGTGTCTTATAGAGCTTCAGCATTATCTCCTTGCTTTTATATTCTATTCCCCTTGAAATAAGTGCCAACATTGCATTTGCCTTCTTTACCACAGACTCAATCTGTAAATTAACCTTCTGGGAGTCTTGCACGAGGATTCCTAATTCCCTCTGCACCTTTGAAGTTTGAACACACATTTATCTAAATGGGGGAGAATGTTCAAATTCTCCCCCATTTAGATAATAGTCCGAGCTATTGTTCCTTTTACCAAAATGCATAATCATACATTTCCCGGCAGTTATTCCATCTGCCACTTTTTTGCCCATTCTTCCAATTTGTCTAAGTCCTGCTGCAATCGGATTGTTTCCTCAGCAACTACCTACCCCTCCACCTATCTTTGTATCATTCACAACCTTTGCCACAAAGCCATCAATTCCATCAAGTCCCGATATAGGTTCTCAACCTGAAACACCAACAATTCCTTTCTCCTCAAAGGTATTGACCAACATGCTGAGATTCTCCAA
The DNA here is from genome assembly GCF_048418815.1 of Hemitrygon akajei. Lineage (NCBI taxonomy): Eukaryota > Metazoa > Chordata > Chondrichthyes > Myliobatiformes > Dasyatidae > Hemitrygon > Hemitrygon akajei. The sequence continues at coordinate 38,007,936 of NC_133125.1, forward strand.
CAGATTGTTTATTACAACCAGCATCAGCAGTACCTTCTAATCTCATTGATGCAATATCCTTTTTTATATACACCTAAGATTTCTGCATTTGCTTGTAGGATACTGTCGCTCTATGTCTTGGAAACGTGTGAAAGCATGGCTATTGTCTTTTTATAGATTTTTGTTTGTTCTTTCTTTTTGTAGGTTTATGTTTCCACACACTTCTGGGTTGAAAAAGGGGTATTGATCTATTTTCTGTACTGGATTGAAGGTGACCTTAAAATCACCACCAATTCTATTAGACCCATCCTTCTGGCTACAGGGACCACTGGCATTACCCATGGGCTCCACTGAAATTGGAAAGAATTCCTTCATCAACCATGCCATCTAGCACACTGGCAACTTTATCACAGGTGGTATAAGGCTGTGTAAAGCTAGCATGTGGCCTTTTCATCTAACACTACTCTACGTTTAATATGCTTGAGTTTTCTAATGCCATCCTCGAACACTGCTGTTGCATCGTCCAGTACTTCCCTTAATTCTCTTTCAGTTGACTCTATTCAAGGAGATGTGCCATGCAAATGGTAGACAAATCTCCAATCAAGCTGTAGTTTTTCAGCCAATCATGGCCCCACAATGCTGGCCCTTCTGTTTTTACCACATACAAGCCTAATGTGGCTTGTTGTTTGTTGTATTTCACTGATATGCATGTCACTCCCACAGGAGTTATCTTTTCTCCAGTATAAGTTCTTAGTTAGATATCTGCAGGCTTCTGTTCCATATCTTTGAAATGCCACTCAAACTCATTTTGTGTAATGACTGAAACAGCGGAGCCGGTGTCCAACTTCATTTTAATTAATTTGCCGTTCACTCTGGTATAAGCCATATTGCTTGCCTCCTGTTAGTTTTTACATTGTAAATCACAGTCGCAGTCCTGTGGGACCCAGTGCTGTGTCACTCTCATAATTATCAGATTTTTCATCACAGCATGAAGATTAGTGCTTTTTTTGAAATTGCAACTTGACTTTTTATCTCTTTTTCTTCCCAATGCAGTCTATTTATTTTTATCTGCCTGACATGCTCTTTGTATATATGGCCTACTTTGTTGTATTTTTTGCAAGTTTCACTGTTAAACATGTGTTTGTCTGGTGTATGTGACCCTCAGCCACAATGCTAAAACAATTTGTTTGCCCTGGTAGTTTTCTGTTTAGACATTGCAATTTCGTTCATGCTCACTTTCATTCTTGACTGCAAATCAATTGCGTCTCTAGCTGCTGTTTCCATTGATACAGTGATTTCAAATGCTTTTTCAAATGTGAGTTGTGCTTCAGTTAGGAGCCATTTTTGAGTGCTTTCTTGTAAGATTCTACAAACAGTGTATGATTAAGCCCATTAATGAACTGACAATGCTCGGACAATTTCTTCAATTCAGCCACGTAAACTGAAATGGACTCCCTTTTGATTTAGCATATGAACCCTAAAGCATTCTGCAATCAACAATGTTTTCAGTTCTAAATGTCCTTGCACTACATTCACAATATCAGCAAAGATCTGCTTGGAGCGGTCAAACTTTGAAGCAAACTGTATGCTTTCCACCTTTTGCATTCAGTAATATAAGTGCTCGCTTTTCATTGGCTATTCATTTACTTCAAAATACTGCTCAATTTGTTCGGTATACATCATCCAGTTATGTGTTCTGCAATTGAATGCATCTATCTTTCTGATGTAGCCAGACATTTCTGCTTTTTTATTTATTATTTATTATTATCATCACTCGGTACTCGATGTTAATGAACCTGTGGCAGTACACTTGCTCGTTAATTTTATCCTTTTTTTTAACTTGAACATCTCTCTTCCCTTCTGAAGAAAAGCATGTTGTAATTCAACAGAGAGGTAGTAATCTCGGGTTTGCTACTGTTCTGTTTTGTAACTCTAGAAACTAATCAAGAGAAAAGTGCAGGAGCCTTGGATAAATTTCTTTTAGTGAGGTGTGCACATATGATATGGAGGCATGTTGATGTATGCCATTCACGTACTTCTTATATTTAACCCATAATGAATTAAGTAAATGAACAAAGAATGCTCTATCAAACTATATATATTTACAATATTTCTCAAATATTACTGAAATATTAAATACACTATGAGCATATTTCCCTAGTCAGCTATACCAAAACACTTAACATAAATTATCTTTTGGATACAACAATTAAGACATAAATACAACATTCCGTAGCAGCAAGGCTACAGAAAGTGGTGGACACAGTCCAGTCCATTACAGACGAAGACCACCCCAGTACATTTGGATGCATTTACAATGAATACTGCCACGAGAAAGCAGCATCCATTATCAAACACCTCCACCATCCAGGCCAGGTGATCTTTTCATGAGTACCATTGGAGATGAGATGCAGAAACCTTAGGTCCTGCACCTCTAGATACAACCATCGGGCTCCTCAACTGGTGTTGTTAACTTCATTTGCCATTACTCTGAACTGATCCTACAAGCTACAGACTCACTTTCAAGGACTCTTTACAACACATGGTCTCAATATTATTTTTATTTGTACAGTTTGTCTTCTTTTTGCACATCGGTGTTTGTCAATCTCGGTTTGCTTCAGCTGTTTTTTGTAAAATTCTGTTGTACCTCTTTATTTCCTGTAAATGCAAGTAAATGAATCCCAAGGTAGTGTATGGTAACATATATTTACTTTGATAATTAATTTACTATGAACTTGCAACTAGTTTTCCTCCAAATAAAGCCAATCACTATTTTATCTCTTTATTTATGAGCCACAGTCCAATGTTAAGTATCCTGGGGGTAATATTGATGATATAGTCCAAGGTGTGTTTTTTGCTCTCTGATCTTGAGTTTCTCCCCTTGATGACAAAGAAAGATTTCCTCAAATAGGAATGAATGATTCTTCAACTGTTTAGGTAGAACTTTGTTCCATTGAAATCCAGGTTTATCTCCTAAAGGTGCAGCACATTTGAGAGCGTCCTTCTCTCCAGCTTTCAGCTCATTGTTTCTTCTGGGAACTTTCTTAAACTCTGATAACTAGGCAGAGATGAACAAGATCACCTAAGTCCGGTTAAGGATATTATGGAAGTTTCAGTTGATAATTTATTGAAGGATAAGATGGAAAACTGAAAAATTATCTTCAGTTTGAATAGGGTTTTAGATTGTAAAAAAAATTGCAGACACAATTAGTGGAAAGAGAAATGATTAATATTTCAGATCTGGGATCCTTCATCAGAGCTAGAAAAGAGAGAAAAAAAGGTTAATTTTCAGTAGCAGGGAAGGTGAATGAGAAGTGAATAGAACAAAAGAAAAATCTTTGACCAAATGAGTAAACGTAACAGTTAAGATCAGTTCATGCTTCATTGTCTGTAAATATTTTGTTAATTGCAAAGCTGTGAGAGACTCCTCCAATATAGATACTTCTCCAGTCTCTTTGCATTTCCACTTCATGCTGTCCTTACACAACAAAACAAAGAAAACTGTGTAAGTATTAGTTCAAATTTCAAAGTAAATTTGTTATCAAAGTACGTATGTCAACATATACTACTTGAGTTTCATTTTCTTGCTGGAATTTACAGGAAAATAATGAAATGCAATAGAATTTAAGAGAAGAAACTGTAAGTAACCAAGGTTGGCAAATAACCTATGAGGGGAAGTTGGCTAAGTTAGCTGAGGAAACTACACTTAATGACTATGATGGTGGCTAAGCAATGGCTGGCATTTAATAACATACATTCATTTAAGGATGAACAGAGAATTAAAAATAGGGAATAATTCACCTGTTTGTTTGACATCAATGGTAGGTGTAGTCTCACACCACGGTGCTTGAATCGAATCTTGGCCGGTTAGCTAAATCTGCCAAAAGCCAAGTGACTCAGCAGTGAGAAGCCTGCCTTTCATCAGCAACATACGTACACGGTCAGTATGATTTGGGTTTAACCAAACAGGAAAGTTTGGATGTTGTGGTTAAGGAACATTGACTGTAGTGAATGCTGTGTAAATACTGTCCCTTACACAGTTATCGTTCGCCAGGAAATAACAGATTGTACACAGACATAAAATTACAAAGTATATTTACTAGATTTTCAACTTTTATAAACAGTTACAGATAAAGAAAAGAGAAAAAAAAGGACCCATTACAGTTAAATCAGTCCAATGTGCATTTCAATGTTGGAGCTCATTTCTGGAGTAGTCAGGGATATCGCTTTACTTATGTGCGAAACCCCAGTTCTGTGTGAAGAATACCAGCGGCAGTTGGAACTTCCCTTGAAGACCATCTTGAGCAAACTGGCTAACTCAGGAGTATTGGCACTTCCTCCTTTGAACTATATGTCTGCACAAAGCACTTTTTACATGGGATCTTCTGAGCATCTTTCCTTTTGCTCTTGTCCACACCTCCTCATACAAGACCCAAAACAAGACTACTGTCCTTCTGAACTTTGATCCTGCCCAGCTCTCTCAAATTATCTATAGCAAATGCTCCTTATCTTTAGCCAAAGCAATAGTCTATGAAGCTTACTAATAGGACACACTGTGTTTGCAGAAAACTGCTAAAATAAAAATACCTCAAGCATAGCGGTAGAAATCTTAACCAGGGCATTGCATAGGGCAAGCAGCAATTAATAATAGGTAACATGCTATCAAGACAGCTAGAAAACAATAATATGCTTGAGAAGAATCAAAATAAATTTATGAAAGTGAATTTGTTTTAGCTAGGCTCCTGGTTTTCTTTCACTACATACTGAATCTATTACATTAGAAATGAGAAAATCAATGGATGTGGTGTATTGGAATTTTCAGGTGGCTTTTGATCAATTCTCACACAAGAGGTTGCTGAACAAAGCACATGGATTTGGGAAATGACTTCCTGTGTTGATTGAGAATTAGTTAACAAATAGAAAGCAAAAGCAGAAGCAAAAGAGTTGATCTTTGGTCGATCTGTTGTCCTGCAGGGATCTGTGCTAAAGCTCTAACTGTTCACAATCAGTAATGAAACATGACATTTCCTAGTCTGTCAATGCATGAAACTAAATGGAAATGTAATTAATAAAAAAGGATTCAAAGAAGCTTCCAGCCAACATGGTGTCATAGCATAATACAGTACAGATATAGGCTCATTGGCTCAGCTTGTCCATGCTGATCAAGATGTCCATCTAAGATAGACCCACTTGTCAGTGTTTGACTCATATCCCTCTCCAACCTTTCCTATCCATATAGCTGTCCTAGTGTCTTTTACATGCTGTTATTGTACCTGCCTCAACCACATCCTCTGACAGCTCATTCCACAAGCACACCACCTTCCGTAAGATGAAATGACCTCCATGTCCAATTTAAATCTTACCCATCCCACCTTTGGTCTATACCATCTAGATTTTGATTCCTTTTTCAAAGGAAATTAACTCTGTTCAATAACCTAACAATGACCCTTATAATTGCATGCACCTCTATGAGGTCACCTCCCAACCCCCTACACTGCAGGAATAAAATAGACAATAGACAATAGGTGCAGAAGTAGACCATTCGGCCCTTCAAGCCTGCACCGCCATTCTGAGATCATGGCTGATCTCCTATAATTATCCAGTCCTTACACTTAGCCAGCCCCAGCACTCTTCCACTCTCTGCAGTCCTCTGATCTTTGTACTCTGTACTCCTCCAGCTTGTCCAAGCTCTCCCTATAACTCAGGGCGTCAAGTGTTGGCAGCATTCTCAAAAATATTCCTCCCAGCTTATTGACATCTTTTCTATAACGGGGTAACCAAAATTGTACATGATACTCCAGAAGGGTCCTCCCCACCATCTTGTACAATGGCAACTTAACGTGCCAACTCCTATACTCAGTGCCCTGACTGATGAAGGTCAGTGCGCTAAACGGCTACTGTTCAATCCTACTTAACTGCGATCAGACTTCGAACAGGTTGAGTGAATAGATAACTAGTAGAAAATGTTAGTTGATCCACTTCATTAGAAAAATACATTAAGTATTTTTAAATGATGATTTGGAAATGCTGACCTTCAAAGGGATTTGGGTGTCTCGCACCTTCATCACTGAAAGCTAACTTACAGATGCAGCAGGCAATTAGGAAGGCAAATGGTAGGTTGCTTTTTTTAAATTTTTTGAAAATATGTGAATAAAAATAAAGAAGTGTTATTACAATTATATAGAGCCTTGGTGAAATTACACCAAGAGTATTGTATACAAATTTGTCATTGCTATTTAAAAAGAAGATGTAGTTGCCACAGAGGAACAAAAGTTCTTAAGGCTTTTTCCCAGGATGGTATATCTGTTATATGTGTAGAGATTGAATAGGCTGGGTCTCTATTCTGTATAATTTAAAAGATTAAGAGATGATCTTATTAAAGCTTTGAAATACACAGAATTCTGAGAGGGCAAGGCAGGGTGTATACAAGGAGGATACACTAATAACTTATTTCCTACTCAATAAGCATTTATTTTCCATAATAATCTTTGATATGGCACTTTATCAAATGTAGTCTGGAAACCCAAGTTGTCCATTGGTACCTATTTATCCATGGTGTTATGAATGTACCACAGCTCTGAGGGGCCGAAGGGTGCGGGGGTAGCCCCCTCCTTTGTGAGAATCGCAAGATCACTATTGAGTCAATTCAGGAGACCCAGGAATTGAGAGAGAGACATGCCGAATCCACAAGGCGTTGGAATGTGCCTTGGCCTCCGAGAGGCAGACCCATTGATGCCGGCTATTGTCTCTTGGAGACGGACTTCTGTATTGCACCCTGGACGATGCAATCAAAGCCCCAGGCAATGAACCAGGGAGGAGGTTGGTGGAGGGATTGCATCATCCCCAACCTGATTGACACCTGAGCCCCTGTGAGTCAGGATAAAAAGAGGGTCTGTGGGAACAGCCCCTCAGACGCACCAGAAGAAACACTAGCGATCCCGTAATAGCGGGAAGCCATTTGAAGGAGGCCACATGCATTCAGTTCCGTTGCCTGGGACTGGTGGCTGGTACCACGGAAAACGGCTTTTAGCTAACAACGGGGAAACCAACTCCCCCGACTCAAACGGATTGGCATCATAAAAGACCTGGGCAAGTTAAAACCGTCTCTCTTAAACCCAAAACGCTGCAGCTTGAACGAACTAACAGTGACTGTTATATTTCCGTCGGACAATACATTATCCCCTAGACAACGATAGAGCTATTTCTTATTGATTATTATTATACCCGCTCTTTTAGATTTAGTATTGACGACGTATATTATCTGTATGTTTGCATTAATCTTATTTTTGTGCCCCTTTATCAATAAATACTTTTTAAAATAGTACCATCAGACTTCAACGGACCTCTCTATCTTTGCTGGTAAGTGACCCAGTTACGGGGTACGTAACAATGGCACATGTTATTTCTTCAAAGAACTTGAATACATTGGTGGAACAGAATTTCCATTTCATAAGATCTAATTGACTTTGCTTGATTATCTTGAATTATTCTGAATATATTCTTATAACATATTTAATCATGGTCTCTAATATTTTTTTATGATGACAGATATTAAGCTAACTACACTATAGTTTCCTGCTTTCTCTCTTTGTTTTACCTCCATTCACTGTTTTCCAATTTAATGGAACATTCCCGGAATGTGGGGAATTGGGGAAAATTAAAACCAATGCTTGAAATATCTCAATATCTACTCCTTATAATACTCTGGGATGGAATTCATCGAGTCCTAGAGACCTGTCCACCCCGGCACCAAGATGAGATTAAATAGACTGAAAATGCCAGAATACAGAGCAATGAACAATCTGCTGGAGGATCTCTGTGGGGTGAGCAGCAGCCGTGGGGAGAAGGAATTGTTGATATTTTGGCCAAAATCTTATATTAGGACACTCCTCAAGAATTTGTACTCGCTCACTTCAATTATAAATGTAATATTCCCCAAATTACTTCAAAAATCAGACTTACATTTATTTTTGGAATATTTCTTGTGCCTTCTATAATGACATGTAACATAAATGCTATTTAATTCTCAGTTTTCCATTGTTAGTTGCCAAGGACAATATTAATTTTGTTAGTTCTTTTTCCTGAAAGATCTGTAGAAGCTTTTATGATCTGTTTTTATATTTCTGGCTTGGTAACTAACTATATCTCTTTGCTTATGAATCATTTTTGTTATTTGCTTTTGTTTACTTAAGTTCTGCCTAACTGGAATTTGAGGAATGAATTCCTTATTCCTTATGCCTTATGTTCTAATGTGTACTCTTCCGACTTCTCCACAACTGATGTCTGTGCCCTTTAATAGTCTTCCAGTCTCTGCATTCCGCCCTTCCTATAATTATCCAGTCCTTACACTTAGCCAGCCCCTGCACTCTTCCACTCTCTGCAGTCCTCTGATCTTTGTACTCTGTACTCCTCCAGCCCCTAAACTCCAGTCTTTGTGCCCCTGCAGTCTATTTCCTCCATCCATTGTCTGTGATGCTCCAGTCTCTACTGGCCCCTATGCTTCTTTAATGAGAGCTGCCTGCAAGTTTCTCTAACCCTCCGATCCTTGCATTTCACCACCTACTGTACTTCCTCGGCCTTTGCACTTTGCTTGCCTCTGTGTTGATCTGGTACCAGAGCTTCTCTGCCCTCTGCATATGTCTAGCCTCTGTGGCCCTCCAGATTCTATTCTCCCCGCCCGTCTCTGTGTTAGATGTGAAAACAATGTTACCAATTGTGGGAGAAATCAAGAGTCACTCTTTAAAAATAAGGTTTCGATATTTTAAATAGAGATGAAGTTTAATCATCTCATCAAAGAGTGGGGGGAGCAGTCTTTAAACATTTTTAAGGCAGAAGTAGAGTGACTCTTGATAACCAGCAGAGTGAAAGGTTACCAATGCTGTGTGGGAATGCTAAACTGGTGTCTCATTTAGATTTGTTGCAGGCTGCTGGGGAGTAGATTTTACTTCTTTTCTGGTTTCTGCACACTTCTAATCTCTGTGCTTTTCTTGTCCCTACACCCCCAGTTACTGCATTCCCCGCTTCTCTGTAACCTTTTCATTTGTTGTTTGATACTGATTATGTTACATGTCCTCTGGTGTTTTACTACATTAAAGTTTCCCTACAAATGCAAATTACTCTAGTTTGTTTGCTCGAGTACACTCAGTGACCACTTCATTAGATACACTTGTACACCTGCTTGTTAATACAAATATCTAATCAGCTGTTCATGTGGCGGCAACTCAGTGCATAAAAGCATGCAGACGTGGCCAAGAGGCTCAGTTGTTGTTCAGACCAAACATCAGAATGGGGAAGAAATGTGATTGAAGTGACTTTAACCACTTTGGTGCCAAAGTTGGTGCCAGATGAGGTGGTTTAAGTATCTCAGAAAATGCTGATCTCCTGGGATTTTCACGGATAACAGTCTCTAGAGTAAACAGAAAATGGAACAGGAAACAAAAAACATCCAATGAGCAGCAGTCCTGTGGGAGAAAAGGCTTTTCAAATGAGAGAGGTCAGAGGAGAATGGTCAGTTGACAGGAAAGTGACTGTAACTCAAATAACCACACGTTACGACAGTAGTGTACAGAAGAGCACCAATGAACGTGTAATACATTGAACCTTGAAGTGAATGGGCTATAGCAGCAGAAGATCTTGAACAAACACTCAGAGGCCACTTTATCAGGTACAGGAGTTACCTAATAAATTGGCCACTGAGTGTATCTCATTGTCACAATGTATGTAGTGTTAGCAGTGACCGCTATTCCCCAAACTCCTACACCATGTAGGCTATCACAGTGATCTTGATAGAACTTCCTTTGGAAATTGCAGAGCTCAACATGTATTGGACTGTGCATTTGCCAAGTAAGCCCAGAGGGTCGATCATTCTTTTATGGATAATGTTTGATGTATGTGTTATTGGAGAACAAATATAATTAAAGCTGCATTTTGGAAGGCTGTATACAATATATCATCATATTGAATTCTCATGGGTTTGAATCTGTCGGGGAAAGAAATTCTGCATAAGGAAGATAGGGACACATGATAATGAACACAGCACGAATGTTATAGATTAACTTACTCTACGATCCTCGTTCAATGACAAGCCATTCAGTTTCCAATGGAAGTGAAAAGATGAATCAGCTTTAAATACTCACATGTGAATTATCTTAAAGGCACTTTAAAAAAATTTCATTTAACATGCAGGTAGAATTGCTTTACGAAAGTTTTAAGCAACATATCTGATCCTATGAAAAAATTCCATGAACAACATTTTTGACTGTAGTTTGGCACCAAGATGTTGATTAGACAGAGCAGAAGTTCTACAACAAACAGTCAGTCAGCCAATATTCAGTACGAATTCTGTAAAGCGTTTGTACTCAAGAATGCAAGATTCTGACGCTGTCTGAATGCTGTTGCTAATGTTAATTCAATTCACTGTTGGGGGGAAGCCCAAGTGCAAATGTCAGCCAAGGTTAGGACTTGAAAGTAGCTTTCTTGTACCCTTGTTATACAAACCTACTCAGCACGATAGAACCGCATTAATAATTTCACCTCTAGATTCATTTCAATGACTAAAATGCTGGTCTTCGCAGCAGTTCTATTTAGTAAATCCAGCTTTGCTCGTTTGTTGCCTTCTGCTTCATGAGACCTGCTCTTTGGAAACCTGCAGAGAAGCTGCCTACTGACAATGATATAAAAAGCTTGGGTCCATGAAAACCCTCCTTTTGCCAGATGTTGCATGCTTCCATCCCCAATTGGTATTCCATTGTAACTACTTATATATCATATTTCTGTTGATACTTGTGCTGTAATATTCTCACTTTCTTGTACTGCTATTCCTTTCAGTGACATATCACCATACACTGCATGGTTCCACTGATGTTTCTGTTACTTTTCTGCTTTGTACCTGAACCATACTTCAAACCTCTTACATCTATAATATCTCCAGTTGTGATGGAAGGTGAATGCAGTGAATGTAATATTGTTTGTGAGTGATACTGAAACACTGAATAATGGTGAGGCTAATGATACTCACAATGAAGCAATGTACAAATGCAAAAAGGCAATCTTGGAGTCAGAGGGTAGTCCAATACAGAAACATGTCCATCCCATGCAGATTACCAAGTATTTATCTATACTGACCCCATTTACCTGCACGTTGTTCATAGTCTGCTTCGTCTTGGGGATTTAAGTGCTTGTCAAGACAGTTCTTAAAAGTTATGAGGTTACCTGGCTCCACCACCTTCTCAGGGAGTACATTCCAAACTACAACTACTCCTGGGTGAAAATACTTCTTGAGAGTCCATCTAGTATTTTATTTCTCACCTCTGGTGTTAGACACCGCTTCAATGGCGAACCCTAGCAGGGAATGTGGCAGAACAGCAATGGCTGGAGTTTCTTGAAGCAACTTGGAAGGCACAAGATATGTACATCCCAAAAAGGAAGAAGTATTCTAAAGGAACGATGACACAGCCATGGCTAACAAGAGACATACAAGCTAACATAAAAGCCAAAGACAGGACATATAACAGAGCAAAAGTTAATGGGAAGTTAAAGCATTGGGAAGCTTTTTACAAACCAGCAGAAGGCAACTAAAAAAGTCAGTCAGAAGGTAAAGATGGAATACAAAAATAAGTTGGCCAATATGTAATATTAAAGAGGATACCATAAGTTTCTTCAGATACATAACATGTAAAAGAGAGGCGAATGTGGATATCGGACCACTGGAAAATAATGCTGGAGAGGTAGTTCTCCGGGACAATGAAATAATATTTTGTGTCAGTCTTCACTGTGGAATACACAAGCAGTATGGTGGAAGTTCCAGGTGTCAGAGATCATGAAGTGTGTGAATCACTAGAGAAGATTCTTTGATAAGGTCCCACATTGGAGATTAGTGGGCAAAATGGGCAAAGTCTCAGGGTACTTAGAGGCACATGATAAAATAGGCAAAAGTCAGCATGATTTCCTCAAGGAAAATTCTTGCCTGGCAAATCTGTTGGAATTCTTTGAAGAAATAATAAGCAGCACAGGCAAGGGAAAATTGTTTAATGTTGTGTACTTGGATTTTCAGAAAGCCTTTGACAAGGTGCCATACATGAGGCTGTTTAACAAGCTACAAGCCCATGGTATTACAGGAAAGATTCTAGCATGGATAAAGCAGTGGCTGATTGGATGGAGGAAAAGAGTTGAAATAAAGGGAGCCTTTTCTGGTTGGCTGCTGGTGACTAGTTGTGTTCCACAGGGGTCTGTGTTGGGACCAATTTTTTTTTTACATTATATGTCAATGATATGGGTGATGGAATTGATGGCTTTGTTGCAAAGTTTGTAGATGATATGAAGACAGGTGGAGGGGCAGATGGTTTTGAGGAAGTAGAGAGACTACAGAAGACAGACAGATTAGGAGAATGGGCAAAGAAGTGGCAGGTGGAATACAGTATCAGGAACTGCTTGGTCATGTACTTTGATAGAAGAAAGGAAAGGATTTGACTGTTTTCTTAATCGAGTGAAAATACAAAAAATTGAGGTGCAAAGGGACTTGGGAGTCCTTGTGCAGGATTCCCTAAAGGTTAATTTGTAGGTTGAGTCTGTGGTGACTAAGGCAAATGCAATGTTAACATTCATTTCAAGAGGATATAAAAGCAATGATGTAATGCTGAGACTTCATAAAGCCCTGGTGAGGCCTCAGCAGTTTTGAGGCAGTTTTGGGCCCCGTATCTTAGAAAGGATGTGCTGAAACTGGAGACAATTCAAAGGATGTTCATGAAAATGATTCCAGGATTGAATGGCTTTTCATATGAAGAGCGTTTGATGGCTCTGGCTCTGTATTCATTGGAATCCAAAAGAATGAGAGGTGACATCATTGAAATCTATTGAATGGTGAAAGGCCTTGATAGGTGAAAGGATGGGAAGAGGATGTTTTCTAAGGTGGGAGAGTCTAAGACCAGAGGACATACCCTTAGAATAAAGGGGCATCCTTTTAGAATGGAAGTGAGGAGGAATTTCATTAGCCAGGGAGTGGTAAATCTGTGTATTCCGTTACCACAGGCAACTGTGGAGGTCTTTATGTATATTTAAGGCAGAAGTTGATAGATTCTTGATTGGTCAGGGCATGAGGGGATACAGGGAGAAGGCAGGAGATTGGGGCTGAGAGGAAAATTGGATCAACCATGATAAATTGGCAAAGCAGATTTGATGGGCCCAATGGCCTAATTGTGCCCATATATTTTATGATTTTAAGGGAAGTTTCCAACTATCTAGTCTGTGCCTCTCATAATTTTGTATATCTTGATTAGATTACCACCCCTCAGCCTTCTCTGATTCAAGGAAAATAAACCTAGTCTATAACCTATCAGGAACAGGGGTGATCTGTAAAAGAGGCACAGGTTGTGTCTAAACTGGAGGAGTATTAATATCCAGGTCAGGAGGTTTGCATGTGCTACTTGGGAAGGTTTAAACTAGTTTGACAGGGGTATGGGAGCCAACTCACCAGGTCAGAAAGTGAAGGGACAGAGAAGAAGGTAGACGTCAGAGCTGGTTAAAACAGGCCAGTGCAAAGTAATAGATATGATGGGATGGGCAGTTTGAAGTGTATGTATTTTAATGCTAAGAGTATTAAGGTGATGGACTTAAGCATGGATTGGTACATTGAACTATGATGTTGTGGCCATTTCATAGACTTGGTTCAGAGAGGGGCAGGAATGGATGCTTAATATCCCTGGGATTGGATTATTTCAGAAAAGATCGAGGGAGAGGTAAAAGAGGTGGGGGAGCTACATTACTATTCAGGGACAATATCGCAGCTGCACTCAGAGAGGGCATAATGGAGGGCTCGTGCAATAAGCCTATATGGGTAGAACTCAAAAATAAGAAGAATGCAATCACTGATGGGATTGTCCCACAGAACCCCTAACAGGCACCAGGGACATTGAGGAACAGATATGCAGGCAGATTAAGGGAAGGTGTAAAAACAAAGGGTGATTGTCATGAGAGACTGCAACTTCCCTAATATAACTGGTGCAAGTGGTTTAGTTAGGGCAGATTTTGATAGGTGCATCCAGAAGGGTTTCTTAAATCAATATGTAGATAATCCAACAAGAGGAGGGGGCTATATTGGACTTGGTGTTGTGTAAGGAGCCCAGCCAGGTGATCAACCTTTCAGTGAGTGAACAGTTAGGGGATCGTGACCACAGTTCCTTAAGTTTTAAGATCGCTAAGTTTTAGATAAAGGTAAGTATAGAGCTTGCAGGAGAGTATTACGGTAAATTGAAGCAGGGCGAATTACAAGAGCATTAGGCAGGAATGAGGAAGAGTTAATTGGAGCAGCTGTTTTTGGGCACATCCACATCTGATATGTGGAGGGTGTTTAAAGACCAACTGCGCAAGTATGTTCCAATAAAAAGGAAGGACATGGCTAGCAAGGTAAGAGAATCTTGGATGTTGAGAAAGGTGATGAATTTATTCAAGAAGAATAAAGAAAATTATATAAAACTTAAGAAGCCAGAATTAAAAAGAGCCCCTGAGAATTATAAATTAGCCAGAAAAGAATCCAAGAAGGGGAATAAGAAAGGCAGTGGGGCCATGAAAAGTCCTTGGCAAGTAGGGCTCTATACATACATCAAGAGCAAGAGGATAGCTAGGGAAAGGTTAGGCCTATTCAAAAAAAAGAGTGAACATTTGCTTGAATGTGGATGATATGAGTGAGGTCCTTAATGAATACTTTACATCAGTATTTACCAAGGAGAAGGCTGTGGAGGATAGGGATATCAGTGTAAAGCATATTGATATGCTATGACACTCGCAAGCGAAGAGATTGCTGGTGCCTTGATCAATATCTTCATGTCATCTCTAGCTACAGGCGAGGTCCTGGAGTTCTAGCGAGTAGCTAATGTTAGCACTATTCAAGAAGAAAACCAGGGATAATTCTGGAAACTTTGGGCTAGTGAGTCTCACATCAGTGGCAGAGAAGTTGCTAGAGAGAATTCTTAGAGATAGGATTTATGAACATTTGGAAAACCATGGCCTAATCAGAGAGACAGTATGACTGTATGGGGCAAGTAACGTCTTATTAACTCAGTTGAGTTTTTTAAAAACTAAGGTTTCAAGTGTGATTGGAGAAGGTAGAGCTGTGGACAATGGATTGTTTACATAGACACTAGCAGAACTTTTGACATGGAAGGCATATCAAGAAAATTAAGATGCATGGGATCAATGGTGAATTGACGACTTGGATTTGGAATTGGCTAGGAAGGTGGTGGCTCAGGGACTAACTCTAGCTGGAGGCCTGTGATTAGTGGTGTTCTGCAGGGATCTGTACTGGGACCTTGCTGTTTGTGATGTATATAAATGACCAGGATGAAACTGTAGATAGGTGAGCTATTAAGTTTGTAGATGATACAAAGATTTATGGTATTGTAGATCATGTAGAAGACTAGAAAAGAATGTAACAGGATGCAATGGGAGATTGGTTGCAGATAAGGGCAGGGAAATGGCAGATGGAGTTTAACCCAGCTAAATGTGAAGTGTTGCACCTTGATAGATCAAATGCAGAGGCAGTACACTGTTAAGGGCAAGATCCTTAACAGAGTTGATGAGCAGTGGAATTGTGAGATACAAGTTCATAGCTCTCTGAAAATGTCTACGCAGGTTGATAGGGTGGTTAAGATGGCATATGGGATGCTTGCTTTTATCAATCTAGGCATTGAGTTCAAAAATAAGGAAGTTATGTTGCAGCTTTATAAAATTCTAGTTAGACCACATCTAGGGTATTGTATACAGTTCTGGTCACTCCATTATAGAAAGGATATCAGAGCTTTGGAAAGGGTGCAGAAGAGGTTTGCCAGGATGTTGCCTGGGTTAGAGGGCATGTGCTATAACGAGAGGTTGGACAAACTTGTGTTGTTTTCTTTGGAATGGAGGAGGTTGAGGGGAGATCTGATAGAGGTTTATAAAATTATGAGAGGCAGAGTTAGTTTAGACAGACAATGCCTTTTTTCCAAGGGTTGAAATGTATAATACCAGAGGGCATGCATTTAAGTTTAGAGGGGGTAATTTCAAAGGCAAAATGAGGGGGAGAACTTTTAACACAGAGAGTGTTGGGTGCCTGCAATGCACTGCCTGTGGTGATGGTAGAGACAGAAACATTAGAGACTTTTAGGAGACATTCAGATATGCAAATAAATGTGGGGAATATTGAAGAATATGAATATTGTGTAGGCAGAGGAGATTAGTTTAGTTAGTCATTTGATTACTAATTTAATTTGTTCAGCACAACATTGTGGGCCAAAGAGCCTTTTCTTGTTCTGTGCTTTTCTATGTTCTATGTTCTATATTCTAAAAGACTTGTACTTCTCAAGCATACATTTATCAAGCAGCTGCAAATCTACTTCTATTGTCCAATAGTATCGAAATTGGCCTTTCCTCAATTTCCAGAGCAACACGAAAAGTTCTTGATGAATTTGTCAGCATCTATGGAGAAGGATAGTCAGTCAATGTTTTAAGCCGAGGAGCTTCATCAGCACCTTGCAGACCATCTTTATTCCTTCTTATAGCTGTTTTATGGTTATTATCTTCAAAATCTTTGCCCATTGGCACTGCATCTGATGTAATATTAGCAAATCTATAATTAATAGGGAAGAAGTTGCAAAGTTAATTCAATCCAGCATCATCAAGAATATAGCATTAACAGAATCCTGTGTGTTCGTCAAGAATCATGAAAGTATCTAAACTCAGGATCTGCAAACAGAGGTCAAAGTCAAAGCGATGAAACATTTTGGACTGTGGGCTGTGATAGATTTATCTGTAGACTAACAGATGATCGTACCTTGTCCAAGTTATTAAACAAGCAAGATATAGCTTTCAAGCATGCATTTCATGATAGCTACATCTGTGGAAATAGCCTCTGAAAATCCAATAAAAAAGATTTGGCCAATATGTTCGTGTAAATTCAGTACACGGATCAATGACAA
Source organism: Hemitrygon akajei (assembly GCF_048418815.1). Classification (NCBI taxonomy): domain Eukaryota; kingdom Metazoa; phylum Chordata; class Chondrichthyes; order Myliobatiformes; family Dasyatidae; genus Hemitrygon; species Hemitrygon akajei. Next base: position 38,024,861 of record NC_133125.1, read on the forward strand.
GAAATATGGCGGAAACAGCAACATGGAGTCTGGGTCATGTAAACACAAATGACATGAAAATCTCCGATGATGGGAAACCCTGTTACTGTTGCCAAGGAAAAAATGTCATTTTGGACCAGGAAAATGCTTCATTGTTGCAAAAATAAAAGGCACATAATCTCTGTATGCAAGGCTAGACAGAATACAGTGGGAAAGCAAGTCCTATTGGAAGAGAAACAACTGAAAGAGAAGGCAACAGAAAGGAGTTCTGCTCATCAATGAGACAGCTGGGCAATGTGAGAATACTTTATATAAAAGTATGCGATCAAAACTAAACTGAGAATCAATAATCCTGAAATTGATATAAATATTGACAAAGCTGCAGAGAGTTAGACCCTAAGAACATAAGATATAGGAACATAATTAGGCCTTTTGGCCCATCAAGAAGGTACACATAGCTGTCTAGTTACATGCCCATTTGCAGAATTGCTTTCTAAAAATACAATTCATATTTAGAGAGTTTCATCAGGTTTGAAAGGGGTTCTGAGGTAAAGTGAAGAGTAATTTAAGAACTGATTCCCGGGCATTGAGAGGCATAATCCCGACACTAGCCCAGTCTATTAAAAAACCTTGGCCCAGGCTCTGTACAATGAAAGTGAGAGTTTGAGAAACATTAAACAAATTTCAGCAGCAAGGGACCTTGTGATTGGAGAAAAGTGGCACAAAGTGTGTGATGCTGTGTGTGATCTCATAGTGGTTCCTGAGATGAATAAAACCGCGTGACTCTGTGCTTTTTATAAACTGAGTTTAGGGAGCAGTAGATGACAAATGACGACCTTTGCCTGATCTCCTGTTGGCCTCAGGTTTGTGTGCCATGTTGATAGGGTGATAGTCTTTAGAGTCATAGAGCACTACAGCACAGAAGCAGGATGTCTGGCCTACCTGCTCCTTGCTGACCTATTTTTTTGTTTAGTCACATCCATCCACACCAGAACCATAGCCCTCCACAACTCTCTGGTCCATGTACCTATCCAAACTTCCCTTAAATGTTGCAATTGAACCCGCATCCACCACTTCTGCTGACAGTTTGTTCCACACTCACACTGTTCTCTGAGTGAAGAAGTTCCCCCTGAGATTTCCCTTAAATATTTCACCTTTCACCCCTAAACACATGACCTTTCTCAGCTATCCTTAGGGGGAAAAGCCCACATGAGTTCACCTTATCTATACTCCTCAAAATTATACATACCTCTAGAAGTTCTCCCCTCTTTATCTCGCGCTTCAGAGAATAAAATCCTAACCTCTTCAACTTTTCCCTGTAACTCAGGTCCTTTTGTCCCAGCAACATTCTTGTAAATTGTCTTTGCACTCTTTTGTTTGTTGATACCTTTACTGTAAGTAGGTGACCAGATCTGCACATTTGGCCTCTGCAACATCATGTGCAACTGCAATATAATATCCCAATTCCTATAATCAATGCTCTAATTTATGAAGGCCAATGCAGCAAATGCTCTCTTTATGACTCTATCTACATGTGATGCCACTCTTAAGTAATTATGGATTGGTGTTCCCCAATCCCTTTGTTCTACTGCACACCTCAGTGCACTACCATTCACTGTGCAAGTCCCTGGTTTGTCTAACCAAGCGCAACACCTCACACTAGTATTAAATTCTATCTGCCATTTTGTAACCATTTTTATGAAGTTGCACTACCTCTCATATCAATATTCAGCTTAATGAGGATGAAAACTGCCAGAATTCCTTGACATTTAATATCCCCAGATTGTTGTACTCATGACCAAGCTACTGTTAGAGGTAAAAGTGCACCAAAATTGATGGAGGTAACAACAGATAAGAAATTGCAGAGGCTCCAGTGCAGTTTGTTTTGATCGGGATGTTATGACATTTGCAACAGCCTTGGAGAATCTGAGGAAGTTTTTAGAAGACTGTGACAGCATATTGTCGATCTTAAACAAAGCAAAAACATCCTTGTCCAGAAGGAGGGAATTCATTTATATCCGTGAATAAACAACAATGAACGCTTGCCAGAAAAACAAATAAGGCTCTCATACAGCTAGGAAACCTGAAAATGTTACTGACCTCAGGTCATTTTTTTGTATAATCCAACTTCCGAGCCAATCCTGTCATGGTGCCTGTATCACTTCTAGAGCATTGAAGATAAGTACATCAAAGCGGCAAAGTAAGGACCCACTATAAGCTGTGATGTAGACAACAGAAGTCCCAGCAGTGGATCATTTTAGTACTTTCCCAGACCATGTTTGGAATTGACAAGGATGGAGTTTGAATCGACTAAAAATAACTCACTGCAGTCAAGGTCAAGAGAAAAATCCTAACAGTGGGTCTTGAAAGTGACTGGTAATACTTCCAGCCATGGAAATGGACAGTAATTGGTCATTTCATTGGGAATGGACTTGAGAAGACATGAGCTCACATATCACATGTGCTGACCAAACATTGAAATTACATAGGAATAAGAGTTACAAATTACATTCAGTATGATAGTATTTATATGCTTTTTATTGGAGAGACCATTTTCCCCTGTTACTGACCACAAACTTCTGATCTCCAAACCAGGTCTGCATCTGCCTCTTATACACTGGCTGCATCCAGATACAGAGGCGGGGGAAGCTTCTGCAAGACTGAGGCTTTGAGTTAAGAGTATTACAAACAAAGTGCTGTAGCAGAGATCAAAATGTTTGCTATACTGGCAGCAGATAATGATTTCCTACCACAGCACTGAAAGTAGTGAGAGATACACAGCAAGCCTGAATTTTGAATCAGGTATATGAATAAGCATTTTGTGAATATATAGATTCAGTCACAGGTGCATCTAAAACCACTCCACTGCAGACATATGAATTTTCCACCAAACAATGCAAAGTTCAAGGTTCAAAGTAAATTCGTTATCAAAATGCATATATGTCACCATATACAACCCTGAGATTTGTTTTCTTGCAGACGAACTCAATAAATTCAATAGCCATCATAGAAGTGGGTGGAGTTTAGAAGGATGATGCTGTCTAATGGTGACTCCTTTGACGCATCTTCGGAAACAGCTTTATTTCTATCTTTGATATTTCCTTTTTTTCCCTTTCAAGGTTCTTTTGAAGACCCTGACCTGGAGTTCCACACTGACTTCAGCTCTTTCTGGAAATGGGACCCGCTCTCAGGGCCTCACGACCGGCCGCGTTTCGACACGCCCGTCTTCAGAGCCACGGACCGCCTTCAGGATGCCGGGTTTCCGTGGCTCTGGAACTGGGCTGATTTGAGGCCATTGCTGGTGCCTGATGTGTCGTGGGAGTACACCGAAGTTTGAAAGCAGCAAGCTGGCAGCTGTCTGTGTGTCCAGTGACCCGAGTTCTTTGGGCACAGAGTTTGGAAAAAGCGATGCAACAGACTTCTAACACCATAAATCAGCAAGTTGTTTTGTTACGTCTCCCCTCTCCCTGTGAAATAGGGACACCTCTTTTTCCCGTATTAGGGAGAGAGAGAGAGAGAGAGAGAGAGAGAGAGAGAGAGAGAGAGAGAGAGAGCCTGTGGTATGTTGAATACTGGGTGAACGAGTAGTCTTTGGAGTACTGCAAGTCTGTATTTATTGATGCTTTGCTGCATGCTTGAGTGCTCAGTGGAGGGTGCTGATGCTTTTTTGCTGGTGGGGGAGGGAGGATTGCTTTACTACTGCTTATGCATGAGGGTAGTGGGGGGTTTTGGGGTTCTAACATTTAATGGTCATTAATTTTTGGGGGCATTCCTCTATTTTTGGGGATGTTTGCAAAGAAAAAAAAGTTCTGTATGTATATTGTCTACATTTCTCTGACATTAAATGTGCCTTTTGTCCTACTGAATCAATGAAAGATTGCATCAACAGGGTGGACAACCAGTGTGCAAAAGACATCAAACTGTGCAACTACAAAAATAAATAAATAAACAGACAAACAAAAAAATAAATGAACAAACCATAAATATAAAGAAAGTGTGATGAATTCCTTGAAAATGAGTCCATAGGTCATGGGAAAATTTCAGTGATGAGGCAAGTGAAGTTGAGTGAAGTTATTCTCTCTGATTCAAAAGCCTGTTGGTTGAGGGGTAATCTCTGTTCCTGAACCTGGTGGTGTGAGTCCTGAGGCACCTGTACCTTCTTCCTGATGGCAGCAGTGAGACGAGAGCATGACCAAGAAGCACTGGGCACAGCCCTGTTGTTACCTGTGTAGCTTGGTTTCACTTTGTAGGAGGTGATGGCATTCAAGCCATGCCACAGCTGTCGAGCATCCATCAGCCACTCAAGTTTGATCCGGAATTGCCACTTTGCATGTTTTCTGGTGATCATATCTGGACCTCTTATACTTAGCAGTATTTGCCAGCTTTATTGCCACTCACAAACTCCACTCCCTTCTCACTTTCCAAGCTACAGTCAGCAGCCTCCAGTCCTGATGGCTGTGGGCATCTTCCTAGGGTACATGCCTCCTGCTGCTTGCTTTACTATAAAAATTTCAATTCGCCCTTCAACTTGACTGTCCCTTCACAGCAGAGGAGTTGAACATTACAGATTCAGCAGAATTTCTTACCCTGAGCCATGGTAGTTTTCCTATATTCTCTTCTTGTAGGTTTGGGACAATAACATAATTTCTTTCTCCACAGGCCACTGAATGATTCCAACATTTCTATCCCTGAGTTGGTAAAACTGAGCCAGTTAACAGATTCAGTGTAATCATTAAAAGGTTAACATTAAATGGATTGATAATGACTGAAATTAACACGTACCTTAACTGGAGGGCTAAACGCAGAGACTCAGGAGGATTTCAACCTTGTTGAAAGTTGTTGTGATTGGATTTTATGTCCAAGGATCAAACGTTTTGCCAGATGCTCGCTCAATTAATGCTGAGCCACCATTCTAGGCTAGTTATCTGAACCAGCCTTAAGTGCTCTCATTGAAATATTAACATTTATTTTAGAAAGCATCAAGAGCTCCCACGTAATTTAGGATAGATTGTGTTGAGCAATCTATTCACTTAACAGGAGTGGCTGAAAGAGCCATCTCTGTATGCAATGTTGATTTTAAATGACCAGGTGGAATTTCATTCCATTTTAATCTTACTTTTTTTTTCAGAATCTTTTCAGCTCCAGTTTTAGAACGTGGAGCATTGCAGCAAAGTACTGGCCCTTCAGCCCATGAAGTTCTGCTGACCCTTTGAAATACTCCAAGATCAATCTGACCCATTCCTCTCACACAGCCCTACAATTTTCTTTCATCCATATGCCAATCTAAGAGTCTCTTAAATGTTTCCAATGTATCTGCTTCTATGACCATCCCGGTAGTACATTCCTGTCTCTGACATCCAACCCCCCCCCCCCCCCCCCCCACCACCTCACTATATTTTTCTTCCAACACCTTAAAGTTATGCCCAGGATCTTAAAGTTGCTCTCGAAGATTCAGGACTGAAGGACAATAGCAGGACTGGATCAAGAGCCTGATGTGTCGAGGATCTAAGGGAATAATTCCAGGTATTGATTATGTGTGGGTCCCTCAGGAATGCCAGCAGTTGATGAAAGACACTCTTGGTGCTTCTGTCTACTCTTCATCCCAAGACGTTATAACTTTATCCACGCTGTGCAAACTCAGTTATCTTCTTCAAGGCTTGATGCTGCCTGAGGATTTTGGTGAAATTGAGTTTGTGCATTGATGATAATATCAGGTTTTGACTGTTTTATTTAATAGTGTTCCTCTGCTTACATGGAATGAATAACAGGGAACAACATCGGACAGGAATGCAATACCAGCTCTTTACCATGATTACCTCCACACATTTCATCATCCCTCCCCTCCACCATATCCACACAACAGACAATTAGAGTTATAGAGTCATAGAGAAGTACAGCACAGAAACAGGCCATTCAGCCCATCTAGTCCATGCTGAAACCACTTAAAATGCCTTCTCTCATCGACCTGCACCAGGACCATAGCCCTCCATATCCCTACTCTCCAAGCTTCTCTTAAATGGTGAAATTGAGCTCAAACGCATGCACCACTTGGGCTGGCAGCTCATTCCACACTCTCACTACCCTCTGTGAAGAAGTTGCCCTTCATGTTGCCCTTAAAGTTTTCACCTTTCACCCTAACCCATGATCTTTGGTTGTGGTTCCACACAACTTCAGTGGAAAAGGCCTTCTTGCATTTACCCTATCTCTTCCCCTCATAAGTTTGTCTATCTCTGTGAAATCTCTTCTCAATCTTCTACGTTCTAAAGAAGAGAGTCCTAACCTATTCAATCTTTCCTTATGACTCAGGTCCTCCAGATCTGGCAACATCCTTGTAAATTTTCTCTGCACTCTTTCAACCTAGTTTACATCTTTCCTGTAGGTAGGTGACCAGAATATATGCAATACTCCAACTTCTGCCTCACCAACATCTAATTTTTAAGGTTTTAATTGATCCACTAATTTAATGATTAGGAGGGATATGCAAAATATTACATTGATTTAGTGATTTAATTTAACCTCTCGCTCTGTTAAAGTCTCCCTCTGCCACAGGGAGATTAAATTAGATTAAAAGAGGTTAAATTAAATGATAGTCAGAGACCAGATTCAGAGAAGTTCCCAGGCCATCAAACCTAGATGTGCGTAACTCTTGCAGCAGAACATATTTGAGGAGCTGCTGCTGTGATGGTGATCTGTCAAACCCAATCCAGCTTCACCATCGAGTTCAGGTTTCTGCTTGTGATCCCTTTGCTTGGAGTGGAGAGAAAAGTAGATTCCAGCAAGATGGAGAGTGCTGGCTGGATAACAGAGTGCTGAAGTGACAAAGGGGGAATGAGATGAGTTGCTTATTCTTTTCACTGGTTGGTAAAGACCAACCAGTGCTCTTGTGGTTAGACAGAGAATGAGAGAGGAAACGGTGAGTGGAGTTGTGTGGTGAAGGGTGCTGAAAGTGCTGTGAAAACTGTTCACAGGCAACGTTGAGGGAAATGGAGAAATAAAATGCCTTGTTTCTTCAGCAAGGTCAGTAAAAGGTTGCCTGAGTTGGAGCCAGAATCTGGTAATTGTTCTCTTAAGCTAGTTAATTCAGAGCCTCGTGGAGTCATACAATGAACAGTACAGAAGCAGGACCTTTGGCTCATCACATTTATGCCATCCGATGTACTGATCTACATTAACCCACATTAGATCAATAGTCCTTTAAGCCTTGGTAATTCAAGTACTTATACAGTTACTACAGTGTATCTGCCTGCACTGTCTCTTCTAATTGTGCGTGCCAAACTCTAATCACCTTCTGTGTGAGAAATTCCCCTTTAGATTGCAGATTAATCAAAGTTCAAAATAATCTTATTGTCAGAGTCACCATATACTTCTCTGAGCTGCACCTTCTTGCAGGCATTCACAGTAGAACTGTAGAAATCTTCCATATCTCAGCTTAATCCGATGTCCTGTTTTCTTGGATTTTTTTTTACCCGGGGGAAAGCAGTTTACTTTTATATCTCCAGTAGGTCATCACTCAGACTTCTCCACTCCAGGGAAACCAAATCCAGCCTAAGCAGTCTTTCAGAACTGATCTGCTTCAGCCTGGGCACATTTCCTGCTGAACCTCTTGTGCATGCTCTTCATATTAATCACGTCCTCTCTATCACATCCAGCTAAGACCTCACTGATGTTTTAGAAAGATGTCCCAGCTCTTGTATTTAATGATAATGAAGGCCAGCATCCATCACATCATCTTCACCACCTTATCCACCTTTACTGCCACTTGGATTCCTGTTCTTCCACTCAAGGTCGACATTTTCATTCACACACCCTTGGACCCCACCATTTACTGTGTATATTTACTCTGACTGACCTCCAAAACTGCATTATCTCCCACTTGTCACTAAATTCTATTTGTCATTGTTCTGCCCAACTTTTGATCTGATCTATGTGTATCCTGAGACATCCTCCCTTGCTATGTACAACACAATCAACTTTCTAGGCTCTGTAAATTAGTTTATTATACCTATTACATTCACATCTAATTTGTGAATCCTTATCACAAGCACAAAAGACTTCAGCATCAATGCTTCTGGTAGAGTGATCGCAGACTTCCAATGGTAATGGTGAAAGATGATGCGCTTTGCCAGGTCGCATTTTGTTAACACAGATAGAGTAAATGGTAGGGACCTTAGGAGAGTTGATTTACAGAGAGATTTTGGCTGCGGGCCTCCTGAAAGTGGTGACACAGATAGCTAAGGTGGCTGAATCTTTGCCTTCATAGGCCAAGGCACAGAGTATAAGAATTAGGGCATCATGTGGCAGTTGAATGAAACATTGGCTAGACTGCTCTTGGATTATTGTGTACAATTTTGGTCGCTGCACTAGAAGGACTATGCAAAAGAAGTAGAAGAGATTCACCAGGATGCTGCTTGGATTGAGGTGCTGTAGACTAGGACAAGTGGGCACAGGTTTATGGTGAGACAGGAGAAATTTAAAGAAGATCCTAGGGCAGAGTTTTCCACACTGAGGATGGTGAATACTTTGAATGAGCTGCCAGAGGAATCAGCAGAGGCAAATAATATTACAATATTAACAAGTTGTTATGACACACAACCAACTACGCAAGCCTCTGGGGCTTAGACGCTCTAACTCTCCGAGAAATGGATAACTGGCATGGCCCCTTTAAAGATTCAGGCTTACCCCGCGAACTGGCAGCAGAATTTTAATATTTAAAGAGCACCAAAATTGAGAATCGGTTCTCAATTGTCTGCTCTACCTTGGATTTTCATCTCGCAGGTAGTTTAGAACCCTGTCTTTGGTTCAGTTGCATATTGTGTCTCAATTCTAGTCTCCGATATTCCAACACTTGGGTCCTAATCATCCTCGCCTCCGTCTCTCGTCACAGTACGATTGAGCCTACCATGGACCTGGCAGGATATTGGAGCCTCTCGTCAGCTGAGGACAGCCACTGTGAGAAAATTTCAAGACAGAGCCGGGGTGGGGGGGGATACATGACCTCTGGGTCACCATGGAGCAACTGTCGTTCGGAGGAATCCGGAATCGCTCAGGTGAGGCTGTCAGTCCATCTTCCAACCTCAGAGAGATTCGACAGTGACCCGAGTTCTTACCAGAACTTTCTCACTCAGTGTTCAGTGGTGTTTGAACTCCAGCCATCCTGCTTCCCTACACAGTGTGGAAAGGTGGCCTTCATGATTTCTCTCCTGACCTGGCCTGGGCCACCATACATTGGGAGTAGAGGTCAGAGATTTACTTGGAATTGAAGGAATTCATGGCTGCCATGAAGAGGGTTTCCATCATCCCGCCAGAGCAAACAGTGCCTCTGAGCATTTGATGAAGGTACATCAGGTCAGTCAGTCGGCAGCCAAATATGCCATTGAGTTTCAGACTTCGGCTGAAGAGAGTGGGTGGTAGAGGACTTAGGGCTCTGATCAATTCATCCATCTGCCTGAATAATGGTGTATCATGTGCCACAAGGAGACAATCGACCGCTGCTATCGGGCATGCAGTAATCCCAATTAAGCACAGCTGACCACAATGTCATTCATCCAGTGCCCGCCTACCGAACAATACTTCAAAGGGAGGACATGGCTAAAAAACATGTTAAACTGTGGAACAAAGAACCTGTGGAAATGCTGCTGGACTGCTATGAATGCACTGACAGGGAGGTGCCAACCGCTGAAAGCAGTCTAGAGGAGGCTACTGACATCATCACTGTCTACGTACTTTTCTGTGAAGACATGATCATACCCAAAGAAACTGTTAAAGTATTTCTCAATATCAAACCTTGGATCACAAAGACTCTGAAAAATACACTTAACCTGAAGAAAATAACCTTTACCTCTGGCAGCAGGACTGAGGCTAAACTTATTCAGATGAGGCTAAACAAGGAAATAAAACAAACCAGAAGGGTCTATAAAGAGAAAATGGAAAAGCTCTCCCAAGAGGGCAAAGTTAGAGATGCCTGGAAAGGTGTCGAAACAATGGCCGACCTCTGTAATCACCAGTCTCCATGCTACCTAAGTCGGGGGGAATGTGTAGAGCTTGCAGAAGGACTGAACAGCTTTCACCGTAGGTTTGATCAGTATAACCTCACACTGGAGATGGAGCAGCTGACCACCATTCTTCTATCAGATGCACTAAGCGGCACTGATAAAGAGTTTCATCCAAGAGAGGTGGAGAGTACTCAGGAGAACAAACCCCAGTAAAGCACCAGGTCCAGACAACATCAGTGGATGGTGACTGAAACTCTGCCATACACGGCTGTCAGAGGTTTTCTGTCATCTCTTCAACTGCTCTCTGTCTGAACATTCCATACCAACCATTTGGAAAAACACCATCATATGTCCAATTCCCAAGAGCAATCCCATCTGCAGTAATGACTAATGTCCTGTAGCTCTAACATTGCTGGTAATAAAGTCCTTTGAAAGGCTCTTCCTCCCACAGTGATGGGAAGTGGGTTCACTGACCCACTCCAGTTTGCTTATAGGTGGAAAAGAGACATGGATAATCCAGTACTAACAATACTGCACCACACCTACACACACTCGGATCATTTGTTTGGATGTTGTTTGTGGACTTCTCCAGTGCACTTAACACCACGCAGCCCCGTCTCATGGACACAAATTCCAGCAAACGAATGTAAGCCCCCAACTCATACTCCTCATCCTTTCTTTCCTCACAGAGAGACATCAAAAAGTGAGATACAATGGTTATATGAGCACCAACAGGGAAATACCAACTGGAGCACCACAGGGCTCGGTTATCTCACCAGGCTTGTTCACACTATCCACAGACAACTGCAGAAGCTCACACCCAGGCATGCAGTACTCCAAGTACTCAGACGACACAGTCATCATTGACACTACCAACTCTGATGAATACATCAATAATGAAATCAATACATTGGATGGTGCACAAGCAACTATCTGGACCTGAACCCTAGTAAAACTAAGGAAATGGTAGTGGACTTTAGAAAACAACAGTACATTGTCCCAAACCTGGAAATAAGTGGCCGGTCGATAGACCGTGTTGGAGAATACAAGTACCTCAGCACAACTATAGATGACAAAATCACCTTTAAGACCAATGGTGGGTTCATACTCTCCAAGTGCCAACAATGGCTATCTTTCCTTAGGAAGATGAGGAAACTTCAGGTGCAGTCGATTCCGCAGACATTTTATAAATGCTTCATTGAATCAATATCAACCTGCAACATCATAGCATGGGCGGGGGGGGGGGGGGGGGTATGTTCAGAGCAATGGACACTATCAACCTCAGCCCACTCAACATAATAAGTAGTAAAATCAGTGGCCAGGAACAAGAATCACTCAGCAGGATCCATAAGATATGGACAGTAAAGAAGCTCAACAAATAGTAGAGGACATTACACGTACACTTCACACACATTACACTCTCATTCCATCTGGTCACCTCGACAGGATCCTCCTGCCCATCAGCACCAGAAGAGCCTTATCCAGTCTTGTGCCTTCCTCGATTCGCCTCCTCAACACCCAGTTTTGATAATATAGCGTGCATAGCACCTTCGCCAGTAAAAACAGTTTTATTATATGTATTTGTATTTTAAATTACACACATTAATTTTCAGTATTTATTACCTACTGTGAGTATTTTATATTGTGTTTAACCATATGTAGTGTGGTGTTGTGTATCGTAAGTCCTTGATGTTCTCCTTACCATTGCAGAAACAAAGTTCCTCACAGAAATTAAAGTGAATTGAATAACCACCCAGTGGAGTGAAAGTGGGACTACCTCAAGAGGTCGAAGGGGACAGCCCAAGCCCAGTCTCAATGCATTGCAGCTCCACTTCGTGACCTCAGACAATGACCAGCCTGTCTCCTGCTCAAGATCCCGCTGAGCCCATGCAAAGCTGCTGCACAAGACTCTCTGCCGATGAGAGGTCCCAGCATCGGAGTTGAGGTTCCTGCTATTGCTGCTGGGAAGCGGGTCACCTGCGTGCAGAATGTCTGAAGCTACAGGCATCGGGAGAACAGCTAAGATTGTCCAGAACTGGAACGACCATGACGATAGCAGCCACTACTCCCATACTAGTAATTCTGGTATCACACTGAAGGTCTTCTAGGGAAAGAACCGGCGAGATGTGAATGCCTTTGTGGACTCTGGACTTGGGGACCTACCACTGCAGGAGTTGAGCCAGTCCATGCCCACAGCTGCCCTGGACATTTGTCTGCTTGTTCTGAGCAGATCCTGCAGCAGACTTTGGTTTTGCAGATGAGGATAGAGCAACAGGTGGGAGGATATTTGTTTCAACATTTCTTTGTACATCATCAATTCTCTCACATAACCCTGATCCTCAGGCGCCCTTGGCTCTCCCAGCATAGCCCATTTGTGAACTGGAAGGAAGGAAGGATCATTCCATGGTCCAGTCATTGCAAGCAGGAATGATTTTGGCTTGGTGTTCTGACCCTCAGACTCTCCTGAGGCCAGAGGCCGACGAGGAGGCAGACATTAGTTTGAGAAAACCTGGAGCCTTCGGGAATCCCAATCCTGCCTCCAGGGACAGAAAAGCTGGCTCCAATAAATAGGACCATGTGAGCTCAGACCCTGTCTAATCAGGTGTGTGCTGGAACCAGAGAGAGAGGGTCTGTAGTTCAGGAGCAAGCCAAGGAGGTGCCCAAGCACTCTAGTGCTCTAGCAGTCAAGCCCAAGGAAGCAGGTCACAAGGTCCCATCTAAGCTAAAGACTCCCTAAACATAGTCTATTGGAGCCTAGTCCCAGGAGCACAAAGAGTATGTGTAGTGCCTTGATGCCTTTGTCTGAGGATGTGGATTTAGACTCTGTTTAGATTAAAAACTCTAGTGAACCTATGGAGGAGACTCTGCTGAGTCACCACTGCTACCTAAGGAGCCTCAGGAGTAATCCTCAGAGGGAGATGTGGGGGGTAGTGGCAACACCCAAACCAATCAAAATCCCTTCCATCTTCAAGGATTTGGAAGACGTCTTCAGCAAGAGTAAGGCCTCGATTGTCCCAATGCACCGACCCAACATCTGTGCTGTAGGCCTACTGACTGGTACTAGTACTCCACAGGCTCAATTACTCACTCTCTCAGGCCTGGAGAGAAGCACTATGCAGGAGTACATAAAGGAGGCTCTTGCCATTGGATTTATGCAGCCCTCTAGCTCACCAGCCAGCGAAGGCTTCTTCTTCAAACAGAAAAAGGATGGGAGCCTGCGGCCATGCATTGATCATACCTTTGGGCAAGCTTCTGCAAATCAGAGGCATATCTATGACTCTCAGTTCATCCCTCTTCCAGACAGTTTCCAGAAAGGACAAGACTGACGGGAATATGGTTTCCCTTTTGACGTTTGCTTCTCGGTTACTGGAGAGCCTGCGCAAAGGTAACTGCACTCTGGAAACAGATTATAGGAGGTGCAGAAACCTTTTTTTTTCTGTAGTGACTGCCTGCGTCATTTCATATGGCCTCTTGCCTGCCCAAATCCGGCCAGGGTTACGGGCCATTGCTTGAACACAGATCCTGGGCTAACCATGGTCAGAGATGCAATAATGTCAGTGAAAGTCCAACAGCACACTGCTCTCCAAAATCAAGATGAAGCCCATCATCCACAAAAGCCTCAGTTAACTTGTTTTTATACACTTGCTGTTGACTCACTATCAGCAATTTCATGTTATTATATAATGTCAACCAGCTCAAAACAATATTAGAGCCTTTCGTTGAAAATTGTCAACCATATGAAGTGTTTTCTACTGAATATACAGAGGAACGTAGGAAAAGGAGAGGTCTGTTAAGGCTTTGCACAAGAATTGTGTGCTCCAACTGCAAGGCTTAAGGGGTTCAAATATTGGACCCAGCTCATTTTAAATTCACAAATTGCTGGCACCTACACCAACAGCTCATTCCTTTCAAAAAAACGAACGTAGAATTGTTTTCAGGACATGAGTGTCACCTTCAAGGCTATTTATTGCTCATTTCTGATTGCTCTGGAGATGTTGCTGTGGAGTTGGCTTCATTTCTGCAGCCCTTGCAGTGAAGGCTCTTACACAGAGCCATTGTGTAGGGAACTCAAGGGTTTACATCTAGTACTGATGATATATTCACAAATTAAAATGGTGTGTGACTTGGATCAGAAATGGTGGTATGCCCATGTACCTACTGCTCTTAGATTCCTTCCTGTCAGAGGACCCGCAATTTTTCAGTTATGAATCAACAATCTTATCATTCACATCTGGGGAGAGGTCAATAATCCAGGGAACACAGAAATATACTAATCATGATCACCTTCAAGAAAGGAAATGTCCGATGATAATAACTGGAGAGTAAGTAATAAAATGCCAGAGGAACTCAGCAGGCCAGGCAGCACCAAGGCAAAAGAGTAAACAGTTGACACTTTGGGCTGAGGCCCTTCATCAGGACTGGAAAAAAGAGAAGAAAAAGAGTAAGAAGGTTTGTGGAGGGGAGGAAGAAGTACGAGGTAGCAGGTGATAGGTGAAACCCGAAGGGGGGAGGAGTGAAGGGAGGTATTTGCGAAGGGTGGAGATTAGTATGATGGCGCCTAATGGCGACTCCTTTGGTTGCATCTTTGAAAACAGTTCTCTTTCTATCTTTAATATCTCTTTTCTCCCTTTTCAGGGTTCTTTTAAAGACTCTGACCTGGAGTTACATGCTGACTTCGGATCTTTGCGGGAATGGTACCCGCTCTTAGGGCCTCATGACCGGCTGCTTTTCGATATGCCAAGGATGCGGCCTGGAAGACTAAGGCACCTTCAGGGTGCCGGATTTTCGTGGATCAGGAGGCGGGAGGATTCGAGGTTGGTGCCGCCACCTGGTATGTCGTGGGAGTACACAGAAGATCGAAAGCAGTAAGCTGGCTGCTGGCTGTGTGTCCAGTGACCCGAGATCTTTGGGCACAGAACTCTGAGAAAGTGACAGAATAGACTTTTAATACCATAACTCAGCAAGTTGTTTCATTATGTCTCCCCTCTCACTGTTAAATGAGGACACCTCTTTTTTCCTTATTAGGGAGAAAGAGAGCCTGTGGAATGTCGAATTATTGGGTGAACGAGCAGACTTTGGTGTACTGCAAGTCTCTGTCTTTATTGATGCTTTGCTGCACGTTTGAGTGCTCAGTGGAGGGGGAATCATCGCTTTGCTAGTGGTGGAGGAGGAATCATCGCTTTGCTGTTGCTTATGCATGGGAGGGAGGAGCTGGGGGGGCATTGGGGTTCTAACATTTTACTGTCATTAATTCTTTGGGCACTGTTTTTGTGAACGTTTGTGAAGAAAAAGAACTTCAGTATGTGTATTGTATACAAGGACCTGTTTGATAACATGCAGCATACTTACTGACTCGTGGAAATTTCTGACGCAGGATTGCTCAAAGTGAAAATGGGATTCCTTGATTGATACTGCGAACCTTGAGATTATGCATCAGGGACCTGGCTTTAGTGACAGAAGTATTGCAGCACCTTACAAGCTACACACCCATCCATCCCAATTAACATTACCTGCCCATCTGTGAATGAGTCTGTAGCCCCTAAAGTGGTTTTATTAGCCACCTCAGCACCTGTGAAACTGGAATGGAACAAGTCCTCCTGGATCTCATGAGACTGCCTGTAAGATGATGGTTGTAGATTTGGGATCTGCTGTCAGAAAAGCCTGGGCAAGTAACTACAATGCATGTTGTAACTGGTATACTTTGCAGCCATTTTGCACGATTTAGTGGAGGGGATCAACACTGAGTATGTTGGATGGATGAAAGTCACACAAGCTGCTTTGTCCAGAATGGTGTTAACCTCTGAGTGTTGTCAACTGAAAACCAAATGTATAGGTCTGGAGTGCAACAGATCTTTTAGAATGAAAATGCTGACAAAGCTGTGATTTTTGTAATGCTATTCTGTTGTCCTCCAAGACTGATATGTTTCTGTTTTTCTTACAACTATAAGCATTGCCAAATAGGTCAGATTTATCTCTTCTTTCCTTCTGGAAAATGAGCACATAAATGTACTCTGTTGGTGGTTTAAGGAAACACACCATGCCTTATCTGCCGCACCTTATACATAGTGGGAGTAAAATGTATGCTTACTAAAGGAAAGCAGATTCAACCAAGTGGTCATTTAAAAGTTAATGAGATTTTGAATAAGAAAGCAACACACAAAAAATGCTGGAGGAACTCAGCAGGCGAGGCACCATCTATGGGTAAGAGTACAATCGATGTTTTGGGCCGAGACCCTCGGCGGGACTTCTGAATAAGAATCTGATTTTTGGAGAAGGAGAAATTTGGGAAGGAGGAATAAGGAACTGTCAAATACTTCCGTCACTTTGTAATGCCATGACTGCAGAAGTGGCAATGAGAAGATGTTTCACCATGATATAATCCCATGCAGCTCAATAATGAGCTCCCTTTCAAAGGATTTGCATCGTTGCATGAGTTTGTACAGAAACTAAAATGGTCCAAACACATCTCTGTGCAAACTGTGCAAATGTGTTTTGAGCATTTATGTGTGCTCTACATCATACTTCATAAGCTTTGAAAACCTATCTCGGACATAGGAAGCCAGGAACAAAATGGGTCATCCAGCCTCTCAAATCTTTTCTATTGTAAACTGAACTTTACCTCACTCCATCTTCCTGCCTTTGATCCCAATTCTTCAGTCCCCTTGCATGATAAAAATTGGCTGATATTGGTCCTGAAAATTTCAAATCCAACATCCATAATATTTTAAGTGAGATAACACCAGGTTTCCACTATCTTTTTGTGTGAATAAGAACATCCTGACTTTATAGCTGAATGATCTAGCTTAACAACTGGCATCAGCCATGAAAGTTGTGGATGATTTGCTTCTAACTATATCCCTGCCATCAGCAGCAGCTCAACTTCAGCTGCTCAGGCTGCAAAGTAAATGAAGCCCGTCTGCTACTGCTGGCAATGTGAAGAATCAGTTCAAAAAGTGAATTCGCTCCCTGTCCCCTGGCAGCATTCTTGACGGTGTTAAATAAACTGCTCCCAGCCACGCCATACAGGACATCAGCTATGTTGTTTGCTGGTAACAGTTCATCACCTGTCCATGTTATGCAGGCACTGATCCCAGGTTTAAGCAATTGTTGTTCAAGGTCAAATAAAATAGGTAATTATATCTCTTCAGTAATCATTTAAAGAATAATGATTTGGAATCTGCCCTGCAGGCTGATGAGGTATATCTTCCCTACGGTCAATTATGGAAAACTCTGAACATCCTCTACATAGCACCATCCAGAGACAGAGAAGCAGTTTCAGCGACAGGTTACTATCGATGCAATGCTCCTCAGACAGGATGAAGAGGTCAATACTCCCCAATGCCATTAGGCTTTACAATTCAACCGCCAGGACTTAAGAACTTTTTAAAAGCTATTATTAATGCTTTTTGAGATAGTGATTTAGATGCATATCATATTTTTTACTGAGTTAAGTATTGTATGTAACTAGTTTTGCTACAACAAGTGTATGGGACATTGGAAAAAAAAAGTTGAATTTCCCCATGGGGATGAATAAAGTATCTATCTATCTATCTACCTATCTATCAATATTGAACCGAAACTAAGTGAATCATTACTACCTGAAATGGGAATATGGGATAGGTTACACAGGTAGCATAAGTGCTTTTGCATGATATTACTGAAGCTCCTAAGAGCATAAACTTGGGTGAATGGTTTGGTGGTAGCCAAGACAGACCCCATTGTGGAAGCCCAAAGACTTCATTTTGTTCCTTGAGCTTCATTAGGGTTGATTGTTATGCCAGCCAATTGGCAACCTGACCCATCTTAGACATAGACTCAAGGGTCAAGTGAGGACCAATGACCCTATGTATTTCCATGTTACCATGGAAACAGGAGTACATGCTCCACCGTCCCCCACCCTCTCCTTAAATGTTGTAGGATTGGTTCTTGCAAACAAAGTTCACATTAGTTGAATTAAGTTTGAGAGCTGCATTTGAAAACGGGCATAGGATTCTAATCACCACCTCGGCTGCCTAAACAAAACGTCTGTGCATGGAGATTCTCAGCAATAAATTTGGAGTCCTTTCAAATATGGCAACCAGAGAATGAAGGTAATCGCGTTGAATTTGTGATTACTTTAAGTGAAGAGGCAGTAAAGAATAAAAACTTCTAAGGATATTGTATTTGTGTTTGATGTAATCTCATTAAAATTGAGCTTCACATGAATTTTATGGAAGCATTGTTTTTAAAACTATCAGATTTTCAAACTGTATGTCTCTTCACACATTTCAAAATAATTTAAACGGAAAAGCTAGAAAAAAGCTTTCTGATGTGCTTCTTTGATTTTCAATATTGCCTGAATAAAATAAGATGAAATATAATAGACTCATCAATTAATTTGAACAGCACCTGACCCATGAATACATGGCAGAGATACAGATATTGCAGCGTGAAGGTACCAGAAGTAATGTGTGGCGTGTTAGTATGGCCCAAGCTTTCCACCTGTATTTATAGCTGCAATTATATCTCAATGAGGTTTGTCTACAGCCTTGGCTGTACGCTAATTTTCTTCCTCACTGAATTCAAGGAATGGTTTGGACTGTTTATGAACCAGACATATTGACCTCATTTACAGCTGGCAGTTTAAATCCATAATTTTTCCACCCACAATCCTCTTTGACATTCCGGTGGTGTGGCAAGCTCAGTGAAACTGAACTAAAAGTCTCACACTTCATTGAACACCATTATGCGGCTTTATGCTTATAAGCCTGTTTCCCTCGGCTGCCTTTCAGTTTTGCTGGAAATCAGTTTGGCCACAGGCTGGCGGTGATTAATTGGAAGAATCCAATAAATCAGCCTGTCAGCCAGCAGGCTCTCCTCACTCCATCTACAAATCGACATTTGGATTTCGCTTTCTCTGGGGCCATCAGGCACCTCTCTTCACACAAGGTGAACTTGAAGCTATTGTAAGCATCAGTGGGTCCTGCAAGCAATCCCAAGCCAGACTCTCTGTGTATTCCCATGATTTGTGTGCTCAGAGATGATGCTTATGTTAAATAGATACTATCCTCCTCACTAGACCTCTCGGTTATCGTATCTTTGTCAACTTGCGGCAGCTGCATGCATGACTAAAGGGATTTGTCTTTCAGGATTACTTATTTGCTGCCTTCCTAATAAATAACACACAATTTAGATAATGCTTCATTGCAGGGTTATAATAGGAATGTAGTGCATGCAAGTGAAGTTATTTTATTACAAGTCTGTGGCAGTTGACTTTGATTCAGCCTGATGGTGCTGGGGGATTTAAGCAGAAACTATATTTTTCAGGAGACACTAGCAAAGCGGCATTTTTCAAATTCAACAAGAGCCTGTGATTGTGAGTGATTTTATCGGGGCTGCAAATTAGAAATTATGTGCTATAATCAGAATGATTGACAAAATAGCAATTACGAATTTGCAAGTGAAATTAAGTGCGACTTGGTTTGAGGAAAAATATATATGTGATATTCATAACACAAAATTTCAAATGATCAGTATTAGTCAAAATTTATTGAAGATTGCTCTAAAACGTTGCACACAGAGGATGTGCCTGAAGAATTTCCTACATTACAGTCTGATTGTATAACAAATTTAAATATTTTTAATAAATATTCTTGTATTTCACTAGATAAAAAGGCAAGGAGCAGCCACAGTACAATGAACTGTGCCTTACTGGAACAGTAACAGTGAGGATAATTCTCTCCTTTATGTGCACAAGGTGCAATGGTGGACTTATATTGTAAATCTCTTGCATTGTGCTGGAGGGGGTGTGCACCATTTATCAAGCTGACTGGGCTGTCATATCAGTGGAAAGAGCTTGGAGATCCTTGACCAGGAGATTGAAGGTTGGTGGCAATTTACTGAAACAGAAATGCAGTGAACAGGAAAGAGATGGGCTTCTAATCTCTTCAATTTTCTTACCCCAAAGGCTAAAAAATAAAATAAAACTGTGGCGGATGACAACTTTGGGTGGGTGGGGGTGGGGATGGAAGAGCTCCCGTTTGCCTGGCAGGGTAAGTGAGCAAATATCAAAGAGCTGCCACAGTTTGGAGGGTTTTCTGAAATAAATGGCTGATGTTGCAGAGCTGGCATGGGCAGAGAGAAGCGGGGGGGGAGGACGTTACCCATCTTCAAGACTTGTCAGTTCAGCGATCAGCAATGCCCTTACTCATCTGTTCATCCTGCTAGTTCCAGCTATTATGTGCTGGATCTAACTGACAATGCTCAAATCAGATTTGATTTGATTGTTCACACATGAATGCCACATGGCACTAGCTTCCTAAACATTCTTCTGAAATGCTTAGGTATTTCTTAAAGGCATATTTCCCTGAAATGAGCTGCAAATCAGATCTCACCATGTAAACACCCGAAAAAAAATTACAGTATTGCAGAGGGCAGTCGGGTATTTTTACCACGTGAATTCCCTGCTTATCTAATTCTTGTTAACAATTCCTCTAACTTTAGAGCAACCTGTAGTCACAATGACTAAAGGTGTTGGTTTGTGGGTATTTCATGGATCTTGGTGGAAGGTAAGGCCTGTAAAGGGGAGCATCCAGTCAGGATTCCCTTCCCTGGGCACTGTCCATCATGCCTGCATTGTATGTGTGCAGAACCTGTAAGAATAGTATTGAATAAATACATAATACTTTCCACAACTGAATAGCCAGCTGTCATTCACACCATAGGTCTAATTGGTAGAAAAACCTCATAAGTGAGGCATTAGTACCTGAGATTGTACCCAGTCTCCATCAGCACCCTCAAAACAGATGAACTAATTGAAATGAAATAACTCCTCTGGGACGGTTTTAAAAATATTCTCAGATAATTGAAGGCACGCTCCAATCAATCAGTATCCATTCCTGCTCTGGAGCTCTACAATGACTGTGAAAAATAAAGGAATAAAACAAAATCTATTTACAGAAAGGCCAACCTGGTTTCTTATCTTGACAGATGCAAACCATGCACGGGCGCAACTATAATTTGTTTTGATGGCACCGAAGAAGGAATGAATTCACAATATTTATTGAAGACCTAAAATAATACTTTCATGGGACTCTAACAGCAAACAAAAGAAAACATTCCTGGAAGTCATTGAAAAGCAACATCATTACCTCAGTGTAAATAATGCTTGAAGAATTCATTTATATTCTCACTGATTTGACTTCTTCCCCGTTCCATCCCCACTGTGACTGTCCCAGTGAGATCTCTTGCTGCAGGTGATGTCTAGGAACTGGGAAGTATAGTGCCTTCAACACAGCATTATTCTAGCCTCAAAGATAAAGACTGAACATTTTTGTGCAGATTTTAGAGACACAATCTCATCTCTGCAGGTGGTTTTATTGAAAATGTTATTTAAAGGGCAGTTCAAAGCAGTGAGGGAAAACACTTAACATAATAGAATTCAAAAGAGCGATATAGTTTAGAGTTTCCAAAACTTGATAAAACTCTTCTTCTTTTTATCCGTCGGTTAAGGAAAATACTTTATTAAGTATTACTGAGTGAAGTTTAGAGAGTGTGTGGGAATGCTTAGCAGTAGCCAAGTGGATTTGTGAATTCTTCTGCCCCTAGGTTAGGCCTTTATTGCCTACCTATATAAATTAGGAGTAGTTTAAAAGCCAACAGTTATTGCCAACTGCTATATCAATAAAATTGGCCCATGATGTATGGGCTTGGGCTTGCCACCCATTCATACTTCTGGCAGTCACCTCTAGCAAAAACATATCTTGGTTAAATATAGAAAGCCCAGAGAGGGACTGGGACTGAAACAGTGTCATGGAATAGCGTGGATGGGGAAGGTGGGAAGATTTTAAACTCCCCAGTTTGGACGGGAGAGTGAATTCTTAAATTTGAGATCTTCTTCAGTCCCCTTCAACCATTTCTTGTTATTCCATGGGAGAGGAGGTACAGAAGGCACCTCAGCGTTTTAGGAACAGCTTCTTCCCCTCCTCCATCAGATTTCTGAATCGTTCATGAACCAATGAAACTACAATACCTCACTGTCTTGCTCTCTTTTTGCTTGCTTTATCTATCTATTATCATTGTAACCTATAGTAAATTTTTATGTATTCCACAGTACTGCTGCCAGAAAATGACAAATTTCATAACATATGTCAATGCTAATAAACCAGATTTATTCTGGTTTTGAAACTCATTGGAAAGAGGCAGGAGAGAGTGAAAGGTCACCATTCCTTTCTCAGTATATGCAGTCATTGAGCATAGTCTTTTAAGAAGGTTGTGTATTCTATTTTAACAAAGTTTGATTTTATTTCTCTACACTCATGTGCATTTCCTGGACCTCAGAATACTCAGCAGCTGTGATGCAGTGGATCCATCAGTCAAATGTCCCTACAGCGCCACTTATAGGCTGGAGGTGTACAATTGTTTCTCTCGGGCACAAGTGTCTACCGTGTAAATCTACATCTAACCTCTATAATCATTAAATTTACCATTGATCTGCTACAACTTCTCTGTCAAAATCACTTCTCCACCTCCCTCAAAACAACCCCCTCCCAACACTCTTCTCATTTTTGTGTTGCAGGATTTCCTACTTGTAAGCAGGGGAGCCTATCAGTTGGGTTGACTGTGTAGTAGGAAATCAGGAAAGACACATAAATTCATTTAGAGAAAGCCCCATTTCTATTATTCTCAGCCACAACCCTTCCTTATTCCCTGTTCCCAATATGCACTACAGTAAACATTAAGGCCAATATCTTGCTCTGTTTTGCAGTGTGAACCTACCTCAGCTTGTTCTGGCATCATACCTGACAACTCATTTGCAACTTGAAATTCAATTGGACTCATGGGTATGAGCCGAGATCTTAGCACAGTAATTATGACGGCATGCACTATGTTGTACTGTGGAGTGAAGCTGCCAAAGCACATTCTAATCATGACCTACACCCGACGAATGCTGACATTTGCAACTTATCACTTAGATGGGTTTGAACCTACATCGACAGAACTGAAGGACTTCTGATGACATTTTTAAAAATTGCCATTTAATTGTAACAGCATTTGTTTTTCTTTGCCTTTTGCAGTCTATGATGTTACTAATAAACACTTCATGTCTGACATTTAAACAATGAGAAAGAGAGGGCAGATAGAAAATGCCACAGGTAATGCTATGCTCATGGAAAGGAAAGCTAATAGCTGGTCACATTGTTCATTCCAGTTTACAAGATTACCCAAACCAAATCCGAAATACTCAATAAATGTTTCTGTTTTTTGGAACACAGAGAGTATCAATTATTTAGAAATCAGTGTTGATATATTATGGGTCTAATTGCATAATAAAAATTTTGAAAATATTCCCATAGCTGTTTGTGCAGGGTCTCTGGTGTAACATTATAATATAATACCTTTTCCTTCCAACTTGTAGGGAATAATCTGTAAGATCCATATTTTAAAATCTCAGTGTCATTCTTGTGTGACCTAAACATACTGAATAAGAACATGTTTCATATATTGAGTTACTAGAATTTCTTAAGAAGTGGCATTTCTTGAAACAAGGCCTAAATTAAACATTATTCTATTACAAGATTCTTGCTAATGGAACTGGTCTCTCTGTAATTCCTCTTCATGTTTTTAAACACTGGCGACATTACTGCAGCTGTTCTGTGATAGAATCATAGCAGTACATTCTGACCATTATATAAAAAAACCTTGAGGACTCAAAGGGTTAATTTAAAATTCAAGCCAAGTTGTTTAATTTTTAATGTCCCGATATTATTTTCCATTTTTTTGGTTCCAAACTAATAATCTAAAATCAAATCCCTGATTTTTTAATAACTAATATTTCAGTAAATGTGTGTAAAGTTTTCATTGAGACTGCTTTTTATATATTTGAAGTTGGACACTTACAAAATTGATAATAAACTCAATAACATTTTATGTGCACCTACCTTCGAAATTGAAGAGATGCTTCAGCTTTAATGGAAACTGTTATTGTGCAGAGTTCTCTCGGGAAAAAACATTTCAAAATGAAAATAAAAAGAGGTTATCAGACTAGGCCAGAAGAATTTTAACACCAAATGCTGTGAATATGTCACTAGTGTGCAACACATATAACTCATCTGTACTGACAGAGGGATATGTTTTGTACAGAGGAGAAAAAGAAACCAAATGGAAAATATGGCATTTTACTTTCATTGTTTACTAAAAATATGCAGTCTGAATGGTTATGGGACATAATATTTTTGGAGTGAAATTGACTGCTGTGATTCTTACTTGAATATTTCTTAATCATGTAGAAAGCACACTTTGCTGGGAAGAAAATAATATCCATTTTATTAATGTATTTCTGTATTTCCTTAGGTTGGGTTAGGGTCTGTGTAGATTGGGACTTTGCGTGACAGCTGACGTTTATTTGGGAAAATACCAACATTTGTAGATGGAATTGTTGATATTTTTCAAGAAAATCCAGGTCCTATCCAACATGTGTTCCAATGTGTGTAACTTGAAATGTAACAGACAGAGTCCAAACCTTTAGTCTACAAGACAGCGGGTAGTCTAGCAGAATTTAAAATTAAACACTTCTGGATTAGAGCTTTGAGCAATAATTTCACTTATCAAGGATCTGGGTTCAAGTATTCTCCACTTAACATTTCTAGCAATTCTACACAAACACATGCCCCAGGCTGTAAATCACAAATGGTAAAATTGATCAAAATGTGACTTTTCCATTTAAATATTTGTTTGAAATTTTTTCTTTAGGATAAATTGATGAGCAATAAAATAATTTCAATAGGTTTTAGAGGTGGTTTTTGAAGAGAAAGCTGGTGTAGCATGCTGAATGCTTGATGAATGAAAGTCTAAATTATCAGCATGTGTGCAGTTTCACCAAATCAACTTAAATAGTGATTTTTGAAATATTGTGCATTTTGGTAAAAAGAAAAGGTAGCTGTCTTCATATTTGGCCTCATGTGTAATTTAAAATAAAGGAATTGCTCCTAAATCACTCAGCTTGTAAAACAAAAATTTCTGATGTCTGGGCAAATCCTGCTGCTGAGGGAAGACTTGAGTTATCCCCCAATTTGTGTTATGATATTTGGTTCCAGCTGAGCTACGTTCACTGTGCCAGTGGGTTTAGAGTCTATAGGTCAAAGAGGGGTACAAATTGCTCATAGGTCTACTGCAAGTGAGTATTATTGAGTAAGGACAGGATTGGAATTGACTCAGTTTAAATCGATTGCCAAAGCTGGCTGGTGGAGGATAGCCATTCAATGCTAGTGAAATCCTAATACCTGAAAAACTTTTCATAAAGAATTGTTAACTGTTAATTATAAGATCACCTAAGATGGTCCATTTTATCTTCATTGGGGTTTGGTGCAGAAAACAAAAATACGCAGATATACAGTCAGTGCCACTTTATTAGGTACTTTATGTATGTAATAAATTGGCCTCTGGGTATATGTCCTGATGAAGGGTTTTGGCCTGAAGCATTGACTGCTTACTCTTTTGCATAGATGCTGCATGGCCTGCTGAGTGCCTCCTGCATTGTGTGTGTGTTGTCTGAATATATGTTTATGGTCTTCTGCAGCTGTAGCCCATCCACTTCAAGGTTCAATTTGTTGGGCATTTGGAGATGCTCTTCAGCACACCACTGTTGCCACGCACAATTATTTGTGTTACTCTCACCTGCCTGTCAGCTTGAACCATTCTGGCCCTTCTCCTCTGACCTCTCTCATTAATGAAGTGTTTTTGCCCATAGAATACCGCTTACAAGATGTCCTTTTTTACTTTTTGCACCATTCTCTGTACTGTTGTATGCGAAAATCCCAGGACATCAGCAGTTTCTGAGATAATCAAGTCACTCTGTCTGGCACCAACAATCATCCCATAGTCAAAATCACTTAAATCACATGGGGAAAAGACACTATTCATGAACCATTATGAGGCCCAATAATAGTTATGTCTTTTTCCTGAGCAATAAAGAACAAATCTTAAATTAGATAATAATGCAGCACAAGTGTATCTGTCCACTGGATTGTTGCATTGACTGCAACAATTTTGTCATTATTTATTCATAATAATATATTATTCATTTTTCAACTATATGTAATTTCAATCCCTTTCTGAACAGTAATGTTATACTGTGCAGGATCAGTCATATGTTTAGATCAGTGATATTATCTGGTAACTTCTGGGAAGTTTTCAATTTAGTAATGATGTAATCCTTAACAAAGCATGTGATCTTGTTGAAACTTTCTGTTTTGCTTCACAAAAATATTTATTTTGTAATTTAAAATTACATAATTGATTAATTGCTAGAATTTAAATTTAAATGCTGCTGCTAACCAACACGTCCATTCTTCCATCAAAGTTAGCAACTGAACATTGTGTAAGGTTTCAATTAAGACTGGAATGTGATACAAGTTCAGTTTTATACCTGATTAATAACTGTGAATTTCAAGTCAACATTTTTGTCATTTTTTTCTCTAATCTGTTCAAATCCTTACCACAACACCCCATTCTGATACAGGCGCTGAAATACTAGGATATCTAGTAAAAGTAGGAAATTACTGGCTTAGTGTTGTTAGTGCTGTGTTTTACACCAAAAAATCTTGGCACCAATAGGACTATAAACTCATTAATACTTTGAGTGCTGAAAGAGGATTTCAACACCAAAATATTAAATTAAGAAGATTATAACTTAATATAAATTCTGGGAATGCCATGCATTGGAATTTTCTGTCAATTTTCTCTTTTTATTTGAAGAAAAGCTACACACCTTTGAATGAAAGTAAAGTGATTAATTTCTCCAGAAACACCATGGAGACTATTGAAAACTGCATCAGCTCCCAGCCCAACTTGCAATCAGTTCATTGTACCTCTGCCTCTGATGCATTCACTGAAGAATTCCACTTAGCATTGTTTATGATTTCTTGGCATTGAAGGTTGAAGTGTCAATTAAAAAAATTACACTTGGTTCAATGTTAGTTCCCTTCCAGTGTTAGTTCTCTCTAACTCCATTCCTTCTTTACATTAAAGATTGCTTCATTCAACAGCAGTTACTCTGTCAGAACTAACAACTCTACTCTTTAATTACTACAGGAGTCTTTATGTCTAACTGTTTATAGAACCTTTAGGGTTGTATTACAGGAACAAGTACATAAAAATAAAAGCCAAAATTTATTAACTAAAATAATATTGATTGTTTCTTTCTTTTTTTCCTTTTCAAAATTTGGTTTCCTTTAGGAGAGCAGTTCTCACTGGAGTACACAGTAAATGATTCCACAAAAAAACGCTGATTTGCAAGGAAGTATGATTGTACATTGGTTGAACATAAGTTCAAGCCAAGTAAACAATAGCCTTTATAATTAAACAAGGATTAATACTAGAGGTAAGAATTGAATGATTCATGTTTGGCATCTGTTTACTCTGAATTATAGGGATGTAAAGGCACATCAATGACAAAAATTCTACAACAACATCACATTAAACAGCCCAAGGTGCCTTGACACTTAATAAAGGAAGGAAGAAAATCAAATATAATCAATGCTTGGCAAGATTATTACAGGATAAAAATATAAATTTATTAAAGCTGTGTATTAAAATATTTTATTGTGTTGAGGCAATTATTAATTCCATTTTACTGTCCCATGGGTCAATATTTAATATTTGAAAGAGCAAACTTATCAAATCATGATTCTTTGATCACAATTGTTGGTCAGTGACATTTCATTTTAAAGCCATCCTGTTTAAGAAGCTCAATTAGAAACACAGGGAAATGCAGAGCAACAACAGTCCCTTTGGCCCATTAAATCTGTGCTGATCATGATCCACCCATTCATGCCAATCCTACATTTAAAACTGTTTTTTTCCATATTTTCATTAAGCCAGATTCTACCATTCACTTACCCACTAGGACCAATTTAGCTCAGTCGATTAACTTAACAACTTTGGGATGTGGGAGGGAAGCCTGGCAGTTGCAGGAGAGCGTGCAGTCTCTCAATAGGCAACACCCAAGGTCAAGATTGAATTTGGGCCTTCGGCACTGTGAGGCTGCAGTTCTACTAGCTGTGCCATCCACGAAATAAACAGATTTTTACTTGCAAGAATGATCTCTAAATTTTCCTTCATACTGTGATAAATTACCATTATACACAGATAGCTTCAGATAGTTGTTAATTTGGGGTCATTCACACACATGCAAGAATTGCCATCATTCACCTTTGCCAGAGGTGCTCTGTTGATTAATATTAAAAGGCGTGGGCTAATCATAGGTAATCCAGTCCATTTTGCACAACCATAATCTGAATGTCAATTTTATTATGCCAAAGAGGATTGTCTGCAGAATTCTCCAAACCATAAAAAACTATAAAGGACTAATTTAAATAATTACATGCCAATAGTTACAGGCCAATATAGTATTTACATAGATTAAAACACAACATCCCTTTTATGCGCGCGCATGCACACACACACACACACACACACACACACACACACACACACACACACACACACACACACACACACACACACACACACACACACACACACACACACACACACACACACACACTTAAATGTTTGATAATAAAACTATTTCTGCCTACCATTACAGAAATGTTTTCCATCAGATCTACTGCTGTCTGCAATCATTCTGAGCATAAATGGTGTTGCTCTTTACATGTTTGCACTCACAAGCCCTTTTTATTTGAAATTTCATTTAAACTACCTTTTAATTGTATGTACTGGTATGACAGAACATGAATGATGTACCAGCGTTAATTAGGGCTCAGATCACCAGACTGTGCCAGCTAGAAGCTGAGAAACAAGTGTAAATTATTCTGTCATCAATCAGCTTGAAAATGTTTGAATCACTAATTAGTTTGCAATTTAGACGACAGTTTATCTGATGCACGTTATGTCAAAAACTTTAGGTGAATAAATTGCTAGCAAAAAGCACTTATTCCCTGCTTAAAACATGAACACTCATTTCCATGTTGAAGGGTGGCCCGGCAGTGTTCATTAAACTCCAACTGGGACTATGTAAATCAGGAATCCCTTTAAGCACTTGAGCTCGTGGATGGTATTTAGAAAAAGAAAGCTTTGCCTCTTTTTTATTATTAATAATTCATATCCAATAGACGAGGATGTTTGTGCTTAAACAGCTTTGAAAAACATCACAACGGCAAAAAGGCAATCACCCTTTTACATGAAAATTAGTTGTGCGGTGTCTTGCTGTGCAGCTGATTTATTCTCCTCAGGTGTCATGTGATTGGAATGTTAAACAGTCCATTATTAGCCCTTGTCCTTTAAAAATAGGCAAAGCAGACATTAAATAGCCACCGATCAGACATATTTCTGTACTTATACCTGCACCTCTCGGGCTCCTAATAGTATATGCATGAGGCTGTTTAGTATTACCAATGTTCATTATCAAGAGGTAAATTAAGGTCATATTTTTTTAAAAAATCAAAGTCTTGTCTAAGAAAGCATTATAATGAATGTTTCCTTTTTAAAAATTAATGACCCATTTTTTCTGATAGTAGGCAGTCTGCTAGTCTGCAGGGTGTCATAATTTTTTTATTCTTTCATACAAGAGGATTAATATTCATAAAGATTAGAAATTGAGCTTGCAGGGATGCTTATTATCCATTTCCATAACACTCATTTGAGGCGAAGATACTTGCAACAAAAGAAAAGAAACCAGCATGATAAAAGATTTGTGTCTTAGTAAGACTAAATATGAGATTTAAGATACAAAATATATTCATTGCAAGTTGATCTGGTTGTTAGTTTCAAGTGCAGGTGATTCTTTGGCTTTCGGTTGAATGGAATTTGAAAATATTGTCCTTATCAGATCTTGTCATTGACCTAAGCTTTCTACTATAAGACCTTTTTTTAATATCACTTTCCTTTTCAATTGTCTGTATTTATGAGGGTGTTTCCTGACTTTGACTACAGTTAACCTATCTGCCTGAAGAGGTGCAAAAACGTCATAAAACAGCTGAATTACAACTCATGGCATTAATGCCTCAGGTCGCTCATTTCATGGTTTATTTCATTGACTTTTTATGTCATAACCTGAAGTACAATAGCACTGGATGTTGATGAAGGAAACCTTTGTGATGTGAAAGTGGCAGGAAGACATTGCCAGAAGTTCAGCATGAAGGAAAAAGGTGACTGCGATAGTAATTCTTTGGGCCCACTTTTGTGCCACAGGCAG
This sequence comes from Hemitrygon akajei, assembly GCF_048418815.1. Taxonomy (NCBI): domain Eukaryota; kingdom Metazoa; phylum Chordata; class Chondrichthyes; order Myliobatiformes; family Dasyatidae; genus Hemitrygon; species Hemitrygon akajei. The sequence goes on from NC_133125.1 coordinate 38,055,026, forward strand.
TGAACACCTGAACAGAAAATCGTGACACAGTCCCACGTCTAGCCCACATTTACAACTTCAGGATTAGATGCTAATGCATGCAGCTCTGTCATCAGCTGTGGCCTCATGATGAAAATTAAATCCTTGATGCCAACCAAGGTCCTTGGATAAATTTTGGGATGAAGAACTATGTCAATCAGCAGACTGTGCTTACTAGAGGGGAAGAGGAATGCTGGGGTGAAGGAAACTGGGGCAAAGATGGTGTAAATTTAATTTTAGCCATTATTTTATGTTTCTGCAGCAGTCTGGCAGATAAATAGCAGATTTTCAGGAATTTCAAACACACTACTTGAGGGCAAGGGGCCACTTCCAGAATGCTGTTTTTTATCCTTGGATATTAATTGATCCCTTGTTTTGCCCCAGTGCTAGCTTCACTTATCTTAAGAGGAATAGTGTTAGGTTTTGAAACTTCAAAACACTAAAATAATTCAAAGGAAGACACGGGAGTCCTGGAATGTGGGTCTAACTTGGCACTTATACTTAAGTGAGGTGTGCCTGTATCACGTGGTAGCGTGATCATGTATACAGTTCATAGATTTATATATATAACTCATAATAGATTATTTAAGTGAACAAGTATGCTTAATCAAACAATACATATACAAGATTACTCAAATATTACTGAAACATTAAATACACAACACTCCTCCCTGCTCAGCTATAAACTCCAACTGAACAGAGAATGCATTTCAACTATATATACAGTGTATTATATAATACAACTAGTATATATAGACATCCACAGCATAGTAAATTTTAAACTGTCCCATGCAGGTCTAATTGCTGTGAAGGATTTCTTACTCTTGTGGGATAGTGTCTTTCTTGACAAGGGAGGTCACTCTGCTCATCAGGAGACACTTGTTGCTGTGAAACAATCTCAGGTTCTGGGATTTCCTCCGTGGTGGTTGTAGGAGTTGACTCTGACCGCAGGAAATGGTTCTGACAGCAGTAGCCAACTTTCTTCTCTAACAATTGACTCTGCTCTCCTCAACTGATGCGTCATCACCAGACGACATCAGACACCATCTCCACTGTGTAGGAGAGTGGTCCAGTTCTGTCCTTAATCTTTCTGAGTACCCACTTTTGATCGCCTCTGTAGTCCCTCGCCAGGACTGCTGGTCTGGGAATGAAACATTGAACCCCTTTGTTTGAGGAGGCTTCAGTTTGTCTCAGCTGTTTGTCCTGCATACTCCTGAGACTGGGTTTGAGAAGACCCAAGTGAGGATGCTAGGGATGACCGAGTTACACATGCCTGGTGAGTTGTAGGTTGTGGAATGTGTTGCATTACACTATGAAAGGAGGAAATTGGCGAGCTTCTGGTTCAGCTTTAGTGTTCTGCTGACATTGCTCGCAGTGTGTTCTTGAGACTCAGGACAAACCCTTCCACCAAACCATTTGTAGCTGGGTGGTATGGTGCAGATGTAATATATCTTATTTCATTCATTTTTAGGAATGACGCAAACTGTTTCCCAACACACTGTGGGCCATTGTCACTGACTAGATAGATAACAGAGTGCAAGGCTGTAGTACAGTCTGTAGGGAAAACTTCCGACCACTTTGTAGCTGCATCCCCTACTAACAAGATACTTGTGCCGCATGAAACATTCAGTAAACTCCACATGTACCCTCTGTCAGGGCAATGCAGGCCATTCTCAGGGATGGAGAGGCACTGCACTTGGCACCTTCTGGACCTGTTGGTATCCCATAGAGTGCATCGCGAGCTCCTTGATCTGATTCTACCCAAGGTCGCCTGACAAAGCTTCGAGCCAATCCTTTCATTTTAACCACACCTATATGACCAAATGCTGTCAAAATAATTGTTGTGATATGTCTAGTGTGGTAGTGTAGAGGGTGGTGCTTGTCACTCTCACGTTCATCTTCCACCACTGGCTAGCAATCTTGCAAAAAGGAGAGCTGAATGTGTAAGTCTCTCCCTGCCAGTACATAGCCACTCCAACAGCAAGCCTCATGTTGTGCCTCCTCATTGGCGACACATGGAAACTGAACTCCTTTCAGACTCAGGCTGAACTACAGAGGACGGGGAGGTGGTCTGGCCCCTACATACATAGCATGCAGGCCCAACGGTGTGTGGACATGCCCAGATCCCCAGCTATGGGTAAACAGCCCCACTGCCTTATGGGCAGCCTCAGAAGGTGAAGACTATGGGGGTAATTCCAGACAGCAAATCTGGAGTAGAGCCCCTAAGGTGGCAGGATGTCATTGACCATCCTTCCGGCAGTTCCTGTAGCCAAGTTGGTGCCAGACACATTGCTCCATAAGCTTTCTTTTGGACTACACTGGTGAGGCCGAGAGGGGGGTTCTTGACGACTGGGTATCTCAGGATCTCCTTACCTTCCGCCCAGGCTTGTGATGATGATCATCATCCATTGTCCTTCAAGACAGACAGATACCAACCATATGACCAGCATGCAGATCCTCCAATTGCTCTCAGCTTGGATGGCACAACAACTCTCAATCCCTGCATAAGGCAACCTCTGACAAGGGCAAGTTCATCTCGGCGCTGGTAAAGATTGGGGAGCTAGAGTTTCTGTTGCACATTCCAGCCATTGTGGGTGGCTGGGTAGACCTGTGATAGTGTGAGGTCTTTTCTGGCTTCTCTTTGGATCATCTCTGCCATAGTAGGGAGACTTTTGATTTGCGCTAGGGAGAATACGTTAAGAGGAGTGTCATTTTTTGTAAACTTTTCCAGTACTTTCTATTTCAAGGGCAAACACGGCAACCATCAGCATTTCCATGATTAGTTGTTCTCTTGAATTCAACCTCATAATTGTATTCTCCAAGAAACAGAGCCCATTCCGGCATTTCTGCTGCTGGATAATGGAACACCCTTCTGTGGATTGAAAATGGACACTAGTGGTTGATAATCTGTAACGAGGGTAAATAGTAGCTGAAATGCCTTACACTCCAAACCAGACTCAAGGCCTCTCTGTCAATCTGTGCGTGATTTTACTCTGGAGTAGTAAGGAAACATGATGCAAAAGCTATGGGGCATTCACTTCCATCACTCATAACATGCGACTTGACTGTATCTATTCCATAAGTTGAAGTGTTTACAGGCAAACTTCACTGGATGGTGTGGATCATAATGTGTGACACCACCATTTCCTTTACCTTTCTAAAGCCATCTCACACTGCTCTGTCCATTGCCATTTCTTCCTGATCTGCAGTAATAAATTCAAGGGATGGAGCACAGTTGTCAAATTTAACAGGAACCTGTCATGTAGCTGACAAATCCTAAAAAGGACCATGATTGTGACACATCCTTTGGAGCATCCACTACTGCTTGAATTTGCTCAGCACACTTGTGTAATTCTTGTGCATCAATTGCGTGACCGCAGTAAGTGATGCTTAGTTTAAAGAATTCACACTGGTCGCATTGTGCACTAAGCCCATAATCTTCTAATCTATTTAACAATGTCTTGAGATTTTGCAGATGTTTCTTGTCATTCGCACTGGTAATAATGATGTTATCCAGGTACCACTGAGTGCCAGGGCAGCGTCGCAGCACCTGGTCCAGAGCTTTCTGCTGAATGCAAGTGCAGATGCTACCTCAAAAATAAGCTTATTATAATAATAAAGACCTTCGTGAGTGTTTATGGTGAGAAAAACTTTGGACTCTTCTTCCTCAGCTATGTCCAGTTTGCTGAAGTGTTTTCTTCCAGAAAGGTTTGCAAATATATCCTCTATCCTAGGCAGAGGGTATTGATCTACTTTCAGAATTGTTTGATGGCAACCTTAAAATCACCACAGATCCTGAAAGACTCCTCAAATCAAATCAAGTTTAATTATCATTCAGACCATACATGGATACAGTCGGATGAGAGAGCGTTCCTCTGGGACACAGGTGCATTACATAGCAAGAGAGAAAAAAAACACACACATATCGTTACACAAGAAAAAACATGCACAGTCCAAGGCCCTAAGTGACATGCAAATTGATGGTACAGCTCCCGGCAATGCAGCTTGTCGAACACTGCAGGACAGCATTGATGGGAGAGGCCAGCCCCAACTGAGCACAGATTACACGCTATACCGTCTCCAGCATCATCTCCTGGACTGCAGCAGAAGGCAGGCCCACTTGAGGCCTTGTCTTCACTGCAATCAAGGCCATGCTACTGCCTCATCGCTTGTCTTTTCACCAAACAAGAGAAACAGGCCTGTGGCATTTCACTTTATCAATGTCCAACAGGGTCTTGCAACCGCAAGAGAAACATCCAAGACAGTCAATCAATGTTACACTGCATGCTGCTTCTGCACACCAACTCCGATATCTTTGAGTGACAGGCAGCAGCATGGTCTGCACCCAGGTCACCTCCTCTGAACCTTTTCCGGCCGTCCATCGGCATCACCTTCTCCTGGCTGTCTGTTGGCTTCACCTTCTCCCAGCTGTCCATTGGCTTCATCTTCTCCCAGCCGTCTGTCAGCTTCATCTTCTCCCAGCCATCCATCGGCTTCACCTTCTCCCAGCTGTCCATTGGCTTCACCTTCTCCCAGCCGTCTGTCAGCTTCATCTTCTCCCAGCCATCCATCGGCTTCATCTTCTCCCGGCCGTCTGTCGGCTTCACCTTCTCCCGGCTGTCCATTGGCTTCACCTTCTCCCAGCCGTCTGTCGGCTTCATCTTCTCCCAGCCATCCATCGGCTTCACCTTCTCCTGGCCATCTGTCAGCTTCATCTTCTCCCGGCCGTCCATCCGCTTCACCTTCTCCCGGCTGTCTGTTGGCTTCATCTTCTCCCAGCCATCCATCGGCTTCATCTTCTCCCGGCTGTCTGTCGGCTTCACCTTCTCCCGGCTGTCCATTGGCTTCACCTTCTCCCAGCCGTCTGTCGGCTTTATCTTCTCCCAGCCATCCATCGGCTTCACCTTCTCCTGGCCGTCCATCGGCATCATCTTCTCCTGGCCGTCTGTCGGCTTCATCTTCTCCCGGCCGTCCGTCCGCTTCACCTTCTCCCGGCTGTCTGTTGGCTTCATCTTCTCCCAGCCATCCGTTGGCTTCACCTTCTCTGGCTGTTCATCAGCATCTCCTTCTCCTGGCCATCTGTCAGCATCTCCTTCTCCCTCCGTCCGTCAGCACCTCCTTCTCCTGGCTGTCTGTCAGCTTTTCCATCTTCCGGCCGTCTGTCAGCTTCTCCTTCTCCTGGCTGAGCTCCAACTTCTCCTTCTTCTGCCAGCTGCCACTGGCTTTCCCCTCTCCCAGCCGTCCAATGGCTTCTTTTTCTCCTGGCCAAGCACCAGCTTCTCCTTCTCCAACTCATCTCCCAGCTCCTTCGACACCCCGGCTGGTGGCTCTGACCAGCAAATAGATTACTGATGCGGTAGACCTACTGTACCCATTGTTCTTGGAGTACAGTATAGTCTTACAACCATAAAAAGTACATTTTAAAGAGAAAAGTGCACCTTTCTTCTTGGCTGTTGGGACAATTGGCTTTGCCCGTGGGCTCCACTCAATCTTGGAAAAATTTCCTTCAGCCTCCATATGACCTAGTTCATTAACTACTCTATCAAGGATGGTATAAGGAACCAGACAGGTTTTGTAGAACTTGGGTGTGGCTATTCACTTAACACTATTTTACTCTTGATACGTTTGAGTTTTCTAATGCAATCCTTAAACACTGCTGTGGCATCATCCAATATCTTAATTAATTCACTTCATTGCAAGGGATGTGGCATGCAAGTTGTGAATGGATCTCCAATCAAGTTGTAGTTGTCTCAGCCAATCATGACCCACAATGCTGATCCTCTTGTTTTTACCACATTCAAGCTCAATGTGACTTGCTGGGTTGTTGTATTTCACTGCTACGGATGTCATTCCCACAGGAGTTACTGTATCTTTTCTCCAGTATGTTCTTAGTTGGATATCTGCGGGCTTCAGTTTACTATCTTTGAAATGCTTCTCAAACTCATTTTGTGGAATAACTGAAAGAAGTAAACCAGTATTTAGTTCCATTTTGATAAATTTGCCATTCACTTTTGGCGTAAACCATATTGATTATCTATTGTTAGTTTTCATATTTTAAATCTCAAGGCTGCACAGTCCTGTGTCACTTTCATCATTATCAAATTTTTCATGAACAGAGTACAGATTAGTACACTTTTTGAAATTGCAACTTGACTTTTTATCTTTTTCTCTTCTCTGTATAGTCCACTTATTTTCGTCTGCTTAATGTGCTCTTTGTTGCATTTTCTGCAAGTTTTGCCTTTAAACCTGCATAGGTCCAATGTATGTGAGTCACTTTCATTCTTGACTTCAACTCAATTGCATTTTCATTGAAACAGTGATTTCAACTGCTCTTTTAAATGTAGGCTGTGCTTCAGATCTGAACCATTTTTGAAATCTTTCTTGCATGATTCCACAGAGTAAACAATCTCTTAGTGTATCATTAAGCCCATTGCTAAACTGACAATGCTCAGACAATTGCTTCAATTCAGCCATGTACACTGAAATGGACCCCCTCTTCTTTTTGATTCCACTTATGAAACCTAAAGTGTTCTGCCATCAACAATGGCTTTGGTTCTAAATGTTCCTGCATTACTTTGACAATATCAGCAAAACTTATTTCTGCAGGTTTGGTTGGAGCAGTCAAACTTCAAAGCAGACTGCATGCTCTTCAAACCCAATGGACTGAGCAAAATTGGTACCTGTTTCTCATTGGCTATTTCATTTGCTTCAAAGTAATGGTCAATTTGATCAATATATAAAATCCAGTTACATTTTTTTGTATTAAAGCATGTCCATTTTTCTGATATACCAAGGCATTTCTGCTCTTTTGTTAATGACTATTATCATGGGGTACTTATTGTTTATGAAACAGTGAATTCTTTCATTTTCTGACTTTAAAAAAACATGATCAAGTCTTCCCTTCTGAACACATACTCCACTGCTTTTTGTAGCCTGACCATTTTTCACTGTTCTTCAAGAAGTTGGTAGCCATCTCTGGTTCATTTAAAAATACCTGTCATCACAGTTATGTTTTGTAACTTCAAAACATTAAACTAATTCAAAGGAAGGCATGGGAGTCCGGGAATGTGGTTCTAACTTCAGAATTACTTTTAAGCAAGGCACATCCATATCATATAGTAGCATGATGATGTATGCAATTCACGTATAACTCATAATGAACTATGTAAATGAACAAGAATACTTATATATCAGATACTTCTGAATTATTAAATAAACAACAAATAGAAAAGAGATATAGTTCTCCCCGGTGTATATGATGAATAAACTCTTCTCGGGCTTCCATCTGGGTACAAATATTGATTATAACTGGTGTTTCAATGACAAACTCTGCCATGTTCATCACAGATAATGCTTGGGTAATTCTAGTCTGGTGGTATTTATACCCAAATTGTCTGTCCCTCCTGATTGGTTAGTCCTCATTCAATCATTCTCCCAGCTTATATACAATTGAATTCCAGGAAATCAATTGGACCCTTAAATGGCCAACGGAAAAATCAGGAAACCTAACAAGGAGGAAGAACCCATTACTGCCACCTGTCTCCCCTATATTTCCATGGTTTTTGGAAGAACCACCAGGATCCTGAAGAAATACCGCATTAATACCATCCATAAACCCATAAGAAGCTCAGATGACCTGGTATTCAGGTTGGCTGGTGTTTACAGGATCCCCTGTGAATGTGGAGCAGTGTATATTGGCCAGACGAGATGCCAGGTGGAAACCCTCATCAAGGAACACAGGAGGTGTATCCTTTCAGGTTACCCAGAGAAATTGGTGGCAGCAAAACATTGCTAAATATCCTAAAATTTGCTTTAAAAAGCCACGAAAAAGTCTGAAATACTTCTTTCCAATATTTTTCAAGACTTGGACAAGTCCAAAACATATGGATTAGTGAAGGTTCTCCATTATTACATCTATCACAATAGAGAGATATATCCAAATAAAAATGAGAGGGATTATCTTTAGACATATGGGTTCTATGAACCACTTTAAATTGTAGAAGGGAATGGTGGGAATGATGTGGTATTAGCCAATTTAAAAATTTCATTCCAAGTGTCCTCAGAAATTGAAATCTGTAAATTTTGTTCCCAAAGATTTTTAATATACATACCATAAATATTAGATATTAAATATTAGATATCAATGCATTATAGAAGGGTTTCAAATTAAAAATTATATCAAGTAAATTGTTATCTGGACTTTTAGGAAATGTATGTACTTGAGAACGCAAAAAGTCTCTAATTTTTAAATGCCGAAAAAAGTGAGTTCTTGGTAGGCTATACTTAACTGACAGTTGTTGAAATGAAAAGAGACTATCTCCAACAAGCAAATCATGAAAACATTTAATACCCAGTCTATTCCACTCTTTAAAAACTACATCAGTCACAGAAGGTTTAAAAAATAGTTTGAAAAAATGGGACTGGAAAGTGAAAAACTCAATAAACCAAAATATTTTCTAAATTGTACCCAAATCCTCAAAGTGTGTTTAAATACAAATTACCAGTTAAATTACTTAAGATAAAGGAACTGAGGATCCGAGAAAAGAAATGATAGAAAATTTATTAACAGAGATAGCTTCTAAAGAAACCCCGACCAGATAGTCCTCTCAATTAATATAATATAACCAAAACGTAAGATTCCGTATATTGACTGTCCAATAATAAAACCTAAAATTGGGTAAGGCTACACCCCCAGTCTTTTTAGCTTTTTGAAGATGAACTTAATTTAATCGAGAAATTTTATTATTCCATATATAAGAAGATATAACAGAATCCAAAGAATCAAAAAAGGTTTTAGGAATAAAAACAGGTATGGCCTGAAATAAATATAAAAATTTAGGCAAAATATTCATTTTAATAGAATTGATTCAGCCAATCAACGATAAAGAGATGGTGACCAACTTAAGTAATAATTCTTAACATAATTCAGAAGTGTTAAAAAAAATTCTTTATAAAGGAATTTATAATTCCTAGTGATTGTTATGCCCAAAATATAAAATGATTTCCTAAAATATTAAAAGGAAGGTTACTATTAACTAATACCAAATTATTCAAAGGAAAATCTTCATTCTTACAAAAGTTAAGTTTTATTCTGAAAATTGACTAAAGCTAGAGAGTAAAGAAAGTAAAGAAGGTAAAGAAGACTCCACATTAGAAATGTAGAGCAAAAGGTCATCAGCATAAAGTGAAACTTTGTGGGTAATACCCCTTCTTAAAATACCAGTGATATCATTAGGTTCCTGGAAAGCAATAGCTGAAGGTTCTAAAACCAAATCAAAAAGCAAAAGACTCAAAGGACAACCTTGTCTAGTTCCACGATGAAGTTTAAATAGTTTAGAGTACTGAGAGTTAGTAAGAACCTGAATGGAGGGAGATAAATAAATTAATTTAATCCATTGAATAAAATCAGTCCCAAAGTTAAATTTTTCTAAAGATTTAAATAGATAATTCCATTCAACCCAATCAAAGGGTTTCTCAACATCTAAGGATATCACACATTCCGAAATCTCTTTAGAAAGACAATAAATAACATTCAGTAAACAAAGAATATTAAAGCAGGAGTATCGATTTTTGATAAATCTAGTCTGATCATCAGAGATAATAGATTTTTAAAATATTTTCAATCTTATGAGCCAAAAATTTAGATAAAATTTTAGCATCAACGTTAAGTAAGGAAATAGGTCTATAAGAAGAGCATTCAAATGGGTCCTTATTCTTTTTAAGAATAAGTGAAATAGAGGCTTCATGAAAAGATTGTGGCAACTTACCTAATTTAAAAGAGTCGGAAAGGACTGAATATAAATGAGGTATAAGCAAAGAGGAAAAAGCCTTATAAAACTCTCCAGAAAATCCATCAGGACCCGAAGCCTTCCCCCGAGTGCAAGGAGTGAACAACCTTGGCAATTTCCTCATAAGAAATTGGTTGATCCAACAATTTTCGAATATCATCGGAAAGTGTAGGAATGTTTAATCGATCTAAAAAATTATTCATTAGAGTGTTATCTTTAGCAGGATCAGTACTATAAAGTTTAGAGTAAAATTCTCTAAAAGCATTGTTAATTTTTAAATGATCACATGTGTTATCACCATTAGCTTTACAAATTTCTTTAATTTGACGTTTAACTATAAAGGTCTTTAATTGGTCTTTAATTTAACAGGGGTTTAACAAAATGTTGGGACAATTCTAGCGAGGTAATTGAACTATCAGCCAGTTAATGTGAAGACAGCCCCAATTCTAAGTCCCTGGCAGAGAAATATTTACATTATTGGGTGGATAGATGATACCTGTAATTGTATCTCACAGCCTTGTATTCGGATTTAATTTCTTATCCACTTTGGATCTGTAAAGAATAGAACAGAATACTTTGTAAGTGATAAAAAGCTAGAGCTAGTGTCAATCCAAAGAGACATAATACCATAAACCTGTAAGATATAGGAGAAGAATTAGGCCATTCAGCCAATCGAGCCTGCTCTGCCATTTCATCATGGATGATCCCAGATTCCATTTCACCCCATATAATTGCCCTCTCATCATGTCTCTTGATGCTCTAACCAATCAGGAAACTATCAACTTCCGCTTTAAATATACGCACGGACTTGGCCTCCACTGCAGTCTGTGGCAGAGCATTCCTCAGATTCACCACCACCACCAGAGGAAACATCCTTTCCACATCCACCCTATCTAGTCCTTTCAACATTTGGTACATTTCAATGAGATCCCCATGCATTCTCTAAATTCAAGTGTGTACTGGCCCAAAGCTCCCAAAGGCTCTCCATATGTTAACCCCTTCACTCCCGGAATCATCCTCGTGAATCTCCTCTGGACACTCTCCAATGACAACACATCCTTTCTAAGATAAGGGGCCCAAAACTGTTGACAATACTCCAAGTGCATTCTGACTACTGTCTTATAAAGCTTCAGCATTATCTCCTTGCTTTTATATTGCATTCTCCTTGAAAGAAATTTGCCTTTTTTACCAGAGACTCAGCATGTGAATTAATCTTCTAGTAGACTTGCAGAAGGACTCCAAAGTCCCTTTGCACCTCTGATGTTTGAATTTTCTCCCCATTTAGATAATAGTCCACTTCTTTTGCTCCTTTTACCAAAATGCACTATCATATATTTCCTAACTGTATTCTATCTGCCACTTTTTTGGCCATTCTTCCAATTTGTCTAAGTCCTTCTGTAATTGCTTTGCTTCCTCAGCAGTATCCACCCCTCCACCTATCTTCAAATTTTCTGCAAACATTGCTGCAAAGCCATCAATTCCACTATATAAATCATTGACAAACAATGTGAAAAGTCGTGGTCCCAATACCGACCCCTGAGAAACACCATAGGTCACTGGCTACCAACCATAAAAGGCCCCTTTTAATTCCTACTCACTGCCTCCTGCCTGTCAGCCATTCCTCTATCCATGCCAGTATCTTTCCTGTAACATCATAGGAATTTATCTTGTTAAGCAGCCTCATATGAAGAATCTTATCAAGTGCCTTCTGAAAATCTAAGTAAATGACATCCACTTCTCCTTTGTCCACCCTGCTTGTTACTTCCTCAAATAATTCTAACAGGTTTGTCAGGCAAGATTTACTTTTACAAAAAACATGCTGACTTTGACTTATTTTACCATTAGCCTCCAATAACTCCAAAACCTCATTCTTAATAATGGACTCCAACACTTTCCCAACCACTGAGGTTAGGCTAACTGGCCTATAATTTCCTCTCTTTTGTCTTCCTCCCTTCTTAAAGAGTAGAGTGCCATTTGCAATGTTCTATTCCTCTTGGACCATACCATGCCAGAATCAAGCGATTCTTGAAAAATCATGACCAATGCATCCGTTATCTCTTCGGCAACCTCTTTCAGGTCTCTGGGATGTAGTCCATCTGGCCCAGGTGATTTATCCACCTTAAGACCTTTTAGTTTGCCTAGCACTTTTTCCATTGTAATAGCAATGGCACTCTTTCACAGTAAAAACTGAAAAGACGTAAGTAAAAATATAAGTATCAATGTTTAAACAGGAAGTTAATTTAAAAGCTAATGGTATGTTGTAGTCTAATTCATAGATATAGGGTGCAGAATGATGAAAGTTATATTGCAGATGGGCAAAGCACTGATTAGACCATAGCTGGTTCAGTTCCCAGTACCAAAATTTGAACCAAGATATTGGTCTTGAAGGGAATTATACAATGATAATGGTAGGTGTTCTTGATTCAGTGGGAGGTCATTTTGTTAATCCTGCCCAAAAAAATGTGCTATTTTGGCTGATATCTGAAGTTGATTCATTTAAAATCACTTTTATTAAAGGATATGGAGAATAGATGATCGTATACAGAAGACCATGAATGAGTCTTAAATGGTGGAATATGCTTGATGAAATAAAACTCCTACACCCGTTCCATGGGGTGTCTTCATAAAGGAGACTAATTCTTCTCTAGTATTCATTATCTTCATCTAGAAACCTCATTAGTGCTTGGAACACAGACACCAATGTGCCTTTTGTTGAGATCTCAGAAAGACATAAAATTAGACAATCCAGGAAGTTCCTCAAAATGCCAATTAACAAAAGTGAGAATAGAAAAATTAAGTCATAATTCCTTTCATTAGAGCTTGAATTCTGTTTCATACACAGTGAAATCACAGCAAAATTATAGTTTTTTTTCAGAAAATCCTGCTCTATTGAATTACTTTTGCCCAACTGCAGATTGTAATTTTACTTTCCAGTCATTTAAACCTTTGTATGTGCGATGACTAAAGCTCCCTCTCTACTACCCTTCCCACACTTCCTACAAACACATCCAACAGGGGTCACTGGAAAGCCACCAACCTTTATGCATCAGAGACCCTCTTCTGAGACAGTCTCTCAGGATTAAGGATAGTTTACTTACACTCAATAGGAGACCAATGCTAATTTTAAATGCTCCTATTGCTACCCAAGCTGAGGTCAGGAAGTGCAGTTCAGAGCAATTAAAACAACATTATGTCAAGCTAACTTGAAATTTATTCATACAAATTTATGCCAAGGACAAAATTCTTAAGCTGAAATTGATAATTTAATAATTTAATGATAAAAACAAACTCACAACAGGAATTTTTACTGTCTTGTGTGTGTGTGTGTGTGTGTGTGTGTGTGTGTGTGTGTGTGTGTGTGTGTGTGTGTGTGTGTGTGTGTGTATATATATATATATATATATATGTGTATGTACATGCCCACCCATTGAAGTGTAATAGCATAAAATCATTAAATTAATAATACTGACCAACAAAACAACTAATTATTTAACCTCAATGCCTTATTAGTTCTTCTGGTTTAATAGTCTTAATTTTGAGATAAGTTGCTTTTAAGAGTATTGATATCTCCATTTGCTATATAGTTGGCTTCCCTTATCAAGGCTGTGTCATTGGTATGATAAATTTAAATGTACTTCCGATACATATAAAATGTAAATTTTTGCCAAACTGTGAATTATATCGAGTCAGCTACATAGGTTAATAAAAATCCAGTGCAAATTCAATCTTCCTTGTGAAGCAACTATTTTTTAATATTACAAAGTGCTCATGGTTTTATTGCTCACTTACCACGTTAAGACCCTGTGACAAATTTATAGTTCTGAGCCTAATTTAATCTTGTGGAGTCCGAGTGTTAGTTTCTAAGTCTGCAGTATTTTTCCAACATAAAGCAACACTAAATGCTTTGATCTACAGAATGCTGTATCATAATTTGATCTGTCAATATGACACAAGCATATAATAAAAACAGAAAATGACAAAATTACCTCAGAAGAAGTTTTCTCAATCAAGTCTAGATTCTGTAAAACATTCTCCACATGAAATGCTTTCATTCTTGGCGAATCTATTTTTCTTTCAAATTGTAATTGTCTGATTTAACATTTCCTCACATTCTATGTTTATATCAGCTTTAGTATTTTTGTCTTCCATCATGATGGGTATTTTCTGAAATCAATGTACAGGGTATAATTTTCCTTTGATTATGAATGCAAAAGAAGTATTAGAATATTGGTTGCTGGTTGTGTTCACCATCAGCATATCTGGTTCTAGTGAAGTTAATGGAAATAAACATACAGGAAATGAGAACAACTAGTGGTCGATACCCTTGCAAGTATTTTGTGAAGGAAACCAGATAAAACTCTTTCTTATATCGTTGTTGCTTAAAAATTATTATTAATGAACTATGGAGCAATGTGAACCCCGAATATGCAAATAAACTATGCTTTGTAATACAGTAATTACAAAAATGCATTATCGGAAAAAGCCCTGACAAAGATTCTTTCTGAAACATTGACTGTTTTTCCTTCCTCAGATGATGCCTAACCTGCTGAGTGTTTCCTGCATTTTCCATTTTTATTTGATAAGAGCTGAAGTTGTCTCTTTATGCAGCTAATTGACTCTTCTCTTCCATTTATTCGCATTGTGACTCATTTGTACTTCATGTCCACCTTGACCCAATCTTTATCCATACATCTTGATACCCTTTCCTAATAAAATTATCTGATAATTTAAAGAAAATCATTAATGAAAACTGATCATTATTCTCCATCAAGCTCTGCTGGATGTTTCCAACTGTTTCTGTTTCATAGAGTCATACAGCATAGAAACAGGCCTTTTGGCCCATTTAGTCAATGCCAAAACCATTTAAACTGTCTACTCCCAGGACCATAGCACTTCATATCCCTACTATGCATGTCCTATCCAAGCTTGTCTTAAACATTGAAATCGAGCTTGCATGCACCACTTGTGCTGGCAGCCCACTCCACATTCTCACCACCCTCTGAGTGAAGAAGTGTCCCTTCATGTTCCCCTTATAATTTTTACCTTTCTCCTTCAACCCATGACCTCAGGTTGTAGTCCCACCCAACCTCAGAAGAAAAAGCCTACTTGCATTTACCCTATCTATACCCTCATAATTTTGTATACCTCTGTTTCAGATCTGTTGTTTGCGTTTAAAAAGTGTTTTAACTTTTTTGTGTGACTTTGTCTGTTAATATAAAATTAACATGAACAATTTATCCATCCTGTTGTAAAACCATCTGCTGACTAACATGCAAAAACAAACATTTCTTGCTCAGCACATTTACTGTATAATTATCCTTTACTGTAATGCCAATGTCATTGGTTGACAAGAATAACTTGGCGCAACACGTGCAGCATGTGGCAATGGACTGCTCATGACACCAGGAACAATACAACTATTTGCCAGTCTCAATGAAAACTCATGGCTCAATACATTGAACAAATGGATTGAGACCATAACTGGTAAAAGAATAAATGTCTATCTTTGCAGCAATATGGTTGCTTAATGAAATATTTAATACAATATTACATGTCACATTAAAGGTTTATTTTAATGGAAAACAATTCATAGATCAGCATAGTTTAATTGTCCACAGTAATAAGAAGTGGTAAAATATCAGGAAAAGGTTACATGCATATATAAAGTAATTTTTGAGGACCTCAGTAAAGTTTTGTTTTGCATCAAGTTAATAGATAATCACACCATCTTCTGGGGATTTGGATTTTTGTTCCTTGGCCATAATTTTTTTTTCACCAGGGGCAAGTGTTCTCCACCAAAGATGGCAGCAAAACATTACTGATGAAAGTAGAGTAGTAAAAGAAAGCAAGAAAAATTATATTCCTTCCAGAAGTGAAGGATGTTTAAGAAAAAAAGTAACATTTCTTTTCTATTCTGTCTTTTTATTGAGAAATCAACAAGTAGAATGGCTGTTTGACGTAGGAACCATGACCTTTCTTAGAAACTTGATGAACTTTTGCAAGTACATAAGGAGAAACAAACTTCAGAATGGAATGCCAAAGGCCAAAAGATTTTGGAAGTACATTTCAAGATAGTGGATGGGATAATTAGATAGTTAAGACTGTAGTGCAGCATAAAACAGCCTACATACATGATGGGGATGATCTTATTGCAGGTCATAAAATAAATAATCTTTATCAGCATGAAAAAGTGACATGGACAAGAAAAGTAAGCCTGTTTTCTTAAAGGGCAGTTAGCAGCTTCACACAGTACCAGCCATTTAAAGGTTAATGTTTCCTGTGATAGTGCAAATAGAAGTCGTGAAAAGGATGTAATCATAGAATGGTTATAGCACATGAAGAATCTATTTAGCCCATCATGTTTGTGCTCTTTCTTTGCCAGACCAGCTCACTAATTTCAGCCATCAATCCTTCCTCTGCGGCTTTACAAATTTCTTTGAACCATATATTTATTGAATCCCTTCACAAAGGCCTCAATAGAAGCACCATATCTGCAAGCAGAGCATTCCATTTTCTAAACACACACTACAAAGTTCTCCTCAGCCTTAATTCTCTTCCTCTTTATTTTATGCCTTTAACCTCTTCTAGTCCACAAATTCTCCACCAAAGGTAACAAGCTTCGATTCACTCTGTTCAAACCTATTTTGTATACTTCTATCAAATCTTCCTTCAATCTTCCCCTCTAAAAAGAAAACAGCCTCAGCATCCCTAATTTATCATTGTAACTATAGTCCCTTATACCAGGAAACATTCTCATAAATCTTCTCTAAAACTCCCTTGTGCCTCCACAAACTTCCTGTAAATGTGGCAACCAGAAATGAACAAAATGCTTCTGCTGTGGGTAGAACTATATTCACTCCATGTCTCTACTGATAAAACCCAGGATTGTGTATCCTCCATTAACTACTTTCCCAAGCTGTCCTGTCTTTTTTAATGATGCCCCCAGGTCCTTCAGCTCAGACACTGCATTTAGAACAACGTCCTTTATTCTATCTCATCTCTTCTCATTATTTCTACCAAAATGCATCACCTCACATTTTGCTGCATTAAATTTCATCTTCAATATATCTGGCATTCCGTCAACCTGTTTATATCCTGTTGCAGTCTATCACTGTCCTCCTAGTGACAGATAGTGCTTCGATTTCCTCACTTGCAGATCCCAGTCAGTTTGGATAGACAACAACCACTCCTCCACAATCTCCATCAACACAGGTACGCCACAAGGCTGTGCACTTAGCCCCCTGTTCTATTCACTTTAGACATGACTATGGAGGCTACGTACAGCTTCAATGCCTCTTCTACGTTTGCTGATGACACCACTGTCGTGGGGCCAATCAAAGGTGGGGGAAATCAGCACACAAGAGGGAGACTGAAAACCTGGCTGAGTGATGCCACAACAACCTCTCACTCAATGTTAGCAAAGCAAAGAGTTGATTATTGTCTACAGGAGGAGGAAGCCTGAGGTCCATAGGCCGTTCCTCATCAGAGGAGCAGTCAGCAACTTTAAATTCCTTGGTGTTATCATTGTTATCACTTCAGAGGATCTGTCTGGGCCCAGTATGTAACCGCCATTACAAAGAAAGCATGGAGGCACCTCTACTTTTTTAGAAGTTTACGCAGATTTAGCAAGTCATCTAAAACTACAGCTGTGCACCGCAGAGTATACTGACTGGTTGCATCATGGCCTGGTATGAGTACTCCAATGCCCTTGAATGGAAAAACCTACAAAAAGTGGAGGGCCAAGCGTAGTTCATCATGAGTAAAGCCCACACCCACCACTGAGCACACTTACAAGAAGCAGTGTTGCGGAAAAACAACATCCATCATCAGGGACCCCAACCATCCAGGCCGTGCTCTCTTCGTGCTGCTGCATTCAGGAAGGAGGTACAGGAGCCTCAGGTCCCATACCACCAGTGTCAGGAACAGTTATTACCCCTCAACCATCATACTCTTCCACCCCAGTCAGCTTCACTCACCCCAACATTGAACTGATTCCACAACCATGGACTCACTATTTAATCCTCTACAACTCGTGTTCTCTGTATTTATTTATTTGTATTTGCAGTTTGTTGTCTTTTGCACATTGGTTGTTTGTCTTGTGTGTGTTTTTTCAGATTCTATTCTGTTTCTTTGTATTTGCTGTGAATGCCCACAAGAAAATGAATCTCAAGAGAGTATATGGTGACATATATTTACTTTGATAATAAATTTACTTTGAACTTTGAACTTATTTTGTATCATCCACCAGTTTAGAAATTCTGACCTGCTTCTCCAATCTACATCATTAATATTGATTGAAAAGAAGCATCAACACTTCTCCCTGGGTAATACTGTTATTCATCTGCTGCGGATGACTCTAGCAAATTTCTCCAGATGTACAATGGAGAACATTCTGACTGGTTGCATCACCGGCTGGTATGGAGGCTCCAATGAACAGGATCAAGTACTGTAGACCCAGTCAGCTCCATCACAGGCACAATCCTCCCCACCATCGAAGACAGCTTCAAAAGGCGGTGCCTCAGGTATGAGGCATCCATCATCAATTACCCTCACCATCCAGGACTTGTTCTCTGCTCTTTACTACCATCAGGGTGGAGGTACAAGACCCACACTCAGCATTTTAGGAACTGCTTCTTCTCCTCGGCCATTAGATTTCTGAACAGTGTATGGTCACTACCTCACTATTCCTCTTTTTAATGATTTATTCATTTATTTTTATAACTTATCGTAGTTTTTTTTTTCTTGCACCGCTGCCACAAAACAACAAATTTCGTGACATATGCCAGTGATAATAAACCTGATTCTGATTCTGAGTCCAAAGCTTGGCCAACAACCACATCTCCTTATTGTCGGTTGCTCGGCCAACTTTGTATCCATTGCTATTTATGTCCCTTTTATGCCTCATTCATTTAACATGTAGTATAAGACCAATATATCTGAAGCAAAACATACCAATAGATTTAATAAGGCACAAGGGAAACATTCCATGCTTCAAAGAAGTACATCATTATTGTCAATAAAGTTACAAAAAATGAAAGACAATCAAATGGAAGAAAAATATAAAGCATTGACAAAGACCATTCTTATTGTCTGTAGCATCAGCCTTGTTGCTCATTCCCAACAGTTATGTTGAGAATTCGGCACATTTTAGCCAAACAAAAGTGAGTTGCTGAAGCATGCGTTCGTAGGATTACATCATTAGGTTAATCAGCAGATGTTCATAACACAGCTTTGACCTGGTGCCAACAGCTGGCAATCAAGTCTACAGCTTAAAATTAAAGGGGTTTGTCACCAAGGTAAGCAGCTGTGGGTGAGGGCAAAATCATTTCAGCCATTATCTCAATTAAAGTGGATTTCAAATATTTGTTTTTGGCCAAGCCTGCAGATTAATATGGAGGATGCAAAACAAAGCAAAAATAAGTGTGAAATAACTTCCCAATGAGTGTGTTTTAGTTATTCTCATATGCTCTTGCCACATCAGGACAAACTGAAATTAACTCAGTTCCTGGATACGCCAAGAGTAGTTAATCGTATAAATTATAACAAAATACCATTGTGCATTCTGGAGCAGGTGTTTTATCAGCTGCATTGTACGCTGTTTTGATGCTGCTTTTAATACAACTGTTTATGTGTTTCTTAATTTATAATAAAATCAAGAAATTTACAGAGGAAAATCAGTTATTGTTTTAGCCATCATACTAGTTTTTGTATCCAAACATGTTAAATTGATTTGCACAGGCTCGTTTATAATGATTCCGCTATAAAGAATAAAGTTCATGATGGCGTCTGCAAACATCCATGAATAACACCCAACTGCAAACGCATTCACGTCTGTCTATGCACATCAGATTAACTCATCCCATTGCAAACAACTCCGAATCGAACTGAGTTAAACTGAGCACCCATCACACTATTAGGAAATTATGTTCTGTACAATAATATACTTTCCAAGAAGTCTGAAATGTCATAAACTTGATAGATTATTCCGTCAGTGCTGTGAAAATTTTACTATAAACTTTAGGTTATTTAAAAGAAGGATATTTTAATTTTGTTACTACATATATTTATTGTAATAACAATAATAAATTTCAGTTTTGTCCTTGTAGCTTTTTAAGATTGCCTTGCACAATTCAGCATCTTTATTTATTTGATAAATCTTATTTCCATGTTTAAATGAAACTGTCTACCCATGGCTTCATTTAAAATTATTTATACTTGTCAAAACAAGGAATTAGACATTTTAATTGTCTGTGCTACAGTAAAATTCATTACTCATTCCACTTTCCTTATTTGAATTATTACAATGTTATATACTGCCACTAATGTTATAAAATACCTTTGTGCAAATAGTTTGCAGAGTAGTAAGATTTACATTTTGATCTGAATGTTTCAGTCATTGCTCCACTGGTCTTTATTACACTGGTATAGTTAATCAGTGGTTGTCCATCCAAGCTATGTTACATTCTGTGTTTTCTGGATTAATGCATTGACATTAAAATAATCTGCATGCATTTAACTATTTGTGAATTAGATTTTCTTGCAAGAGGACACTTGCAGCACATTTTTAGAAAACTGCACCCCATGACTGTTAGGCTCCAGGAAATACAATATAAATTTGATTTAGTAGTCCACCAAGAATATGAATGTTTGTTATATGTGTTTAATAGTGTTTACTTGTTATTTTTACATAATAATTGACAGCATTAAGAAACATCTGACATATAATTATTAATGTATTAAGAATGTTTTAATATTGCAAGCAGTCATGTTGTACTCATTATTTCTGAATATTTTGGGAATATTTAAAATATTATTAGACTTGTGCAGATCTAATAGCAATATATTTTGTATTTGGGGACTAACTATAGAAAGTTGCGGTACTTAATAAGGCATTGTAAGCTTGTGGTAAGCCCCATGCAAAGGGACAAATAAGAAGCAAAGTTGCAGCTGCTTAAATTTCAGACAATGGCCATTACCTCCAGAGACTCCAGAGTGAAATTAGCCCAAAATATTGGAATTGTTTGTTTTTCTTAAAAATGGATAAAAATCACAAATAGATCATATCCAAACAATTTCATCTGAAGGACAGCCTTGAACCCTGCAATAAAGTTAATATCTATATAGAAATGGTTTGTGAAATGCAGGCATTTGTAGAAGTTTCTACTTTTAAAATGTTGTTTCTAAAAAGAAGACAATTGTTTTTGCACAACACATGAATCAATTTTTTTAATGTAATGTGAAAGCAAATTATTAATGAGTACAGAAATCTAAACATTGACTTTAGAAGCAGGATAGCAGGGTGTCATGCACAAAGTAGCATCAGAAGTCACTTTCAATGGAAATTGTAGATTTTTAATGAACCCAATGTCAGAAGAGTTGCTCAGTATATTTGATGTGCTGCTGCTTAGAGGAGCTCAGACATGTATAGTATCATCTATAGGCACCTAAATGTCACATCCAATAGATCAGTCCAGTGTAAGCCCCTCCCATTAAAAACACAATACATGGCAACCAACAACTCCTCCTCGCACTCCCCCATCCTTCTCCTGCAGGGGCTTCACTCACCATGACCTCACATGGGCACCATCCTGCTTTCCCCCTGTCTGCAGAATGGTGAACCATGAATCTCTTCCTGCGCATAGTGAGAATTCCACAGTTTCTGGTCTGGGAGCTAGAGAGGCTCTTCCAGTCTGATCCTTCCTCTAGGGTTGGATTATCACTCGTAAAGAATGCTGCACTCTGGGCAATTCCACTGAGGGGGAGGCAGTACCCGTATCCTTGTGGACTGTGGCTTTGCTACGTGGATGAGGAAAAGATTGCAAGGGTAGAACCAAAATATGCCAACACCAAATGTCTCTAAGTGCTGAGGTTCTGCCTGTCCCTGGTGTTGTGAAGGATAAGCCTGGACGTGTTGTGGTGCAACATTCATTCAGTTGGACATTGTCACACCATGTCCTTGTGGAAAAGTTCTTTCAGAGAAACACCTTTGACTAGAAGTTTATCAGAAATTGATCACCTTGGAATTTCCTGCAGAACTGTAGAAGGACACCATGGATTTTGTGGGATGGTTTTCTGAGCAGACTACTAAAATCATTTGGCAGAAAATCTCTTCACCAGAACTCACCAACAAACACTAAGGGCTCTCTGAACTATGAGCTGCTCCCTGGAACACATACTGGTTCAAGCATCAAGTGCTGCTGGAAGATCATCAGCTCTGTGAAAGGAACTCTTTGGTCTACACAAAACTTGCTGGGCTTCCACTGCAAGGAAATATCCATTAGTAACATTCTAGGCTGCAGGACTGCAATTGAAGCTTGGTGCAGCTAATCAAAGGCTTTGGTGGAAGGGATTGCAGTCTAAGATCTTACTGCTAGTGAATACCAAAGTGCTGAGTACTATATAACAGTGCCACAAACTCTTAGAGGGTGTATTATTCAAAAAAGCCACATGAGTGCATTGGTACTTTGTGCATTAGATATACTCGCTAGATGACTTGGTGAACATAAAGACTTGACATTGATATGAATGTAAAGAAAGCCTTGTATTGTTTTCTTTTTGTATATATATTTTAGTGAATAAAGATTATGTTTGAAATACTTTTTAAAATTGACAGTGTAGTCCATTATGTAGAAAAGGGTATTCAAACTATATTTTGAGGCGTCCTTTTGTGTTATTTAAAGACTACTAACAGGGCTTAGGGCACAATAATGGGAACCTGCCTCAGGTTGATCCTCTTTAAGTAATGCATTTACCTATGTTGGTGTTTTCCTTCAGATTCCCTAAATATCTAGCCTCACCTTTCACATTGCACATAACCCCTGCTTCTGACCTCCAACCATGTTGCCTCTACTTAAAACCTAAACCAGATTAACAGTCCCCCCAACCTGATCACCAATCTTCTAACTCTCACCAACGAGCTTCTCTGTAGATCCCCAGCAGCTGATTAATGCTCCCTGCTCCCTTAACTACTCACATTTCTTATGCAGCAACTGGCTCAAGGTGCAGGCTGAGCAACATAATCAATCACTGTACATCTGCAGTTCACAAAGGTAGAGAATAGAAAGATTCACAGCCATCTGTGAAAAGGAATGTCAGCACATCTCAATTGTAAATGGCCAATCCCCTACCTTGATGTCATAGACCTTAGCTGCTTGTTCAAGTTCTACTAAGTAGAGGAATCGATCTATTGGTATTGCTTTTTGTCAATCCCACGTTAACAAGTTCCCTTTGCATTGTACATATCAGTCTCTGCCTTAAGTACAATGAATTCAAACTCCTCAGTTCAAAGTAAATTTATTATCAAAGTACGTATATTTCCCTATATGCTATTCGGAGATTCATTAACTTGAAAGCATTCACAGTGGAACAAGGAAATACAATAGAATCAATGGAAAACGACACACAAAGTCTGACAAACAACCAACGTGCAAAAGAAGACAAACTGTGCAAATACATAAGAACAAATAATAATGATAATAGTAACAGACAAGTAAGCAAATAGTAGTGAGAACATGAGTTGCAGTGTTCTTGAAGGTGAGCTCATAGGTTGCTGAATCTGTTCAGTCTTGAGATAAGTGAAGTTATCCACACTGGTTTAGGAGTCAGATGGCTGAAAGGTAATAACTACTGTATTCCTGAACGTGGTGTTAAGATCATAAGTAAAATAATGGAGCAGAATTAGGCCATTCAGCCCATCAAGTTTGCTCTGCTTTTCATTATGGCTGATCTATCTGATCCATTTTCCCTTTCTACCCCATTCTCCTGCCTGCTCCCCATAAACTATAAGTTATGGTAAGGGACTTAAGGCTCCTGATCCTCCTTCTGACTTGGCCTCCACTTCCCTCTGTGGCAATGAATTCCACAAATTCATCATCTTCTTCCCTTACCACTTCAACTCCCTGATCGATCCCTTTGACTGCAAAGCAACATGATTATTGTTCATATGACAAAGCAAATTTTAAAATCTTAATTTAAAGAAAATATAACATGATGTGAAGATGTTACATGTTAGTGAATTTTTTTAATAGTATGCCATTTTGAGATATTTTATTAAATGATAAATGTGTATCTTATTTAAGACAGGGAACATAAATAGCCAAATCAAAAATGTTTTACCTAAGGCATGGAAGGCAAACCCTGTGAACATTCTTCAAACTACAAACTGGCCAAAAATACAGTGCCTTTAAAAAGTATTCTACCCCCTTGGAAGTTTTCATATTTTATAATTTTATAACATTGAATCACAGAGGATTTAATTTGGCTTTTTTGACACCAATCAATTGAAAAGGACACTTTTGTGTCAAAGTGAAAACAGATCTCTACAATATGATCTAAATTAATTACAAATATAAAACACAAAATAATCGATTGTGTAAGTATTCACTCACACTCAATGTTCCCTCTAATTTTTAGTAGTCAGTGTGCGTAAAAATCTTAAGTTGTGCAAATTTTTTTCCTGTGACAAAAGTATGTGTGCACTAAATGCACACATGGCACAGTTTATGTAGGTTTACAAAATATTTGACATAAAACTGCACAGAATAACAACAAAATAACATATATATTTTAGTCATTCATTTATCTTGCCTCTCTTCTGTCCTTGGCATTTACCCATTCTTTGTAAACTCTATCTAGACTAATAGAACTTCCATACAATTGATAGCTTTTGATTCTCATTAACATATCCAGATGACATTCACCTAAATGGTTTCTCAGCTTGTTTTTGAGTTGATTCATTAGGCTGAAACCTCACTCACAGTCCACACTAGATGCAAGAAAGGTTCCCCCAATGTCCATCAGCTGTGCAAGGTTGCAAAACTATTCATTTTGAAGTACAAATGCCACCATTTGAGCAAAGTTTGAAATCAGTTTGGATTTAATTTTTTCTTGCACAGAAAATTTGAAATCAATAAACTGTCTAACTACTACAGTATTTTCAGCTAGAAAATCATGATATTTTAGACATAAGGCATTAACTTCTGTTGCCTGAAGTTTTGTACACCATCCAAATGCAATTTACTTGCCAAATGACGCTTCAAAAAGTCAAGTTTCCAAATATCATCCCACTTCTTTCCACTAGCAAATTCTCCAGCAACTTTCGCATCACGACAATATAAACAGATAACTCCAGTTTCCGAATCACACATACATACTTCTCGTAGCTGAACGTTCATGATCTCATGAGCTTTCAGTGTAGCAGTTTCTACTGTTTTGTTAAGCCATTCAACTTTAAACAAATTTGCAGTTCTTTTGGGCTTTACACCCTTCGCTTCTTTTGAATTCAACATAGTGAATTAATATTTTTTTCAATAAAAACTTAGTAAGCTATCTACAGGATTGGAACAGACCTTTGTAAACTTTATGATATGAACACTGTCCGCCAAAGATGGCTGCCGCTGTGATGCAGCTGTACAAACTGGAACAGGAAAGGTGAGGTGACGTAAATAAGTGACGTGTGTCGTGGTATTTGAAAAACCAACTAACTAGTTTACAGAAACATTTAGCTAAAAGATTATTTTCAATAAGTATAATTATTAATTACTACATTATTTTAGGTAACTAACCTTTTGTGTGCACATTAATTTCCTCTGTGCACTGGTTGAAAAACATGTGTGAACGTCCACATGAGCACAGCTTAGAGGGAACATAGCATACCCACCCCCCCCCCCCCCATAATATAACAAACCAAATCATCACTGCTGCAGCCAATTGGTTTTAGAAGTCAGATAATTAGTTAAATGGAGATCTGTTTTTGGAGACCTGTGTGCAGTCAAGGTGTTTCAATGGATTGTAGTAAAAATACACCTGTATCTGGAAGGTCCAACTGCTGGTGAGTCAGTATCCTGGCAAAAACTGCACTATGAAGACAAAGGAACACTCCAACCAATTCCATGTAAAGGTTATTGAAAAGCACAAGTTAGGAGATGGTTATGTACTAGAAAATTTCCAGGTCACTGAATATCCCCTAGAGTACTGTTAAGTCAATTATCAAGCAATGGAAGGAATATGGCACAGCTGTAAATGTGCCTAGAGTAGGCTGTCCACGGAAACTGAGTGATGAAGGGGACTAGTAAGGGAGGGCACCAAGAGACCTATGGCAGTTCTGGAGGGGCTACAAGCTTCAGTGGCTGAGATGGGGGAGATCGTGCATGCAACAACTGTTGCTTGGGTGCTTCAACAGTCATAACTTTATGGGAGAGTGGCAAAGAGAAAACCACTATTGAAAAATGCGCATGAAATCTCAGCTAGTGTTTGCCAGAAGCATGTGGGAGACTCTGAAGTCAGCTGCAAGAGGGTTCTATGGTCTGATGAAACCAAAATTGATCTTTTTGGCTATCAGACTAATCACTATGTTTGGCGAAAGACAAACACTGCATATCATCAACAACACACCATCCCTACTGTGAAGCATGGTGGTGACTGCATCATGCTGTGGGATGCTTCGCTGCAGAAGGCCCTGGAAGGCTTGAGAAGGTAGGGGGTAAAATGAATGCAACAAAATACAGGGAAATCCTGGAGGAAAACCTGGTGCAGTATGCAAAAGAACTGCAACTTGGGAGAAGATTTGTTTTACAGCAAAACAATGACCCTCAAACATAAAGCCAAAGGTACACAAGAATGGCTTAAAAAGAACAAAGTTAATGTCCTGGAGTGGCCAAGTCAGAGTCTAGACCTCAATCCAATTGAGAATTTGTAGCTGGACTGGAAAAGGGCTGTTCACTCATGATTCCCATGCAACTTGACAGAGCTTGAGCAATTTTGTAAAGAAGAATGGGTAAAAATTGCAGAGTCCAGATGTGCAAAGCTGATGGAGACCTATCTGCACTGTCTCAATGCTGTCATTGCTGCCAAAGGTGCATCTACTAAATATAGACTTGAAGGGGTGAATACTTATGCAAACAATTATTTTGTGTTCTATACTTTTAATTAATTTAGATCACTTTGTAGAGATCTGTTTTCTCTTTGACATGAAGGATTCCTTTTCAGTTGATCAGTGTCAAAAAACCAAATTAAATCCTCTGTGATTCAATGTTGTAAAACAATAAAACATGAAAACTTCCAAGGGGGGGGGGGGGGTGAATACAAGAAAAGATGTACCTTTCTGTTAGCTCACTCATATTTCTGCTTGTGTTGAAGAATTAGTTTAATTGTGCATAAATATTGCCTTAGGCATTATGAATTGCAAAAAAGTATCACTTTTATCTTTACTATGCCAGTATTCTAGTATAGTACCCTGAGGAAATGTAACAGACTTACACTGTACATGCTTCTTGCTCTACATTCTCAATGAGTTCAATATAATTCCCAAAAACATATACCCCCCCCCACACACACAAACACATATTCTTATATGTATATGTATATAGATAGATAGATATAGATACATGGATAACAACAACAACAACAACAACAATAATAGTAATAATAATAAATACTTTATTGTTCCCAAGTGGGAAATTATTTCACTTCAGCAGCAACATTTAAAAAGACACTTAGCAAAATGATAAATAATAATAGTAAATATAATAATAATGCTAACTAGTAATAAAGTACAAAACGATAATATACACAGTAATAACTTACCAATATGCAATAATGTGCTACAATAATGTATGAAATAATAAAATGGGCTGTTGTACTATGATGTGTGTTCTCCTGTTGCACAGCGATGAACTGTGTTGATTGCATTTGGTAGGAAAGATTTTCTGCAACAGCCCCAGATTTTCTGTGATGTGTCCTGTATACATTCTGGGAGAAGAAGTTGCGGTGGTGAAGGAGTACAAATACTTGGGTGTTCACCTCAACAACAGACTTGACTGATACTGTCTAGTCCAGCAGGCTTCGCTTGATGTAGTCTCTCCAGCTGTCTCTGAACCTGACCTACAATGACAGTCAGGCGGGGGAAGGTGGTCATCTGCACGGAGGCAGAATACTCCTACAATTTTCTTTGCTGCAGAATTTATCAGGCCACTTGCCCTATGGTTCTGCATCCAGCTGTGTTTTTATGTGAATCCAGATACTAATTGTTGGCAGAGCATTATAACCAGGTCCTAAACTTGCTCCTCTGATGCCCATTTAGGTGCACTTTCTGGTTAGAGTTGTTTAATAACACAAAGGAATAAGAGACCTGTCAAAAATCGATCTTCTTTCATTCCTTGGTTTGGGATACCAAGTCAATCATTTCACTTTTGTTCCATCTGATCTGCTTTATCGGTATTTGAACCTGGCAACTTTCTTACCCACTTAGGTCAATACAAAAGCAATTGATGTACGAGGGGTGATCGATAAGTTCGTGGCCTAAGATAGAAGGAGTCAATTTTAGAAAACCTAGCACATTTATTTTCGACATGGTCCCCTCCTACATTTACACACTTAGTCCAGCGGTCGTGGAGCATACGGATTTTGGACCTCCAGAAAGTGTCCGCAGCATGGCTGATTGATATGTTCATGGCCTAACGTAGAAGGAGATGAGTTATACAGCTCTCGTTACCTGCACATGCAGTTCAACTCTTTAAGTGATTATGCAGAAAGTTTGAAGTTAATAATTCATCGGTTAATAACTCTTCTTCCTTCTTTTTTAATCTTTTTATTGATTTTAAAAAAGTGTGTATGCAAACAAGAGGAGAGCATCTCATGTGCATGTCAATAGCAGCACATATAGAAGGTAAAATAAACAATATCAGAATCACACATAGTGTTGATCTACAAAGTATGAATTTGATACAGGATGTATAATTCAATTTATGAAGAAAGGAAGGACTATCAGGAATTTTTATATAAAAGAAAAGAGAAAAAAAACATTACTCTAAACAGAAGAAAAAGGACTGAAGGACTGGTCAGTCCATCCTGAGAGAAAAACCAAGAGAAGAGAGACTCTGATCAAATCCAAGGTTCTGAAAAAATAGCCTGAAGAGAATCAGCACAAAAATCAGATCATATGAAAATATTGAATAAAAGGTTGCCAGATTTTTTCAAATTTAAAGGATGTATCCAATGTCTGACTGCTTATTTTCTCTAGATTTAAACAGGACATGAAAAAGGAAAGCCAATAAAAGGCGGTAGGATGGTTAGGGTCAGCTAGCAGACAAATTTGATTTATCCAAAGTACACTTTTTTAGATATTTACAAATTAGGAATTTTTTACATACTTTGCTTCCAAATTATCCCTCCGCTTATCGATCTAATATAATAGATACCCTCTTCCAGGTTAAACCACTCCAAAAAGGATCAATAGCTACAATTTATAAATGGTTATTGAATTTACGAATGATATCTAATGATAAAAATAAAGCTGCCTGGGAATTGGAATTTCATCTGGTAAATACTTCATCTATTTGTGCCTGTCATTCCTCGATACAGTTCAGGGCAGTGCATCGGGCACGTATGTCAAAGGATAAATTAGCCCGTATTTTCCCCAATATTAATCCTGTTTGTGATAGATGTAATACTCATGTGGCCACTTCAACTCGTATGTTTTGGTCTTGCATAAAGTTGAGAATTTTTGGAAAGATGTTTTTAAAACCTTATTGAAAGTGCTGGACCTGGATTTACAACCAAACTTATTTACAGCTATTTTTGGGATTATTCCATCGGAAGCAGGATATATTCCTGCTTCTGCTCAGTGGATGATAGCCTTTTCAACCTTATTGGCTAGGAAAGCCATTTTACTTAAATGGAAATTAATAACTCATCGGGGTGATTGATAAGTTTGTGGCCTACAGTAGAAGGAGATGAGTTATTAACTTCAAACTTTCTGCATAATTACTCAAAGAGGTGACCTGCATGTGCATGTAACAAGAGCTGTATCTTCTACCTTAGGCCACAAACTTATCAATCACCCATCTGTGGACACTTTCTGGAGGTCCAAGATCCGTATGTTCCATAACCGCTAGATTAAGTGTGTAAATGTAGGAGGGGACTATGTTGAAAAATAAATGTGCTAGTTTTTCCAAAATTGACTCCTTCTACCTTAGGCCATGAACATATCAATCTCCCCTTGTACTTACCCATCAAGTTAGCTTTCAGAGTCATTTGAAATGACTTTTATTTGCATTAATCTGCAAACATGTTTTATGGGCAGTCAGCTTGTTTTTGTTGGAAGGAGCAAATATTAGTTATGAGTAAGGACAAAAAGTGCTGGCCAGAAAATTTTCTGTCAAGTTTGTGAGTGGGAAATATCTAGGATGAATATGTTAATGTTGCCTGACTCTAGTTACATGGCACAGCAAGTACTCATTTATGAGCTTAACATTGGGACCTCACCAAGTTGGGAAGGCAGAAGCCCATATGTAAATTTTAAGATGTTTCTCAAGGATTGACTGCAACAGTTAAAGTTTAAAGTGCACTTAAAGTGCACTTAAAGTGCATAAGGTTATTGGGAGAAATATGTGGTGAGATTACAGAAAAATGTTTAACGAGAGAGTTTAATTACCTGAATTTAAATGGGAATTGCAATGATATTAAGGGCATAGAGGGTGCAGGATTTTAAGAGTGTGTGCAGGATAACTTTCCAGAGGAGTTACTGATCCAATACAGGAAGAGAAATTGCTGCTTCTGTTTTTTAGGGAATGAGGTAGGCTAAGCTCTCTAGTTTTGTAGGAGAACTTTTAAAAATCACTGAGAGGACATCAGAATGTTTAGATTTGACATAGAAAAGAAGTAGAACTCCGGAGAACAATTAAGTAATTAGAAGAAGGCCAATTCTAACAGGAGGAGAATGAACCTGGCCAACTCAAACTGGACCCAGAAGTTGGCAGGTAAAACTGTACGAAAACAATGAGCTGCTTTTAAGTAAGAGGATGCTCTGGTATAGTCCTGGTACATTTCCAAGAAGAACCAACAGATTCAGAGGTCTCTACATAAAGAAAGAGATGCAGAGGAAAATAAAGCAAAACCTGAAGGCAGCTTATAACAAATTTTGGTTTGTAAATAACAACAAGAACTAGCATCATTGCAAAAGAATCAGAAGTAAAATTAAAACTAAGATAACAGAGGTAACGAGTGTACATGAAAAAGATTAGTTGCTAACATAAATGGGAATATGTGTTCTGTAGAAGTAATGCATGGAGAAATGGGGCCCAATAGGTCCAGAATGGGAAGCTGCAAAGAAATGCTAAGCCCTGGTACTATTAAGGTACTAAATGAATATCTTGCATTGTATTCACATTGGAAAAGGAGGCTTTAAAGTAGTAGTGAAGAAACAGATAGATGGGATAATAGATACATGAAACCCTGATCTGAAGGTATTAGAAAATTTAGCTGAACTTAAAGAAAGTACAATAATATGCAAAAGTCTTAGGCATATATATAAATATATGGCTAGGGTGTCTAAGACTTTTGCACAGTACTGTACTAATTTTATGTATTTCACTGTACTGCTGCCACAAAAAAAAAGCAAATTTCCTGATATATGTGAATGATGATAAACATGATTCTGATATGGGTCTCTATTGTGGACTGAGAAGGGGAATGGGGCAGGAAAAGGAGATCATAGTTGGGAAAAAGTGGGCAGCGGAAAGCATCAGAGAGACATTCTGTAATGATCAATAAACCAATTATTTTGAATCAAATGACCTTGCCTGGAATTTCAGGGTGGGGTGTGTCTGCACACCCTGCCCGCTGCTTCTCTGCCACCTGTCCCATACCCCTCCCATGGTGCTCCAGCCTTGCTATTCTGGACATCCTTTGTTCTTACTGGATTTACAAACTTGTTTTCTGCTCCACGTTGATAAGTACAATACGCCCTAGCCATATATATATATATAATATGTGTGTGTGTATATATATATATATATATATATAATACACACACATAAGACATTTACACAGCACTGTAAGTCACTGGGACTGGATGTGATACATTCTATGATTCTGAGGGAAGTATGGAAATCAAGGAAGCATTGATTATAATCATTTAGGTATGGGATTGTGCCAGAGGTCGGGAAAGATATAAATGCTTCTGCCTTGTTCAAAATAAAGAGGGATAAGCCTGGCAATTACAGACCAGTCAGTTTAACCTCCGTGATGAGAAAGCTTTTAGAAATATTGATTCAGAAGGATTAATAGTCACCTGAGAAAATGGATTAATTAAGGCAAGACAGCGAAGACTTGTTAAGAATAAGTCACGCTTAACAAGTTTGATGGAATTTCTTAAACATAGTAATGGCTAGAGTTGATGAGATTAATGCAGTTGAAATGACATACGTAAATTCCTAGACCGATTTTGGTAGTGTTAATATAGGTTTATCAGTTGAACCATGCAATGTAAAAAATACATTGATACGAAGTTGGCAAAGTAACAGGCAATAGAGAGTTGTGGTCAATGCTTATTTCTCAATCTGGAGAAAGATGAATATAATATTCCTCAGGAATCAATCTTAGGGCTATTAGTTCTTTTTATCTATATTAATGATCTAAATTTGTGGGTGCAAGCCACAATTTCTATACATATTTGCAGACGACACAATCTTGGCTGCATTATGATTTGTGAAGAAGCTGGTGATAAATTGCATCAGGATATGAACAAGCTGGTGGAATAGCAGACGCAGAGCAACAGCGTATCATATGGAGAAATGTAAAGTGATTTACATTGGTAGGAAGGATGAAGAGAGGCAATATAGAACAAAGAATAATGTTCTATTAGTGGTGTAGAAGTCAACAAAGCCAGAGGTAAATAAGTCATTGAAAGTGGTTGATAGGGCATGCAGAGCTTCATCCATTGAGGCATAGATACAAAAGAAGGGAATTCATGCTGAGGCTTTATAAAAGAGTGGTTGAGTTTCTATTCAAGTATTATTTTCATTTCTTGTCACTTCATTATAAGAAACGTGGGAAAGATGTGAAGCGATTGAAGATGGCCCAGAAAAGATTTATGAAAATACTACCAGGGATGAGGTATGAGAGTGAAAGGGATAGATGAAAGAGGCTGGAATAGTCTCATTTAGAGAAGTGAGGAGTAAGTGAAGATTTCATAGAAGTACGTAAAATGATGATGAACTTGGGTTCATGAATGATGAAAGGGTTTTCCTATTGGTGGGGAGAAGGTGATGTGGTATTAAAGATTAGATGTCATAGATAGAAAATAAAGCCCAAACAATTAAGAGTGATAAGAGAAAATACTGTTTGACACATGAATCAGGAATGCACTGCCTCCAAATGTAATGGAGCCATTTTCTATTGTGGTCTTCAGGAGGAAATTATGTTTATTGTTTTATCCTTTAATTCTGCACAATTCTTATTAAGATCAGTGAACTGTTCATCTACTGCAGCATCTCTCCCTCTGCACTTGGACCATAACCATAAACCTGTGTCAGCAAGATTTGGCCAGAAAGAAAACGGACCAAGCAGAGAGAACAGCTGACCATAGCCCTGAAATTTCTTGGTCAGATAGGAGAGAAGTTACAGTCAGCGGAGGCTGCATTTTCGGGGTGACCCATGCAGAGCAATAGCTACTTGCAGAATGACAAGCCCAGCCCAAACCGAAGTTCGTGGAGGAGAAGCTGAAGACAGCAGGGACTGGGTTGCTGAAGTGTCTTGTGCAGTGTGACAACTACTTTCAGGGAGGCAAACCCAGTCCAAGCAGGAAGAACAGGCGTGGGCCCTTGCAGAGACAGTTCAGGAATTCAGACAGTCAGCCAGGATCAGGTGGCAGTGGCTACTGTTCTCACAACTGCAGATCAGCGGCTCACCACTGACAGCCAGAATCAGGTGGCAGCCATTACTGTCCCACTGGCGCAATTCAGCAGCCTGCAGCCTGGTCAGTCGCTCTCTCAACATCTCCTACTTTCTCCTCTTTAACAGTCTCATCAACTTTGGCCATTAATGCCCCAACTCCTGTGACAGTGTCCAGACCAGAACCCAGTGATCTTCCACCAGATACTCTGGTGAACCCGACAGCCGCAGGGGTTTCATTATCCAGCGTGTGTTGACTTTCCAGGTCCAGCCAGATCAGGTAGATAGGCTCACATGGTGAATCTCTTAAATGGGCTCCCACTCTGCCTTTTCAATGCTCTATAGGAACAGGGCTCTCCCACTGCCCAGTCATTCCAGCAACTTGTAGCTGAGTTCATGAGAGCTTTTGATCTTCCAGTATGAGGTCAGGGGGCTGCCCACTGACTCTTGGACCTGCACCAAGGGAATGGGGACGGTGAGGGACATCACAGTAAAGTTCTGTACATTTGCAGTTGAGATGGGCTGGATTGAGAGAACTCTGATCCCTACCTTCCAGCACGGGCTGAGTGCAGGGGTCCAGCACGAGATCACAGTGCATGATGAGCAGGACAGCCTACGTGACCTGATAAATCTAGCCAGTCAAACTGACAATCAGGCAACTGAGTGCCACAGAGAAATAAATACCCTCAGCTTCCTCCTCCTTAGATCACCTTCTGCCTTCACCCTCTGATTACACATAGACAGTGCGCAGAGGAGGCTATGCAGGTGGGGCGGATGCACCCATCTCAGGAGGGATGTGATTGGTGCAGAAGAACAGGTTCCTGCCTCTACTGTGGCAATCCAAAACACTTCCGGGCATCATGTCCCAAGTATCCAGTAAAAGAAAAAAACCCGTCGGTAGGAATCCGATGGGTCAATGCTCCTTGCAAGCTTCTTCCCCTAATCACATAATGCTCCTAGCTTCTTTGTCATGTAGGTCTCAGACCAACGAGCTTCAGGCAGAAATGGAGTCTGGGGCTGTCGGGAACCTCATGAGTATCTCTCTGGCTCAAAGATATAGAATTCTGACTCAGCAATTGAAAGAGAATATCAACATCAAGGCTCTGGGTGTTTGGCCTCTGGGCACCTGCAAGATTCACCTTTCCACAGAAACTTCTGCTAGAAGAAACTACAGGGAACAGCTCTCCTTTTATCTTGTTGATTTGTCTGAACTGCTGCTGGTGTTTGGCCTTCCCTGGCTATCCCGACACAAACCCCAGATCGATTGGTCTCGAAAGGCAGTCCAAGAGTGGGGACTGGTATTGCTGTCTGGGTTCAGCGCAAGACCCAGTTGGTGTATCGCCTCCTGTGCCAACTGCTGGTGTGGACCTGCCTGACGTTCTGGCTGAATATGCTGACCTTGAGGTCTTCAAGAAGAAGAAGGCCAACTATCGGCCTCCACACCGACCATACAACTGTGCCATTGACTTCTTACCTGGTACTAGTCCTCCCTGGGGCCGGCTCTTTCCCTCCTGAAACGGTGGCCATGGAAGAGTACATTGAAGAAACATTGCTTTAGGATTTATCCGTCCATCAACTTTGCCAGCAGAGGCAAGCTTCTTTATCGTGATCAAGAAAGATAGAAAGCTCTGTCCCTGCATTGATTAACAATGCCTCAACAACATCACAGAGAAGAACTGTTGCCCTTTTCCCCTGCCGCCTGCCTCTACATTTGAGCTTCTCCAAGGAGCTACCATATCCTCTAAGATACATCTGTGCAATTCTTACAACCTGGTTTGTGTCCGAGAAGGGGATAAGTGAAAGACAGCATTCAACACCTCCACTGGCCACAGTGAGTATCTTGTGTTGTCCTTTGATCTGGCCAATGCCCTTGCTGTTTTTCAGAACTTGGTCAATGATTTTCTCCAGTCATGTTTGTTTTTTGTGTACTTGGACAACATTCTTATCTATTCCTGCTCTTGACGGGAACATGTCTCGCATGTCCAGAGAGTTCTCAAACATTTCCTCGACAACAATCTTTATGCCAAGCCAGAGAAGTGTGAATTCCACAAAGAGCAGGTATCATTATTGAGTTATATCCTCACCCCTTCCAGTGTTTAAATGAACCCATGTAAAGTTCAGGCAGTTACAGAGTGGCTCAAAGCATCATTGGTCAAACAGGTAAGGCACTTCATGGTTTCGTGAACTTTTTTTGCTACTTCATTAGGCAGGATATTTTTTACGTTAGCATGGTTAAAGTTAACAGCAACAAAGAAACCATTCGAGTGTGTGGTTTGCAAGTCACTGATGGTGCTGTAGAACTCACATTGCAACTCTATTAGCATTTCAACATTAGCAACTCTACCATAGGCAAACCATATGTCCTCACTACAGATGCATTCACACACCAGTTGTTATTAACGTACTGTAGATACGTACACATCAGGAAGCCAAAATGAGATTATTCATAGAGAATATACAGTCTGTGACTCTAGAGACACGAGGTGAATGTGGCAGGGCATTTCGCCCATAATGGACTACAAGTCCACCCTGCTCATCAACAACTGACATTTCTCTTCCTGATAAGCTGAATGTCTTTTACGCTCAGTTTGATGCACTGAATGATGTGCCATCGAAGAAAGCCCCCCTTCCTCCTTAGGAGCAGACACTCTGTTTGGCTGCAGCTGATGTGAAGAAGACCCTAGCCGGGGTCAACCCATGTAATGCTAAGGGGCCTGATAAAATACTTGTTTGGCTGTTAAGGGACTGTGCAGCCCTGTTAACTGAGGTTCTAACAGACATCTTCAACATCTCCCTGGATTAGTCCACAGTCCATTGGGTCCTCATGCCTCAAGGCACCATCATCCTGGTGCCCAAGAGGTCAACAGTAACCTGCCTCAACGACTACCTTGGCACTGACCTCAACAACGATGAAGTGCTTTGAGCAGCTGGTTATGGATCACATTAAATCCCATCTCCCCGCTACATTGGACCCTTTCCAGTTCGCTTGTCACTCAAATCGGTCCACTGACAATGCTGAAGTCTCTGAACTCCACTCAGAGAGGGGGTAAATAGATTGGTGGGTAGGCAGGGCCCTGGGCATTGTCAATGATCACTCCCAATCCATCTAACCATCTCTTTGACCCCTGCCATCAGGAACAAGGTACCACAGTATTAGGACAAGGTCTGTTTAGGTGGAGAACAGCTTGTTCCCCAGGACATATGATTTCTGAGCTCCCTGCAACCATGTATGAATCTCATCATTAAGTCTCATCACATACGGAGCACCAGCAGCATTATACTGTTTACTTTTAAACTTGTATCGTAAATCCACTTTATTATTTGTTATTTTACTAGTGGTAATATTACTTTATGTGTTACGTCTGTGAGATATATGTACTGCGTTGTGCACCTTGCTCCGGAGGAACATTGTTTCATTTGGCCGTGTACATGTATATGGTTGAATGACAATAAAATGAACTTAGACTGAACATCCTTCCCTGCTTGTGAATTTCTGCTCCAGGGATTTTGGGAAAAGAGGCAGAGGTGAGGGCTTCCCAATAGTCAGATCCAGACCCAGGTGGGGGACCTTCCAACTGGGTGCTTGTCTCTTTGTCTCTGCCACTGGTTAGCTGTCGGGGAATTCAACAGACCCCGAAACTTATAAAGAGATGATTTTGGTGGCCATCTATGTCCCAGGATGTCCTCATCTTCATCTCTGCCTGTCTCACCTGTGCTCGGACAAGAGGTCATGTCAGCACTGCCCTTGGTCCCAGCTGTCAGTGAACTTCATCACTGGTCTCCTCCTCAGGTGGAAACACTATCATTCTGGTGGTGGTGGATTGGTGCTCCAAGGCAGCCTGCTTCATTGCTCTCCCCAAACTCCCGTCAGCTCGGGAGACTGCCACACTCATGATTCAGCACATGTTCAGGCTGCACAGCTTCCCTCAGGACATAGTGTCTGATCGAAGACGACTATTCGTGTTCTGTTTTTGGAAGGGATTTTGTTCTCTTTAGGGAGCCACAGCCAGCCTCTTATCAGCTCTGCTGATACACGAGGCCACTTGAGCCCGGGAAGAAAGTTAGGCTGGTGCCTAGAGATCTTCCTTTGAAAGCTGAGAGCCACAAGTTGGAAGCATGCTACGTAGGACCATTGATAGTGGCGAAGGCTATCAACCAAGTCTCATATAGATTGCGCCTACCATCATCAATGAAGATGCACCAAGTGTTCCATGTTTCCTAGCTCAAGCCAATAATTTCCTCACCCCTTGCTCCAGTCACTTTCCCTCACCCTCCTCCCACTTGGTCTATTCAGTGTGGCGCCTGCTGGCATCTTGCTCGGAGCGGGGCAGGGTCCCCTGTCTTGTGGATTGGGAGGGGTTTGGCCGTGAGGAATGTTTTTGAGTAGACTCTTACTGAGGTAGGAGTCAATTCTAGCTATCACCAATCTCTCAATGCATTTCATCACTGCAGATGTGAGTGCGACCAGGCAATGGTCTTTGAGGCAGCTCACCCTGCTCTTCTTGGGCACTGGTTTGAGTGACGCCATTTTGAAGCAGGTGAGAACCTCTGACTACAGCAGTGAGAGACTGAAGATTTCCTCGAACACTCCAGCCTGTTAGTTGGGACATGTTTTCAGTGCCTTGCCAGGTACACCATCGAGGCCTCTACAGGAGTTCACCCTTTTCACACGTCAAAAATATTCTGACGTCAGCCTCCAAGACAGAAATCGCAGAGTTGACAGATAATGCAGAATCAACAGATGCTGCAGTGATTCACGCAGTTACAGTTTTATTCTCCATTTCAAAGTGTAGAGAAAGGCATTGAGTTCATTGGGGAGTGAAGCATCACAGCCATTTATGATGTTAGGTTTTGTTGTTTAAGAAGCAATGGTGTACAATCCCTGTAAGAATTGATGTTCATCTGATTGGATCTCTAACTTCACTCAGAATTGCTTTTTAGCTTTTACGATAACCTGCAGGTCATACCTGAATTTCTTGTAGAGTTCTGTATCACCAGCATTGAAATACACAGATTTGGCTCTCAACAGACTACAAATCTCCTAGCTCATCCATGTCTTCTAGTTTGGGCAAGTTTGAGTTGCTCTCAAAGGCACACCCTTCTGGCAACAGCAAAGCCAGAAATCAACTATCACCAACTCATGATCAGTTAAACTTGGTTTTGTATTTAACAAAGATAACATTGAAGTTTAAAAATACCCACTTGTTCAACTTCACAATGAAATTTTCTCATTTCTATCCTAAACTGTTTCAGTTGACTCAATGAACTTAGAATCATAGAGTCTTAAAGAAGTACAGCACAGAAACAGGCACTTTGGCCCATCCAGTCCGTGCCGAACCATTTAAACTGGTTATTCCTATCGACCTGCATCAGGACTATAGCCCTACACACCCTACCATTCATGTACCTATCCAAACTTCACTAAAACACTGAAATCGAGCTCACATGCACTACTTGTGCAGGCAACTCATTCCACCTTTTTGATACTTTGAGTTAAGAAGTTTCCCCTCATGTTTCCCTTAAACTTTTAATCTTTCACCTTTAACCCATGACCTCTGGTTGCAGTCCCACTCCACCTCAGTGGAAAAAGCCTGCTTGCATTTACCTTATCTATACCTCTCATAATTTTGTATACCTCTACCAAATCTCCTCTCAATCTTCTATGTTCTAAAGAAGACAGTCCTAACCTATTCAATCTTTCCTTACAACTGAGGTCCTCCAGAACTGGCAAAATCCTTGTAATTTTTTTCTGTACTCTTTCAATGTTGTTTACATCTGTAGGTAGGTGTCCAAAACTGCACATAATACTTCAAATCAGGCCTCACCGATGTCTTACACAACAACATAATATCCCATCTCTTGTACTCAACAAATTGATTTATGAAGGCCAATGTGCCAAAAGCTTTCTTTATGACCCTATCTACCTATGACACCACTTTCAATGAATTATGGACCTGTATTCCTAGGTCCCTTTGTTCTACCACACTCCGCAGTGCCCTACAGTTCACTGTGTCGACACTGTAACTTGCTACCTATATTGGAAGTGATGATGCTGCATCATTCCATTAACCTTGTTTTATTAATGTAAACTGGGTTTACTTTGGTTAAAGGACCACAGCAGGCCATATTTATAAGATAACTTTAAATCTCACCTATGGATGTTGACAAGAGGAGATTTCATTTCCACTTTATATTATAATAGATACATTGATTTTGCTGATGAAACTCTATATTGTACAATATAACCTTTCTTATTCTGTGACAATTTAATGCAGATTTGAGCACTTCCTTTTCTACGAATAAAACTAGTGAAAGGTGCTCATTAGGAGAATTTTAAAATTCAAAATATATGGACAGCATTGTCATATTTATGAACACTGTATAAATGCTGCAAAGGAGGTCAATATGAATGTACTCATATTCATGAAATTAAGGGTGAAGATGTAGAAGTTGGAAGTCTGAGTAAAGGAGCAGAAATCATATAGATAAGATTAGTGACATATGTAGGGGCAGAGATATTGTGTGACATAGTCTACCCAGTTGAACAAGCTGAAGTCACCAGTAATAGAAAGAGCGTGTTTTACCTAATCCTCTCAGATAAGCTGTTCCATCCAGAATTATCACACCACAATCTTCAGGGTATGAGACTGGAAATGAAGTTTCAAACAGCTTTGATTCCTTTCCCATAAATGAGAAACTGTCAGACGGAACTTTATTTATTTTCAGTTCCCTTTGAAACACCCTTCAACAGTGCCAATATACCAGTAACTAATGCATAAAGCCTACTGTGCTGATTGACAGAACATGATATAAAGCAACCCATATTTGACATATATAACACTTTTTCATTGAAAAGAAAAATGTTAGATATGAATAAAAAGCATTTAAAATTTTGCTATTTAATTCAGTTGAGATATACTGTATATGAAATACAGTACCAGTGGACCTCCTATAACATTGCTCACAATATATTGGAGGAGATGCCACTATAAAATAATGGTCTGCATAACTTGAATGCAGTACCTCATAATGAAAGGGTCTATGTTCATAAAATGCCTTGTGATGAATATCAGAACATCACATAGTGCTTAATAAATAATAACTTTTAAAAGACCAATCGTCATTACTTTATAGGGCAAATCTAGCCTATAAATTACACACAGCAAGATCCCACAAGCAGAATCATCGGTTAATTAATTTTTTAAGGGAAGAATTATTAGCTAGGATGATGAAAAAACATTTTATTCTTCCTCTAGTTGTGCCAGATGAGACTTTTAATGGCCACCAAAGCTACAGATGGCAAACTGAGAAATCACAATATGTTCATTGCAACAGTAGGATGGTCACAATTTTCTAATTTTCAAATGGGAAAACATGGTCGAGAGAGTACACAATGTTATTGTAAAGGTTGGAAACTGGTTTGTAATTCAATATGCTTCTTTGCTGCCTAAATGGCAAAGGTGAAAACTATTCTCACTGGATGATTTCTTATTACATGGTGATGTGTGAATTTTGTCTGCATGATTGAATTTATTACTTTTTTTGTGAAAACTGTCAATCAGAGATCTTGATTATAATGATATGTTAATTTTCAAAATGCAATTGGGACTAAATTGGTTAACTCATGCTCATTAAAACAGTTTCTCTGTCCTGCCAGTGTTTATTGCTTTGATTATTGCTTACATGCTCCAAACCATTAACTGTTAGAACCAATTAAAGCTAGCCTGCATTGGTGAAAGTGAGTCTGTGTTCATACATGGGAGGACCACTGGGGGTGCAGATATTATGGGCAGTTGAGCAGGAGGAGAATCTGATCCAGAAAACCTCAAGTAATGCCACAAATGGAAGACAACAGCTTCAGGGGATTCAGTCGCTTCATGGAAATCCTTGGAAAAGCTGGTGGAACACTGGTGGGCTGTTCTGCATTCACAAGAGGCTACAGAGACAGCTATTTACATGTTCAGAAGGCAGGTGGTCTTCAATAGTCATGGA
This sequence comes from Hemitrygon akajei, assembly GCF_048418815.1. Classification (NCBI taxonomy): domain Eukaryota; kingdom Metazoa; phylum Chordata; class Chondrichthyes; order Myliobatiformes; family Dasyatidae; genus Hemitrygon; species Hemitrygon akajei. The sequence continues at coordinate 38,096,494 of NC_133125.1, forward strand.
GTTCAATGTCAGGAATCCCAAGGCTCTTGATATTGTGATGCAAGGAGTTTCAACACTCTCAACATCTTCAAACCCTCATTCCAGTGGTCTGAGGTTCCTTTCTGTTTCAGAAGGGCAGTACTGATAGTGGAGCCCAAGAAGATCCTCAGTGACTATCAACCAGTAGCACTCACATCTACCATAGTGAAATGAGAGGTTAGTTATGGTTAGAATTGCCTCCTTTCTAAGCAAGTACCTGGACTGGCTGCAGTTTGCCTACTGCCACGACAGATCTCATTGTCTCTCTGCTCTGCTTTGGAGCATATGGACAACATCAAACAGTTTTGGATCCCTTATCTGTGAAAGGGAGTGCAAGCATTGGAGAGGACCAGAGGTGGTTAACAAGATTGATTCCAGGCATGAAAGGGTTAATGCATGATGAACAATTTTTGACGGTTTTGGAGCGTAAAAGAATGGGGGGGGGGGCGGGAGTCTCACTGAAACCTATTAAATATTGAAAGGCCTGGACAGAGTGGATGCAGAGAGGGATGTTTCCAATAGTGGGAGAGTCTAGGGCCAGAGAGTACTGCCTCAGAATAGAGGGACAACCATTTAGAACCGAGATGAGGAAACATTTCTTTAGTCAGATGGTAGTGAATCTGGGGAATTCATCGCCACAGATGGCAGTGGAGGCATAGTCATTGGCTATATTTAAAGTGGAGGTTAATAGGTTCTTGATTAGTTATGATTACAAAAGTTATGGGGAGAAGGCAGGAAAATGGGGTTGAGAGAGATAATAAATCAGCCATGATGGAATGGAGGAGCAGACTTGATGGGCCGAATGGCCTAATTCAGCTCCCATGTCATATGGGCTTATCAGGCTGCTGTTTATCAATTACAGCTTAGCATTCAACACTTTCACCCCCTCAGTATTAATCATAAAGCATCCAAATCTGGGTCTCCATACCTCCCTCTGCAGCTCAGTCTTCAACTTCCTCATTGGAGAAACAGATTCTCAAATGTTTTGATCCTCTCTGTGCCAAAACAGCCAAAATGTTACACTTAATCTCTTATCATTTTTAAAAGACAAAATACACAGCATATTGATCAGCAGAATGTGCCATTTTGGTGTTAAAGGAGGATATGGCTGAGTTGTTACATTGGCAAATGCTCTTCTTGTTTGGCAAAAGTCGGAACAGGCACTAAGCATCTAGAGCACATAAACTCAGTTGCAGCTTGGAATCTGGGTACAGCAGCAAGAGTGACAGAATATTCTGGCATTCGGTAGTACAAAATTAATACTTCTAGAATTTTGAACATTACAAGAATTTTTTAATACTGTGAAATGGGAAAAAATTTTCATAACAGTCCTGATGGAATGTGATATCTATTGGCACATTGAAGCGTGGAGGAAATCAGAAAGAAGCTTATAGCATATCAGTGCAGAGGCAGTGAGTTAATTGTTTTCCAACATAACTTATTAAATTTTTTTTTAAAAAATTATGCTTTACATGCATGGAAATAGTATATGTACTCATCTCTAGTGATAGTATTTCTACGGCTTCTCAAGGTTGTGAAATTACTATTTTTATTAGTTTCATTAGGCATGAAACAGAATGGATAGAGTATAGGCTGATATTTGGAAATGCTGCTTTAACTTGCAGAAGGTCTTCTGTACTTGTTTTGAAGGCTGAAGCTTCCAACTCAAATAATGTCATTGGATTAGGCAGGCAAGGCCAGGGGATCTCTCAAGTGAATTAATTTTACAGATGGTAACAATGTGAGTCACAAAAGATTGGGATGGAATCAGAGGGTTGAGAAGCATGGTCTTGGCCCACAATGGCATCAGTTCAGTATTCAATTTTCTTAACTACCATCTTGGTAAAGATGCCATTTTAAGGCAGGTTGGCATTTTTGGGAAGCTCGTAACATTTGTGTACCAAACACAATCTTGTTGCCTTTTTGGTACCAGAACACCACCTGAAAACGTATTAGGCCAAGTGACTCCTTTTCTGGCCAATAGATCCATAGAAAACATGCTCTTCACTTCTGATCTCTGTTTCTGCCCATCAAAACCTAGAGATGAGCTGGGCTCACCACTAAGAGCTGGGGTAGGCCACTCACTTACTTAACTGAAGAAGCATGAATCCGTTCATCTGAATGGTATGCTGAACAAGACTGAATGTTAAGTATAGGCAAGAGATTTTATCTTTCCTAGATATAACTGATAATATTTTAGTTATTTTCTAGTAGTTTAAAGTATTTTCAATATATTTCTTATTGATTAAAATAGTTATAAAATATTCCTTTATTTCATTCAATGTGGATTGTAAATACATGCAGAAGTTAAAAAATCCTTGACAATGGCACAATGTTAAAACACTTTCAGAGGTTTTTGGAGGCAGGGCCTTAGAATCTGCCACCTGAGGGCGACTTGGGCTCCGAGCAGATTTTGCTTGGGAAGGCAATAAAATTCAGTTCTCCTGGTAAATTGTAGCTGAGCAAAGTAAGTTGAGCCATGGATAAATCAGTAGAGTGCGCAAGAGATTGTGGATGGCTAGCTGACCTGGCCTGGCCCACTGAGGCAACATTGACAAAGTAAGGGAACTTTTAAAATGTCTTTGTTTTGTATATTACAGCATGTTCAATGTTGCTGCAAATGATATATTTTTGCTGATTTAATTCTCTCCCGAATGAGTTGATTTTTAATATAATTTGTTTTTATGGACAGGAGCTGTCTTTTGATTCCAAGCCCAAAGTTGATCTTCATTCAGTTTCTGAGCATGGATGTCGCTGGATTATTCGATCATATTGGTTAGCACAAGGAGCCCTGTTTTGTTCATTTCTACTGCCTACATAATTGCAAATTCTAAAATAAATTACTGAAAATTGATTGTGAGCAATAAACATTGTTGATATTTCTCTTCCATGAGCCAGTGGCATTGTCTGATGATAGCTTTCCAATTCCTTTCCCTCTCAGATTTCCATAAAATGGAAATTTACCTTGAGATCTTCTGATCTCTGTTCTTCAGTGCTACATTAGACATTAGGCTACGTTGTAGGACTTGTTAGTATAAGGATTTTGGGATAGTTGAAAAAATATTTTCCTATGTGTTATTTTAAGTATAGAATTATAAAACAACGTTGCAGCTAGAAAGTTCCTTCTGAGCGGTGTTAAAACCCACAGTGATGTTTTATTTCAGGATCTTTTTGTGATACTTTAAAAATTAATTCAAACTTCTGTAGATGTATGTTTAAAAAAATTGGCAGCAGGTACAAAATAAGCAAATATATTGAATGCATTAATCAAAACTGAGACAAGTATTATCTATAATTGGAAAACCAATAGGTCGAGCATTACCAAAGTAACTGCGTTGCTTTATAATTGCCAGGATTGAATGCTGATTACATTATTGCATACTCAAGCAATAGATTTCTTTTGATAGCTCTAAAATTGCTGTCAATGTTTTTGTCTTAATTAAGGTATTCAGCTAAGTTTATTTATTGTAATGGGAAAATAAAAGTTTATATTGATGAACCTTTGGTAGAATGTGCAGTGTTTATAGGTAATAGGATATTCTTATCCTTCTGTTTTCACTCAATAGAAAATTATTCATCAATTAGTGAACAATAATTGAATTTCCTGCTCAATTTTTCAAAAGTCATCTGTTTGCTTTGAGTATGTGATTTCAACAAAATAATGTGTTGTATTTTCTCAAAACTTTTTGGTTGAGCAACATTCTGCTTCATGATCCATCATCTTATGACCAGGTTTCAGCAAGTATTCCTATGAAAAGCTCTGTGGGAAATCTAACCTTTTTCTTCACTATCAACCCCGCCACCCCCGCCCCCCATCAGATGCAACAATATGGTTTTGTTTGAAATATTCTTGCAGACAACATTTTGATTCAGGGAATCAATGCAACCAAAATGATGAAGGAATGTAACTTCTTTCATTTGCAACCAAGATCAACACTAATGAATGGTCCCTGACCAGAAACATTGACTTTGTTTCTCTTTCTGTGGCTTTACCTGCAGAGTATTTCCAGTTTTTATTTAAGGTCAACATTTATTTTCCAAGTCAAAGTGTCCTTGATTAGGTGATGGTAAAATGTTCCTTGACCGGCTGCAAGTTGTAGGTTGAAGGAATCCCTGTTATAGCTGGTAAATACTGGACTCCAGAATTTGGTCCTAGTGTTAGCAAAGGCTCATTGTTATATACAACATTTACAAATCAGGATGGTGTTCAATTCGGAGAGGAACTCATAGACAAAGATGCTCCCATGCATTTAATGCCCTTGTTCTTCTGGATGGTAAAAATTATGGGTTTATAAAGTACCTCTAAATAAGCCTTGATAGATAGCAAAATTCCATCTTGTAGATGCAATGTAAGCCACAATGTATCAATAAAAGCAGTGAAGTTTAATATGATAATAAGATGGCAATCAAGAAATCTTCTTTCTCAAATCCAGTATGCAGTCTTCCAGACGAGTTATGAGTATTCCTTCACATTCATGCTTAAGAGTTTATTGAAAGACATTGAAGAGTTACTCACCACACGTTACTGTCTCTAACTTGCTTTTGGAGTGATGGGATTTCTGGGCTGGTCTGCTGCAGGTTCTGGGTGATGTAATCACCAGGATGTTAGTGTACTTTAAAGTAGTGATGTGGCTGAATGTCAACTCTCTCGTGTTTGGAGGTGCCATTGACTTGCACTTATGCAGCGTGTCATTGACACCTTCCATCACCAGACTGATAACTAAGAAAGGTTTCAGGTGAGTACTTGCCTCAATTTTAGGTAAAGTCAGAGATTTGGCTGGGTTTTGTTACATGTAGTCAAAAACAGTTATTCTCTCTTCACCATCTTAATTCCATGTCTGGAGGAGGCCAGCAATAAGGTCTGTTTGTTGCATCTAATTTTTTTGTCATTTGTCCTCACCACAACATTGGCAGTATCAGAAAACATTCATTTGGAAGTTACCACATTGCCCCTGTCCATATATAGCTTACTTTTAGATCCTAATAAGTTCATTTTCTTTATGAACCTAGAATATTGTATATCTTTGGATATTCTTTGATTTGACTTGTCAATATGTCTTTGTACAGTCCCTTTGTTTTCCTAATGTCCCATTTAATTTCACTTTTACACTTATTACGTTTCAGGTCTTTAGTTGTAATGAGTTTTCAGTATAATACATAGGTTCTCCCTTTTTCATCTACCCTCGTACACCTTGTCACCCAGGTGCTCAGCAACTCCATCCTTTCTCTTTGTAGGAACGTGCTACCCTGAATTTCCAGAATCTCCTTTCCAAATATTTCCTTTGCTCTGAAACTGATTGACTTTCAATAGCTATTCCCTATTTGGCTTTGCTAAATTATTTCTCACTATAGTTACCTTAATCTAGAAGCTTTATTCGAATCTTAAAGCAGGAACCACAATACTACTACTGATGCTCATCCCTTCTGCCCAGCTTCATGGACTCAAACTAAATACAGATTTGACCATCTCTCTTGTTGGGCTAATTACTACATATTGGCTAAAAATCTTGAGTGCAGTTTGAGAATTATGCATCATACAGTATATACCTTGAGTGCAACTTGGGAATTGCATGCCATCTATACCTTTTACACTGCTGTAACCTAGTTAATATTAGGGTAATTGAAATCTCACACTTTTATAGCCCGAGTGCCTTTTATACGTGTCGGAAATTTGCCAATAAATACAAGTTGATAAATTTATATATTGGTTTATTATTGTCACATGTACAGTGAAAATGTTGTCATGCATTTCATTCATCCAGATGAATTCATTACAACAGTGAATGGAGGAAGTATAAGGTCAAATAATAATAAGTGCAGAATAGGTCTTACAGTACAGAAAAAGCATGATGCAAGTAGACAATAAGGTGCAAAGTTTTATTGAGGTAGACCGTGATGTTAAAAGTCCATCTTATCATACTAGGGAACTGTTTTATAGTCTTTTAATAGTGGGATACATGATTTCAGACTTTTGTATCTCCTGCATAATGGGAGGGATGAGAAGAGAGAATAATCTGGGTAGGTTTAGTGTTCGATTATGCTGGCTGCTTTAGTGAGGCAGTGAGAAATGTAGCCAGAATCTATGGCGGAGAGGCTGGTTTCTGTGATGTGCTGAGCTGTGTCCACACATCGCTGTAGTTTCTTGTGTTCTCCTGCAGCGCAGCTGCCATACCAAGCATGATATGTTCGGATAGAATGTTTTCTACGGTGCATTGATAAAAATTGATGGGGGTCAAAGGGGACATGCCACATTCCATTAGCTTCTCGAGGAAGGTGCACAGGTGAGCTTTCTCGGCTGTGGTCTCAATGTGTTTGGACCAGGACATTGGTGATGTTCACTTCTTAAAACTGGAAGCTCTGAGCTCTCAAACGTAGGACCGTTGATATAGACAGGAGTATGTGCCTTGCCCTTTTCCTGATATCATTGTCCATCTCTTTTTTCTTCACTGACATTGAGAGAAATATTGTTTTCATGACACCACTAGTGTTTGAAGATCTATAATACATTCTCAACAGTGTTCTTGCCTCTCCTCTGTTCAATTCTGCCAATAGATTTATCGGCAAATACATGTTAGTATTTTCTCCTTCTGCTTCTGGATCAGTCTGGCAGCTTTATCTTCCAGGACTTCACCAGCAGTTAGGCGGTCTTGGTGTTAGTTACTCAAGCCTCTCAACCAGAATGCACTCTGTACCTTTACTCCTTCTTTACTTCTTCCAGTTTGTGTTCCATATAGTGTGGTACCAACTTGCCGGCTTGAGAAGGATGATAAATAAAATGTCTGTCAGAAAGAGATTCCATTGTTCATGTTTGATTTGATACCATTAGACTTAGTGATATCTAGAAGCAATGTTGAGTGTTCCTAGTGCCTCCAAGACAAACGTTCCTATCTCTGGCGAAACAGAAGCCAGATGTTCCTATCTCTGCCATGTTGACTGAAAACAATTAATCTGTAGAACTTTGTTTTTGCATTTTGTAGCTTTGTATGTTAGGGATTCTGTGTTATTTCAGGCCCGGTTAAACATGGGGAAATCATATTTCTCTGTGACCATGCCTTCTGACAAATCTATGTATTCAGCAAGAAGAATAATTGTTGTTACATAGTGGGAATGTCAGAGTACAACACGTGAACTAGGTTCATAGATATAAAATTATTGCAGTGCAGCGTGGAAACAGTCCCTCGTCCCACTAACTCCACACTGACCATCAAGCATACACTTCCTCTAACCCTATACTAATCCTATTATTATACATTGCATTAACTCTCCCCAGATTCCACCACCCACCTACACACTAGGGGCAATTGACCTACCAACCTACACACCATTTGAATGTAGGAGGAAACTGGAGCACACATGATCACAGGAGATCCTGCAGACTCCACGAAAACAGCACTGTGAGATAACAGCTCCGACACCTGCACGACCATGTTGCAAACAATTGTGCTTCATGTAGTACAATAACAAGTAATAATTCTGAAATGTGACTACATTAGTCATAGTCACAAAAAATGTACAGAATAATCATCATTGTAGTCAGTGACATAGTTAGAATTCAGGAGAAGAATCCTTGACTTGAGGAATGAAAGATGGACTGTGTAGAACTAAATGGAAATAAGGAACTGAAATGATGGTGTTATGTTGCTGGGTATGTACGGTATGTTACCTATTAATGTGCAAAGAAAAGAGGAATATTTATCCAACAGATACAAGAATATGAGAGAACTTTGGAGCAATATTGAAAGACTCCAGCTATCCTAATAGATACTGGGGGGGGGGGGGGGAGAGAAAAATAAATTGTACAATTCAAAAGAAATGTATGTAACAGAGCCTTCTTATTCATTTTCCATTCTAACAGATAAGGAAACTATGTCAGATTAATCGTAATGCAAACAAAATGCTGGAGGAACTCAGCAAATGAGGCAGTACCTATTGAAGAAATAACCAGTTGACATTTCAGGCCAAGACCCTCCATTGGGACTGGAAAGGAAGGGAGAAGATGGCAGAATAAAAAGGTAGGAGAGGGGAAGGAGGGCAAGCTAGAATTAGAGAGGTTAAGCCAGGTGAGAGGGTAGATAGATGGGTATTGGAGGTGGGAGGGTGGAGGTGAGAAACTGGGAGGTGATAGGTGGAAAAAGTAAAGAGAGATAGATACTTTATTGACCCTAAAGGAAACTACAGTGCACAGATATACAAATACTAGAGGAGAAGTAAGAAAGAATAAAAAGTGTTACGTCAAGCAGTCTAACAGGAGAGGGTCATCGCTTCCCCGGCTATGATTGACTCATTATAGAGCCTAATGGCTGGTGGTAAGAAGGACCTCATATAGTGCTCTTTGGAACAACACAGTTGTCGTAATCTATTATTGAAAGTGCTCCTCTGTTTGGCCAAGGTGGAATGCAGAAGGTGGGAAACATTTTCCAGAACTGCCAGGATTTTCTGTAGGGTCCTTCGTTCTACCACACCCTCCACTGTGTCCAGTTTGACTCCTATAACAGAACCAGCCTTTCTAATCAGTTTATTGAGCCTGTTGGCATCACCGTGTTGGATGCCATTGCCCCAGCATACCGCCACATAGAAGGTTGTACTGGTGACAACAGACTGGTAGAACATGTGAAGGAGTGGCCTGCATACTCCAAAGGACTTCAGCCTCAGGAAGTAGATGCGACTTTGGCCTTCTCGTACACAGCCTCTATGTTGGTGCTCCACTCAAGTCTGTCATCCAGGTGCACCTCCCACGTACTTGTAGGCCCTCACCACATTCTTATCCTCACCATCAATAGTAACAACAAGTTGTGCAGCCTTAGTCTTCCTAAAGTCCATCACTATTTCCTTTGTCTTATTAACGCTGAGCTGCAGATCATTGAGCTTGCACCATTTGACAAAGTTCTTCACCAGGGCTCTGTATTCATCCTCCCGTCCTCCTTTTATGCACCCAACTATTGCTGAATCATCAGAGAATTTCTGCAGATGACATGACACAGCGTTGTATCAGAAGTCCGAGGTATACAGGGTAAACAGTAAAGGAGACTGGAGCCTGTGGAGTCCCAGAGCTAAAGGAGAAGAAATCAGAGAGAAACTGGACCTTGGGGAAAAAGGGAAGGAGGAGGAGTGCCAGATCATCTTTCCCCTCCCTTTCCAGTCCTGATGAAGGATCTTGGCCTGAAATTTCGACAGCTCATATTCCTCTATAGATGCTGTCTGACCTGTTTATTTCTTCCAGCATTTTGATCGTGTTTACTCCCGATTTCTAGCATCTGCAGAATCTCTTGTGTCTATCTCAGGTTAAGTTTTAGGTATCAAATAAAGGGTAAGAGGATGTTTCAGTGGGAGAATGGAGAAATAATAGAATGCAGATGCTGGAATCTGGAGCAAAATAAAAACAAACACCATGGTAAGCAGTAGCTATGAGGTGGGAAGGGAATTGTTTATGTTTCAGATATGTGGCCAGAATCAGGACCAATAATGGAGAAGAGATAGCCAGTATAAAGAGGAGAGAGGAAGGGTGGTTAAGTTCAGATCCAGATTAGTTTATTGCCGTGTACACCAGGATGTAATGAAATTCCTTGGTTACAGGGGTTGGTGGGTGACAGATAGGCTGATAAACAAGTCGGTTCCGAGCTTCCTTGACTACACATTGTCTCATTCTCTCTCCTGAAACATGGTTATCCCTTTCTTGCAGTGTCTCCTGTCTCTGCTACATATGGTCTAAAGATGAATTCTTCCATTCTAAGCCAACTGAAATGTTCTCCTTTCTCAGGAAATGTGGTTTCTCTCTTACTGTTGTTGATGGAGCCCAAATCACACATTTCTTTCTTTTCTTGGGGGACATCTGCCTTCACTAGCCCCTGCTCTGCAAGCAGTACAGAGTAAGAGTTCCTCTGGTCCGCACTTTTCATCCTACCAGCTTCCACATCTAGCAATTCATCCTTTATTATTTCCACCAGTTGCAACAAGATCCCACCACAAGCCACAATTTCCCCTCCCCAGCTTTCTCTGCCTTCTGCAGGGGCCACTCTGTCAATGTCTCCTAGTCTGCTCGTTCTTCCCCACAACACCCTTTCCAGCAATTGCAAGTGGTGTAACATTTTCACTTGTGCCATCTCCCTTACAGCCATCCAGGGACCTAAACAGTCCTCCCAGGTGCATATTTTCATGTGCACTTCCTCCAATCTCACATCCTGTTCAGGGTCAAAGTTCAAATGTTCAAAGGTTCATTTATTATCAAGGTATGTATCCAGTATCCAACTCCGAGATTCTTCTTCTCCAGATAGCCACAAATAAACCATGGAAGTCAGTTCAAAGAGAAACAGCAAACCCACCCTGCCCCACATAAATAAAGAATGGCAGCACAATCATCAACCCCCAAGCTCCCCTCCCCCCCCACACAAAAAGCAACAAGAACATCAGCCCCCAAACCACCTCCTCCCACATGGAATGCAACAAGGACATTGCCCCCCACCAAGCCTATCTCCATCTGCACAAAACACAACAAGGACATTGGTCCCCAAAACGCCTCTTCCCCACACAATGGGAAAGAATGTGCAACAACACAGAATATAAAAACCCCAAGACTGAAAAGGTCCATAGCCCATAAACCAAATTCATTACGCAAGACATTGGTAAAATCCTCCAACATCATCGTAAGAGACAGGCACTACTTAAGTGCGCAGGCCTACCCTTCGGGCACAGCGATAGGCCACACAGGCTCCTTCTCTGGCAGCAGAAGGATCCCACCGGCCATCAAAAGACAGGTAGTCGGCATTGAACCCTCGCTCATCTTTGCCATTCGCCTCAGGGCTTCTATCTTCCTGGTTGCTTTAATTGGCAAATAATGGAAGCTTTAATTGGTGAAATGGAGTCAAACATCGGCTCACACTCCGTCTTGTGGTTTCTTTCCCTTGAGGATCGTGCTTCCTTCCCCAAATCTTGTCGTAGACAGCAAAGCATTGAATCGCTCAGTTGATCTTCGAACTTTAAATCACAGGCTCAAGCAGTTCCAGAAACATACTTAAGATGAAAAACAGATGTAAAAGAAGTGAAATAAACAGTTTTGTGGTTTATCCAGTAGATGTTGATGGAGAGAGCATTGCACGCAGGTGCCATCTTGACAAATGTTAAAGTAGATTAATTATCAAGGTTCGGTGTACATTTATTATTGAAGTATACAACCTTGAGATTTGTCTCCTTATGGGCAGCCACAAAACAAAGAACCCCAAAAGAAGCCAATGTAAAAAAAACTGTCAAACACCCAATGTGCAGAGGAAAAAAAACTGAACATACTATAAAAATAAGCAAAAACGTTCAGAGCTGAAGTTTTGTGAAAGACACAAAGCCAGGCATCTCTGCTGCCGCAGCAGGCCACAGCTTCAGTTCAACACTGAGCCAAGTAATCACCACAGAGCAGGACTGACCTGTCCCTTGCCTCCAGATCTGACTTTTTCACCTTTTTAATCTAGCCCAACGTTTTAATCGAATAAACATCAGGTTGTTCCTCACTCTCAGACTGCTCGGGGTCCTGGACCCTGCCACCACAATTCGGACCATACCCGAGCTTCCCAATTCAACCCAGTGTTAAATCGATCAAGTGTCTAGCCTTTCCTTGCTCTCGGAGATGCCTCAACCCTGCTTCTGCCTCTGCTTGCATCTGCTTGCCTCGAGCCTCTGCTCACCTCGCCTCTCCATTGTTAGTAGTGATCATTATTAATAAAGTACTTAGTAGTTTTCTTTGCCACTGATTAAGTAGCTGCTGAGTTTGCCCATGCCCTCCTAACTGCATTTGGTGCTCCTGATATGGCTTCCTCTGCATCAGCAAAACCAAACGCAGGTTAGATGACTGGTGGAGCATCTATGCTCCTGTCCACAATGGCTATTCAGAACCCTGGTTAATTGCCATTTCAACTCCCCTTCCCATTCTCACACCACTTTCTGTGCTTGGCCAGGTTGAAGCCCAATGCAAACTAAAAGAACAAGACTCGCATTCTGCCTGGATTGTGTACAATGCAATGATAGGGACACAGAACTTTCCTTTTGCAAGTAACCCTCTCCTCCCACATTCCCCCCCCCCCCCCACTTCTCCTATTGATCAACCTCTGGTCCTCCCGTTTTTCTTCCTTTTCCCAGATCCCTTGCAATCTTACTGCAGCCTCTCATTACCCATTTTGTTCCCTTCCCTTCTCTTGGTTCCACCCACCTGCTACCCACACATACTGTCCATCGTATCCCCTTCAACTCTTGGTTCCATCGGCCATTCATCTCTCCCTTCCTTGTTTCCCATGTCCTCTTCCTTACTTATCAGATTTCTAACTTCTGTGTCTCCATTTACCATCCTCCTAACTATCTAACCCTCCTATCACATGACTCCATCTCTTTTAACCCCTTTCTTCCCTGTCTCAGTTTCTCAATTCTACCATCTCTTCCCAATCTGGCTCCCTTTTGCCCATCATTCTTCACCCCTCCTCAGTCCACCCATCATCTGGTTCTTTTTCACCACATCCCTCTTCTTCTCTTTACACCAGCTATCTTCCCCCTTTGCTCTCAGTCATGAGGGAGGGTTTCGACTCAAAATGCCAGCATTTTCTTTCCTTTCTCCATCCACCACAGGTGAGCTTTTTCCAGCAATTTTTTAAAATGTCTGCGGGAGAATCTTTGGGAAGCAGGTTTGATAGCGTCAAGAGAAAAGCAAGGAGTGATAAAGTATAAAAGTAATCAACTGAATCAGGGTTCTTTTTGATGAGATGTAAAACAGAATGAACCTCTTCAAGGAGGACATAGCCAATATCCCACCAGGCACAATTCCACAGGGGAGAGAGGAAGAGCATCCGGAGCTAGATTTCCCTGGATGACTAAGTGTATGCATATTAAAATGAAACTGGAAAAAGAGACTTATGATAAATGTCAAATTCATAATGAAGTAATAAAGTTTAACATCGAGAGTACAGAGGAAAACTGAACAGGAAATTTTTGTGATAAAAAATGGAATGCATAGGACTAAATCTGTGGGTAATCTACTTGCAAACCTAATGTATTTTGTAAACACAGATAATAAAAGGAGCTTTTAAAATAATGTGAAAAAATTTGGGAGACTGAGGTACAAGTTGATAATTTTACAACACAGAGGATGTGGGTGCTTTCAATGTCTTGGTAAAAGATGAGAAATTAGATAGGATGAGAGAAAATAAAAGGGAGGTAATGAAAAGGTTGCCAATGCTCAGAGGAAAGAAAATAGATCACTGTATCTTGGATGTATTTTATTTTACAGAGAGAAGTAATAGTTTGTTTGGGCACAATTTTCTATTACCCTTAGAAATAGTATCAGAGATTCGCAAATGTAACACATTGCTCAAAAGACAGAAGTATAAATGAAGTAATTACAGGCCAGTCAGACTAACATGGAATCATTTTCAGGACCAAAATCTGGGACAAAATTGTCACCAAGAATATTCAGGAGTGTAATGCTAAGACAGGGCTCAAGTGGGTACGATTCCATTCTGGAAATATTTTGCAAAATTGGCCTTCTGTGCATCAATGGCACTATTTTAAAGAGTTTTCAGAAGATGTCTCGGTTTTATGCGGGGCAGTGAATCATTATTATCTCAGACACCATTGAGAGAAAAGCTAAAAGGAACTCTACTGTGTAAGAAATGCCATTTCTGAACAGGATCTTACCTGAAATGCACATAAAATGCTGGTGGTCCTCAGCAGCTCAGGCAGCATCCATGGAGGGGAAGAAACAGCCAACTTTTCAGGCCAGGTCCCTTCCTCAGGACTGGAAAGGAAGGGGTCAGAGGCCAGAATAAGAAGGTGGGGGGAGGGGAAGGAGTACAAGCTGGCAGGTAATAAGTCAGACCATGTGAGAGGGTGGGGGAGGTGGTGAAGTAAGAACCTTGGAGGGGATAGTGGAAGTGGTAAAGGGCTGACTTAGAAGGAATCTCCCAGGAGAGGACTGTGGACCATGGGAGGAGGAGAAGGAGGAGGGGAACCAGAGGGAATTGTTCCACAGGTGAGGAGAAGAAAAGGGGTGAGGTGGTATGGGGAATGGAAAGTGGGAGCATGTTGGAAATGACCAGAAGTTAAAGAAATCGATGTTCATGCCATCAGGTTAGAGGCTACCCAGGTGAAATATGAGGGGGTTACTCCCAATCTAGTGCAAATGCAAAAGTGTTGCTTCGAGTCTGGATAGTGAATCTGGGTGCAGTGGCAGGAAGAGGACTAAGAGTGTTGGGAGACAGGGGAATTGTTGGGAATGAAATTTGGGAATGGTGAAGTTGGGGACTGAAAAGGGAAGGTGAGAATGCGAAATGTGGTTAGGGCTGGTGGGCAGGGGGGAGGGAGGAAGAATCCCAAAATATATCTCAAACTGGTCTTAATCTGCACTGTAACCTTTTTGCACTGGCTGTGCCCAATAATGGTCAATTCCATAACAGCGGGAGCAACACATCATGTTCCATCTGGATAGCCTGCAACCTCAGGTGATGAACATCAATTTATCCCACTTCCAGTAATCCCCCCTCTCTCCTTTATTCCTGTCCGTAGATGCTGCCTGATTTGCTGAGTTCCTCCAGCATTTTTCTTTGTGGGTGTTGCTCAAGTTTTCTAGCATCTGCAGAATCTCTTGTGTATAAGATCGTATCGGTGACTGGAAATAGTCATGGAGGTTTTGCCTTTAATCATTGTGGGACAGTGTCTTGAATAAGATACAGGGTGATATGGTGGTTCAAATTCTGAAGCTCCCTGACAGAGTGGCAGAAGTACAAACTGATCCACCCAGTCATTGTGGTCTCCTTGTACTAGTATTGATTGTTGAGATGCTCCATAACTAACATTATAAGGCATAAATGGGATTATTAAGTTCTTAACTGAGGAAACTGGTCAAAGTCACAGAGCTCAAATTGGACTGATGGGCAATCACAGTCCACTTTCTTTTTAAAGTTCCAAATAATGAAGCAAATGCAGAATAAAATGACATCTACTTTGCTCATTTTGTGTTACCGACATTGACCGCATTGTGATGTTGTTGTGATACAGACAATACTCCCCCGGCTTGGTTATATTCTACTCATTTTCCATATGGAAAACAGACATACTGCTGGCCAATTTAGATGCCAAGTCAGGCGATGATGCGTAGAATTAAAGGAGTGATGTCCATTGCGGAATCTGTAAACACCACAAAGGTTGGAGTTGTTTCAAAGCCGCGATTTACGAGTCTCATATGATGGCAAACCTGTTCAGTTTTGCTGTCATTGTTTGTGATAAAGAATAATAAGCCTGGATGAGACGAGGCATCCATCTTGTGGCAATTATAGAAGCAGACACCATACTGCAGAAGCTGGAATCCTTTTGCTGAGTTTTACTTTCTAGATTGTTACATTTATGGTGACCTGATATTGTTAATTGCATGGTTTGATAACTCTAAATTATAATTTTGCTGTTGATCAGACACTTCAGAATTCTCAAGAAGCTTACTCAAAAACCAAATTCTTCAACTGGGTAGACTTACTGGTTGACAATATTATAATTTAGTGTTGATACCATTCACTGTCAATTTCAAAGCACCTATCCTGACTAGTATAATTATCAAGCCATATACAGTCTAGACGTGCCATAGTCGAACCACGAGTGCCATTCTTTGCCGGCAGAAGTTTTGTGCGTTTAGATTATTTATTTCAGCTGCGTAGTTGCCGAACGTCAGAAAATTGTCTAAATGGAGTAACTGAAATTGACACCAATACAAAGGCATTTTGTTTTAAACTCAAGCTTCCTTTCAGCGTCATTCAATCAAAAGACAAGCTGATAAGAATGTAAACAGAAACCGGAAAGAGCGAAGGAAGCAATATCTTAAAACATAATACAGGGACATTTATTGTCAAGGGAAACACTCATGTTGCAGCATTTTTTGCCAAAAGGAAATAAAGTATAAAGGTTCAAGAAAAACTGATGTAAATACCAAGAAACCCATTACAAGACTAATTGACAACCTCCCCATCTTTCGGTTTTCAAGCAAAATTATTTTTCGACCCACCGCAGAGTTCCAACTGCGGGAAGCCGCAACAGCTGTTAATGGATATTATTTCGCAGACGTTATTTTTTTTAGCCCTTATGAGTCAAAATTTACAGCGCTGTTAGTAATTTGGCCAGCATTGTCCGCATTGGGCAGAGATCTTTTATTTGTTCTTATTAACTGCGTTTTAACCTGTCACTTACAGTGATGAATCTAATACTACAAGTAACGTGCCGCTTCACCTCTCTTTAAATGTTGCATTGATTTAACAATTGCATTGAAGTTGTAGCCAGAAAGTGGTTAGCAAGAAATCTTCGAAATTATCCACGTTCAAACCCATCTATTCTCCTTTCAGATTCGCCCTCGATCACTAAAGGAGGCATTGCTGTAGTAAGGAGCGCAAACGTTGATGTGACTGCAGATATAATTTACGATTTGGTTGTTTTTGAATTGAGCTTTGTTAACCAAATATTGAAACGAAAGTTAAAACATGTCAAATACTGGAAGGTACAACGAAGTGTTCCCGACCCCCACCCTCATCTCTTTGCTCAGAGGTCGGTGTTTATGGAGTCCTGCGAGTCCCCGATCTTTTTAAAATACGCTGTAATGACAGATTGCTCGAGTATTTTGCAAAGAGACATCCGACCCTAATTAGCCGACATTCCATACAGCGCTCGGGTGGAGTGGAGCACAAGAGAAAAACATTCTCATTCCATGAAACGCCGGCAGAGCCCCACGTTACTTTGATTGACAGATGAACAAATGTTTCCTCTCCCTTTTTTCCCAACTTTTCACTTGCGCTAGAGGGAGGGGTAAGAACCATCCAAGCCCCAGCGAACGGCTGCTAGCCTTCCGCTATGAGGCGTCAGCTTTGCACTTTTTACCATCGCCTATTGGTCACTGCTTCAGCTACGCGTCAACGCCCCACGTGGGATGAACAGCCACGCCCGCTCACGATTGGAGAACCTAACAATGTGGGCGGTCTTCCAGGTGAGACTCCGCCTCTACCCTGCGGCGATTGGTTAATGAATCGTAACTGACATGTTGCTGCGAACAGAGAACCCGAGAGTTCAATTTTGTGATTGGTCGAACGCCGATGCTAATCACGATTGTCGGTGGGGCTGCTACTTTGGTCGGCATTCTGGGAATTGTAGTCTGTGTGACCGCTTTCTTTGAGTAGTTTTGTTTCAAGTTAATGGGCAAAGGGACTACAATATCCAAGACGCAACTCACCAACAGCCCTCCCTCCTTTTGGGGCTGGGGGAATAGGCGAAGTATCGCATCTCTCCACCTCCAGTTTCTCTCGCTGAAGTGAAGTTGACCGGGGTGAGAATATGTAAGAATGTTAATGACACCGTGCTTCTAAATTTGGTAAACACAAGTCATTACTTTCGCATGTTATCGGATGAAGGGCAGAGGGAAAGCAGCCGCCTCCGAACTCTGATTGCAGGTTGGCCGCGCTTCTTCCGCTCCCTTTACTGCTGGAGTGATGGTGTAAGGTCGCAGCGAGCTGCTGCCCGCCGGAGCGGAGCGTAGCCCAGCCGAGGCGAATCTCGGATCGGCGGGCGGGCGGGCATTTCTGCAACCCTCTCCCGAATGTTCCACTTTGTTTCATCGTTTGCTTTCTGGCACCTTGGAGCTTGCTACATTCAGTCGGATCTCGTACAACTTGGCGACTTTCAAATTAAACAACTTGAATGAGACAACTCTGCTAAAAAACATTGAGACGGCTTAAGAGGAAAGATAACAAAATCCCAGCGCGATGTATCCTCAAGCCAGACATCCAGTAAGTTTTTGTGTGTGTGTGTGTGTTTATTTTTCTTTTGCTGCTTTCCGGAACATCAGTAACACGCGGATTCTAGCTTTTTTTTAACACAACGTCGACTTAATTACAAGCTTGCAATTAGTATTTGCAGACGTGCAGAATATAATGTTTGAGTTTGCTTTCTCATAATTATTAATAAATGAGAATCTCATGAGATCGTAGGTCGATTACCAGTTTGACTCGGTATTGATGCTCGTTTGTGTTTATCTTTGCAGGCGCCTCACCAACCCGCACAGCCCTTTAAATTTACCATCTCCGAATCGTGCGATCGCATCAAAGAAGAATTTCAGTTCTTGCAGGCGCAGTATCACAGGTAGAACGACTGGCTTTCTAGTTATACAGATCTGACAGCATGAAAGGGTCTAGAGTACAGGAAAAATCCAGTATATTTAATTGTAAGCCCTCTTCTGTCTTGCCCGCTCCGGGCGCTGGGTTGTGGTCCGTACTGTTCACGCTTCTTGTGCTGGCGGCTTTCTTTCCTCAATCATCTCCTCCCTTTTTAGTTGTCTGATGTAAAATGATCTCTCCGATACTCATCCAGTTTGGTTGAAGATGGTATTCTAGTGCAAATCGCACTCTGTAGTGTCGGCGATGTAGGGCAGATGGATTTTTTTTTGCATCATTTAGAGAAGCAATGATGCCGTGGGAGGGATTATTTTTACTTAATTTTGTTGCTGAATCCTGTATTTAGTTTCTTGTAAAATGTATTTTCTAACAGTTGGAAGAGTGATTTTCGCAGGAGGGACTATTCATATTCATGTTATCCCTGTTTATTAGTATTTTTGAAACGCTTTAATGTTTCGATGTTATTTTCGATATTGATTTTCCGCCGTTGCTCTTTGGCTCGCTTTCACGTTTCTGCTTCATGTGAAGTGATGATGAAGGAGTAATGTGCTCTCGATTAGGCTCTGCTCATTCGCCTAACACGCCGAGGCTTCAGTGTCAAACAATCGCATTTTTCATTTCGTAAATCCCCCAAATCTGGATTAAAATCGCGCTGCTTTGTACGGTTTGGCAAATCAGCATCAACGATGAATTTTTCCCCTCTCTCTCAATATTGAAACATTTAATATCGCCTGTGCCGATTTGTGTAGCGGACGCAGAGCTTTTTGTTGGGGTGCTGATTGCCTTTCTTCAACATTTGTGGAGTGGTATCCCTTTTCTTATTTACCGATAAAAGAAACTTTAATATCAGTGCGTTGGCGTGACTAATCTTGGAACAATTCTAGACCTCCTAACAATTCTATGTATTTTTATGGATTTGAGTCAAGCATATTTTAATTGCCAAGTAATAGTTGAAATTTCTGTGGTAATTAATGCAGTATATTACTGAAAAAAATAACGGTGGCGTGTTTGCCATGTTCGATTGTGTGAGCTTTGGTATTTTACTTATTAAAATCAATCTCTGAGTATATACTGTCATATTTTGACATATATCATAAATCATTTCCAGAAGAGTAAAATGCACTACAGCACTAATTAAGTGCACCCTGCCTTGGTAAGGCAGCCCCTCTGATGATCCGGGTACGATCATTTATGCAGAGTGTTGCCTGCAGCGCAGGCTATAAAATATCCATGTTGTATCTTGAACCATCTTTCTTTCCTTAAACAGTTTGAAATTGGAATGTGAAAAACTAGCCAGTGAAAAGACGGAAATGCAACGCCACTATGTCATGGTAAGTTTTTCAAAACATCTTGGGCTTCAGTTTTGTTGTCATTGGTTGATAATGCGTCAGTTTGTATCTTTATCTGTTGTTTGTGACTGATAAACTGTGAATTATCCAGTACTATATCTGATTTCTTTATTTTCGCAGTATTATGAAATGTCTTATGGTCTGAATATAGAAATGCACAAACAGGTACGTATCCTTCATTTTAATGGCTATTTGTTACTTGAAAATGCTTTATCAGGCTTTTAAACAGCTTTTCATAAGATACCCTAAAAGGTTATGAGGTTATGATGAACATTTGAAAGTTCTGTGCTGACAAAGGCATATAAATTTTAACTGAATTATCAAACTCCTTAAAGCTGATGCTGACTACAGAGAGCTAACCTTGTAACAGTTGGATAAAACCAAATGGAGTGGTTGAGTGCTCCTTTCAAAGTGAGTTTGTTCCATATTTAAGAAAAGACTGTTTTCACAAGACAAAATTCTAATATCAAGAGTTATTAACAGAGTGACAATTACCTTCCTGTCCTTTCGGGGTTAAATGTTTAAATTCAAAAATATAAAATGCTATTATGCATTACAACTTTCCAGCACACAACATAAATATATTTTTGGGCATCAGTGAAAACTTGTACATTTCGGTGTTATTTTGTACAATTGACAAGTTTGAAGTTAAAACACCAATGCCTTTTATTTTTGTTCATAGTGGGGCTCAGTTGATCTTCTGTGATTTCTAAAATATCTCATTGATCATTCGCCTGTATTTTACTTGGTGATTCTTTCAGTCTTGTGGAAAGACAGTGACAGTGCACTGATATATTGTACTTGTCAGCATGATTTATAATTTCACTCTCAGCCATAGTACCAGGCATGTAAATCAAACAGTGTCTCCATTGTTGTGCTTAGTAACTTCATTAAAGGTATTTTACTACCATAGTGTGAGACTCTGCTTGAGGGGTGCAGATTTAACCACTTGTAAAATGTGTATGTATCGTAATTTCCTATCTATGAAAGAGTCTTTTCTCAATTACTGTACCAAGCTCAGTGCGAGTATGGTTTTCTGTTGCTATAACATTTTGGATGCAAACCAGTGATACTTTGTGTTCTTTTTAAAGGAAAGCTAATCCTACCAAGTGACACAATTTGTTTGATTTATAAAGAACTGGGGGGGGGGGGGAGTAGAATCCATTTTCCACAATTGTTCTCACTGATGAGCACTTAATGAATAAGAAATGTCTTTTGGTAGACAATGGAATACTTTTGTAGATAACTCGTAGTTATTGTAATACAAGAAACAAATCGTGGTTAGTGGTAGTTCTCTGCTCCCTCTCCCTTCAAACTGATTGTTTTTAAAAAATAATTACACATACAAACTTAGTGAAAATTTAAAATGTGTTACATATTACTGTAATATTAATAGTCTGGGTAAGTAGGGTGATTTTGAAGCCCAATAATGTACTGCTTTACTGTTTTCCAAATTGATGTTATAAAAGGTGTTGTGAACATAAAGTGGAAAATACTGATTAACAAAGAAACAGAATTTAATAGCACTGCACTATTTGCTGTGGACTGGAAAAGTTGCCTGTACAATACCACCCCCTCTACTGGTCCCTTGATACCACTTAGATATGGTCTAATCAGGAATTGTAGCTTTTAGTCTGATTCACACAGCAAATGAGCCTTGATAGGGCACAGTAATGAGGATCAAATTGGTGATTCTTACGTACCAGTCATTAGTTCAGATATATAAAAAACACCTTTTTCATTTAGGTGAAATTGAGCAGTTTAGTACTTGTGAAATCCTTTGTGGGGGTTGGGGGAGCTATTCGGCCACCTTGTGCTCTTTGGGGTGCAATTTATGAAATGGTAGTATCAACTCTGAAAACTTAAAAAGGGAAAACAAGAGCTTTTCTTTATTTGGAGGGTGAGGGATTTGTAATTTAAGAAAATTTGCTCAAAATTAAAATACAGGTTATCAGTTTTAATTTTAACACTCATGTTTGGAGCTAGTTTGCTATTCTTGTATAAGACCCTGATTTAAAATGTGTTGTAGTTATGAATCAGTTTGATAGACAACTGTGAAGTATACTGGCAAGGACGTAGAAATCAGTGTTGAATACTGAAAAGTTGTGTACTTTTAAGATTTATATGTGCTGTTTATCAGAAAAATAAGAACATATCAATGAAGAATGTCAATGATTATCAGCTATTTTAAGCTGTAAACCAACTCAAATTAAAAAGATTGGTTGAGGAGAGAAGTTCTTTGTCTATATTTAATGTGAAGGAATTAACAACTCTTTTTTTCATTATGAACCTTTTGAGGGATGATCATCTAGATTTCAGAGTTAACTGCTAAAAATGCATTTTGAAATAAGTGAGATTATTTTCTAGAAGTAATAGAATTGGAAGGAATTGTTGCGGTAATTTTTTGCTGTGCAATTACAGCATTGCTTATCGGACCCATCTACTCCAGCACTATTTCTGCAGATTTGTGCAAATGATCTGGCTACATTCATAGTAGCATAAACTAAGAACTGCCTAATCTACTTCTTTATGGAATGGTTAATTAAGGATGATGTCACAGTTTATTTAGTGCTATCCACTTAAGTAATCTGAAGTGAGTAAACTCTGTTTCATGTTTCAGAGTTTCCTGTACAATGTGGATTACATGAATTAATTGATATGCAAAGGCAGTTGTGACTCAACAGCAAGGAATATTTGGTATTTCAAAGCACTTAGGTTTTAACTTGATTTTCAGTTCCCCAATTCTCTGTTTTCATGTAATTGAATCCTACTCAAATATAAATTAAAAATTGATGTCTCCTCAACTGACCACACCTGAGTCTGCTTAGCTTCCGAGATCGGGCGTTTTCAGGCTGGTATTTCAGGACACCACAGTAGCATAGCAGTTAGTGCAATAATACTCTTACAGCTTTGGGGTTCCAGAGTTCTGAGTTCAATTGGGATGCCGTCTGTAAGGAGTCTGTATGTCCTCCCCATGAAATGTGTGTGTTTTCCCTGGGTGCTACGGTTTTCTCCCGCAGTCCAGAAACATACTGCGTAGGTGAATTGGCCATTGTAAGTTGTCCCATGATCAGGTTAAGGTTAATCGTGTTTGTCAGGATTTGCGCTACTCTGTGCCAAATCGCTAAATGTATATAAATAAACTGTCCTTTATTTACAATGTATAGTAATGTGAAGTACAAGTACATTTGAATTCCTTATGGTAATTTTCTGCATTTGTGTTTATATAGCAAGAATTCTTGCTAATATACAGTTCATCATCTAGAATTTCCAATCTATCATCCATTATAATGATGCTATTTTAATGATTTTTGTATTTTGTTCAGATTTTGTCCTTTAATTTGTTTGCATTTCGCATTAAGTTTAAGAGGCCGTACAGAATAAAGCTGAAAATGAATATAATTAATCTAATATGGGGATTCTTATAAGCATCAGAAAGAGCAAGAGTGCTGATTAAGTGCTTTGTAACAGTTATTTGAGCCACAATATTAGATTTCAACATTGCAATTACTCTTATAATGCATGCAACAACAGATTTATGTCAGGAATTTGAATCATTAGCAAATGTTACTGCTGATGCAATTGCCAGCATTGTTTATGGATAACGATTTTTAAGATAGCTTAAGATAGATTTTAAATATTGTGTGTGTGTGTGTTTTTTTTTTAAATAAACGTTTAAATTATTGGCAGTGTCTATATACGAAGAGTACTGTTTTGGACATCTAAGATAGGGATACAAAGTAGATGTATTACATGGCCACAATCAGCTTTTTTCCTTCGGAGCACTTATTTCACTTGATGTCAATCAGCAGCTTCCTGGGCAGAGCTAAAAGCTTTAGTGTAAAAATGTGCAATAACAATGTTATTGTTCTTCAAAGCAACAAAATAGAAATTTAAGGGCTTGGCGCAATGATTGAATTTCACAATCATAACTGCAGCAGTCGATTAGAAATGATGATAAATAGGATTAGAAACCTTTTAGAAAGGCATGGAGACTGCAAAGAGGAGTGCGGCATAGATTTGCATTATATCCGATACCCTCCAGTACCAAGTGGATTGTCAATACTGCTTGTTTAGCATTTTCTAAGGGCAATAGGATTATTGATTTCTAGCTTACAAGCAATGGCTCTATTTTCACTACTGAGAAGTATTGCAGGTTGTTAAGAAGAAATTGACTTGAAGAGGTTTGACTGCTGCCCATCATGAAGCAAATAAAGCAAACCTGCTGAAGCATGGTAGAGCAGCAAGATGGGGGCCCACAGCAATTTGTTGCTATTAATTTACCATGGTCGACAGCAAATCAATTGGCATCTACTTCATCTATTTGAGAATATGCTGTCCAGAACAGATAAAAGGCCTTGTGTGGCAATGAGAATAGACTATTTGCTAGATAGAGGATGAGGCTAATGTGTAAGTAAGTGAAGTTAAGGCTTCAGAGCACAGTTCAGTTTTTAATGGAATGTATCCTTAAGCAGCTTGTTGTGCACAAAGGAATAATTTAATTCTGTTCTATCTCTGATTAATTTCATATGATATTAGCTGAAAATGTTTTGATGTGTGTATTTTAGTCCTGTTGTCAATAAGTATTGCGTATTCACCTTTTTCTGCTTAAAACAGTAGATAGGTTTTGAAATTGGCATCGGTTCATAATCAGCAATTAGCTTTTGACTGACTTGTTAAATATTTAAATAGTTCATCATCAAATCATCCAAACAGAAAGCAAATATTACCATAGAACACATTTAGAATGCTATGTTTATTTTTAATAAACAAATAATTTGTTTGATTCCGATTAAGTGGGAGAAAAAACCCAGTCTTAAAATTGTCCTATTGAATTGATGGGAGTACTATCTAGAGATTTTTAATGGTTTTTTTGTACTTCTGTTCTATTTTCTAATGGCTATAATAAATGTTGAATTATTTTCTGTAGTTGATAGGACTTCGTTGAGTTAAAGCATTCGTCTGTGCCTAATACTTTAATTGACTCTCAATCCCCTTTTCCTGCTTGTTCTTTGATAGAACTATTACATTGTCCATTACTGTTGTAGAATATTAGACTTTTATGCACAATAGGATTCTCTTTGTGGAGTTTGTTTTCAAAGATGGGCTTGTATGTATCTTCAAGGAAGGTAGCAAAGTTTCATAGGATGATATAAAAGGTGACAGTGCAGCTTATCACTTCAATGCTAGGTTTTTGTGAAATCTCCTAACTTGCACCACCAACCCATTTATTTCCTTTCCTGTAATTACTGAATCTGCTTCTATTACCTTTTTATGCTCCACATTCCAGATCATAAAACTCTTAGATTATTTTTTTTCCTCCTCTGTCATGTCTGGTTCAGTTACTAATAATTTTAAAAATAACATCTGGGAAATGTTATCCTTTCTGTAGTTTTTTCCAAACCTTTCCTCTCTTATTTTTCAAACAATGCTTTATAGGTAATGGCATACTGAGATCCTTTTCAGCCTAAGCCATTGCTGTAACTTTTGATACGCCATTTTATTACGATGGGAGAGCTTTGGCATTGAAAATGAATGACACATTGTGTATCTTTGATTGCAATAATGACATCTTTCTGTTCAACTGCTTTGGGATGCCCGAAGACTTAAGGTATCATTTATTTGAACAAGCATGATTTCCTTTATATGTGGACACATCAGCTTTTTGCCCTTGGAATTTCTTTTTCCAAAAGGGGACGGATGGACGGAGTCTCTCTCGCCTCCTCATCCCTGTGTTTGTCAACATGGAGTGCAGAGCATGTTTTTAAATCTGATGAGAGCAAAAGATGTTGAGGGTGGAGTACCGTGGGAGGGGTGTGGGACAGGTGGCAAAGTAGTGCCGGGGTGGGGGGGCATGGTGTGGGTACGGACACCAGGTGAGGTAATTTAATTCCAAATAATTAGTTTATTAAATATTCCAGAATGTCTCTCTGTTGTTTCCCACTCCCTTCTCCTTTTCTTGACCATGGTTCCCATCTCCCTCCTCCCTTCCCACTCGTCAGTTCATAATAGAGACCCATATCAGAATCTATCGATACATTCTGAATACTTTTGCACACAACTGTGAGAGTGCATATCCTTTTCCTATGTGAAGTATGCTGATTATGAAACACACTTTATTGCAATTTAAAGACAATGAGATTATTGTCATAACAGATGGTCAGAAACCCACTCCATTTAGAGTCTTCATGGGACATTTTATCTTTGTTTCGTAGAGTCAAAGTATGCAATAGTGCTCTGTAGTTTAAAGATTAATACATGGAAATTCTGACACTTTATTTTGTGGGCCCCTCTTAATGGTGATGTGCTTTTCCCTCGTCCTTTATAAAATTGATCTTGGTGGGCACAGTGTGCCTGGTATTTCTTTCATTATTGCATTTCATTGTTGGTGTGGGTAGGGAGAAGGTGGTGGAATTGTTGGTGTCTGGAGGGGTGTCTGAGGGCTTGGTGTTGTCTTTTGTGTGGACTTTCTGTTGTAATTGGTGTAAATGAGTCCTATACCTCAAGGGCAGCAAAATAAAACAAATTTCTGCTTACACTTCTCCACGATGATTGCGGGAAAAAAAACTAATGTGTTCTTGTGCCGCAAAAGTTATTAATTTCTTATCATGATTAATTCCTGCAATGATATTTTTCTTCTTCTTTGAAACAATTTAGATATTTTTACTGTTTTTGCATTAGCAAGGCAATTCTTTGCCCACTCCCGACTACATCTGAACAGAGTGGATTGTTGGGTAGAGTCGAGTACATTTCTGTGCATCAGAAGTCAAATGCAGGCAAAGGATGCCAATTTTTTCCCCACGCTGGAATAATGAAGCAAGTAGATTTTATGATAATTGAGCTTCATTGTTCACAATAGGAAGCAAAAATTGCTTCACGTTTGAAATGCAGCCCAGCTGTACTTTTATATTATACCACTGATGTTCTTCCAATATGTGGATTTCATTTTGTTGGTGATAAAAGCAAGATGCACATAAGAGATTTTCTCAGGTTGCTGATAACGACACAATATTTTTTCCAGCTGGGTCATTCTAGTACCTTTTGTTTAGTAGATCCATTAAATCTCTCTTTCACTTCATCTCATTGTGCAAGGCTTGAATATCTGGAGATGACATAAATGGATTTTGTTTTCAGTTTAGATATTGATGTTCAAATTATGACATTAAGGTTTTTAAAAAATCCCCAAAACTTAGCCTGATATTGAATTTCTCATGTTTTCATTATCTCTGAAGTCCTTGTAATTATTGTTACAAGTCTTAATAAAGATTCTAAAAATGCCAAAAATACTGCTATTATGCTTTTGAGAAACTAGCAGAAGTGAGAATTTTAGCAGAGTAATTTGGTGAGGTTAAGTGATGGGCTAGGGAAGTGAATCTCAGTTTTATGTCACTCAGTACAGAACTGGCCAAAGGTTCCACCTTTACCATGAAGTTTGCAGTGAATTAGCGAGATTCAGTTCATCAACCAGGTATTTATTGTAGATTAAAGTTTATGTATCTTTGATATTATGTTAATCATTTATACAACTCTTCCATTGATATAGTGCAGTTGTAATAAGTGGGGATGTTTATTCCATTGGATCTGTACCAAGTAAATGATGGGGTAATAAAGGCAGCTATTTTAAGGAAACCTAGGAACCACATCCTGCCAGTGTAGCTTTTGTTCTATGGTCAACTCAGGAGTTTGGATACAGAAAATGTCGAGAATCTGTTTGGAAGTAATTTGGATCCTATGAATGCAATTCTTAATAATTATTGAAGCATATATCAACTATTTTCCAGATGTGAACATATGTTGCAAATTCTATATTGCACTATAATGTGTATAACTCTCCTGTAGGCTTATTTGACTGGAGGTGATGGGATTAGTTAAATGCTATTATTTTCTTTGAAGCAGTGCAAGGAATCTGAAGGGCAATGGATAGGAATGACAAGTAGAAATTGTGTTCTTTGGTCAGAACTGTTTTATTTTGTAACTACATCTCAATATTATCTGTTGCTAAAATGTGACAAAAAGCAGCATAGCAAAACAGATCAGGCATTTTTCTGAAACCCTGCTATTTTGTTACAACTAATTGTATTCAGTGTAGAAACTACTATTTTCTTTGATTTGCTTCTGTTTATTTTCATAAATTCGTCTATCTTGTGCAATTAACTATGTTGCATTTGAAAATTCCATAGCTTCAAGTATAAATTTAAAATTGAGATTTGTTGGTTCAACATTAAGAGAGTTTTTGAGATTTACTCTTCAAGTGTACACTCTGTTTTTTGATAGCAGCCATTAGGCAATGTGTTGCTTGGAAAAAAAGGGTGGGATGTCCTACAAGAGTTCTTTACAAATGTGAAAGATTCATTAATCATTGGCTCAGCCCATGTGAGAGTTAATGACAGTTGTTTGCATGAGTGAGAATAATCTCACATTATTAGCAGTGCAATATATTAATTACATACCCATCAAAGTGTAAATGTAAAAATGCTGTCACCTTAGGCTTGTAAAAGAATCAATCATAAACACATAACTTGGGAAAATAAAGTGTCAATCACTGCTGCATGTTGAGTATTATCTGAAAAAAAAACACTTTTTAAAATTTCTGCTAGGACCAACAAATATGGCTGAACTAGTACTCATTCAGTGCTAAAGTAGACTGATATGAGGAAAGTCATGTCAAAATACACTGTAGATAACTTTAAAGTTGATTAGACCAGAGTATTTATTTTAAAAGCTGATAATGTACAGTAGCTGATAAACAGCCATGGCTCAAATTTTAAAGATTTGCTAATCATGTGCATGACACGAGAAAGCAAAACCCAGAGCAAAAAAAAAGTGCTGGAAATAGAATAGAGAGAAACAGAATTAACTTCACAGGTTGATGACTTTTATCAAAACTGGTTCCATTCTGATTTACAGTAGAAATACCTATTATTTGAAAATATTGAATTCAAATCTCAAAGCTCAGCCGGGGAAACATCCTTCCTGCATGCAGCCTATCAAGTCCTATAAGAATTTTCTATGTCTTCTTGAGATTGCTCTTATTTCTAAAGTTCTGAGTAAACTAAGCCTCTATTCCCTAATCTCTTTTCATATGACAAACTTGCCATTTCTGGAATCGGCCTAGTGAATGTTTGCTCCACTCCCTCTATTACAATTTGAACTGTACACAGTTCTCTGCAGTTTCACCAAGGTCCTCTTTTTTGATCATTTACTCCTGAACTCTAATTCTTTCATAATAAAAGTCAGCATATTATTTGCCACCTTAATTGTTTTTGCACCTTCATGTTGGCTTTCAGTGACTTATGTACAAGGTCACACAGGTCCCTTTTAAGTATCATCATGTTTCACCATTTTACAAAGTTGCTCAGCCTTTTTGTACTCAAATCCATATCTTTTCCACCTTTTGTTCCATCTGGTGTGACCTTGCTCACACATCTCACCACTGTACTTTTGAAGTGCCTTTCCATCCTCTTCCTTGCCTATCCCAGCCAGAGCTGTTTCATCAGCAAACTTGTAAATGTGATATTTGGTCCTCTCAACCACATCATTAATATGGATTGTAGTTAGCTGGGGTCCAAGCACTGAGCCCTGTGATATGTGCCCTATTTGCCACACAGCCTGCCGAAGTGATTGATTTCTGTGTATTCCTATTCCTGATTTTCTGCCTGAAATCTAATTCTCAATCTGTGCAGGATATCTCCAACTCCAAGAGCTTGTTGACTATCATCCTGTCTGGCCTTTATTGAAAGCCTTCTGAAAATACAAATTCACTGGTTCTTTTGTTTATCTTTCTGTTCTCAAAATAAATCCGTTAGATTAGACAATGCACTTTACCTTTCATAACCCATGTGATTTTGTGCTGTTGTGGTATTTCAGGATGTGGAATTATTTCCATTCCTCCTCATCTCTTACCCATTGTAGTGATGGTTAAGATGGAAATTGTTGATTAAGCTCCCATCTTGGAGGCACTCCTGTGGCAAAATTTAAATGAAAAAGAAGGCTCGTTTTCCTGTAGGCTTCTATCAATTTGTGTGCCTTTTCAAAAAAAAGGAAGACGAAATGTACATGTACAATTGGATTGACTTTAGTGACTTCTAGATGTGTTCTTGTACATAATGCTCTTTTGCCTTTTGAAGTGTCCTGCTAATCCAGTTTTTAGGCATTGGGATGTACTTTTAAGTAGCTGCCTGTACATGGGGTAATATAGTTCATTGTGTTAGTTGACTATTTCATTTTTTTTTATATGAAAGTTCTACCATGTATCTGATTCAGTACAAACAGATTCTGTTCTTTTAGCTGCTGGCACATTGACTTTATGAGATAGAATTATGCAGTTTATAACTTTGTAAAGCTCAAAAAAATCAATATTGTATCTGTTTTTGTGCTTGTGATCATGAAAAATACCTTTGCATCTGAAACAAAGGTGTCATTCTCATGAGAAAATAGAAGCAACAATTTGGATTTACAAAGTGAAGCTTTGCAACTATTCATGTTCATCTGAAATGTGTTTGATTCTCTTTTCAGGAAAAACCAAAGCATAAGAGTAGAGCAAACTGTATTAATATGTGTAGTGATTGTGATCTAAGTCTTGTTTGACACAAGACACCATGGAAATCCAGACATAGTTTAAAGTTTGAAACCAGAAACACAACCTGGCCATTTAACCATTCAATAATATTATCAATGATCTTTTAGCTCTTCTATTAAAATTACTTGTGTCTTGGCAAATTAGAGGGGTGAGGGTGAAATATATCCATGTTCTTAAATCTTCTTGATATGGGTGTTGTGTAATAATTTAAAAAGCTTAATTTTTTTTTAAAGAAATTAAGGTAAATACCTAAATTTTTTCATCTGGCTATCCATCTTTGTATTTCTCAATACCCAATCACTGTTGGGCAGAGTGGATTTTCATGGTTTCATCCTATTATTTGCTTTACTGTTAAAATGAGCCTTATAATTTACTCGGTTTGTTAGGGTTTCCTGGGCGTTGGGGATCTCTGGCAGCTGAAAAGAGCCAAGTTCAATTTTGGAGAAATGGTAAATGTGCCTGGCACACTAATCAGGTGTTATTAGATGCAGAGCTGTGTCTTTCTGTTCCAGATCTATTTCTTCCCACCCCAATTACACCTACTCAGATTGTTTCCTCCTTTGCAGCACCCTTTTCCAATCAAGGAACTGCTCTTCACTTTAGACATGTGAACTGACTGAAATAGACCTCCTTTGACTAGAGATCATGTCTGTCAGTCAAGCTGATCTTCAAGTGGGATTCCTTTTTGTCTTTAGAAGGCAAGTTGGATGCTGATGAGTTAAGACTTTACAGTCAGCAAAGGGATACACCAGTTTGATTGTTATCTTCATCCTATCAAAACATTCTGAAATAGTATTGAAACCCTGATTTTCTATGACCAAAGTAACTGGGCTGTACATCTTAAGATCTATTTCAATGACATCATCAAGGGGAACTTTCCCCATAGAGCCATTGACATATTATTTATGGACCACTTTGAAACTTGATGGAAGAGGTTGTTTCTGAATCATTGGGTGTCTTCGGTCTCCTATACCTCCTACTTGATATCGAGAAGAAGGTCTTGCCTTCTTGATGTATGCTGCCTTTTTGAGTCACTGCTTCTTGAAGATGTCCTCAATCGTGGTATTTGAGTAGTTCCAAAGATTGAGATTTATTTGTTTTTGTAAGATTTTATTCAGAGAGAATTGTCACATTACTGTGCTGATTACTGATTATTCCAAAGAAAGTGAATTTCATTGACAGTGATGTCCTTGGAAGATGCCATATAAATGTTTTTAGTATGGTCTTGTTTTCTTGCATTTTGCTAACTGTACATGAATGCAACCAAGCAATTCAAATCATTCACTCAATGGATAAGAATTTCAATTTGTGCATCATCCAGCCAATTAAGTTTTTTTTGGAAAGGTAGCAACAAGTTTATGCTCAGAGCAGTAAAACAAACAAATGTGAATGACTGGCTGAGGGACTTACCATTTAAAAAAACCAGGAGCGATCAGCTGGTCTATTTCAACTCGAGGCACAGTATCTTTTATTGTGACCAGACCAGGCAGAGAGACCAGTTCAACTTCTCAGCTGAAAAATGGTTTCTACAGTAATGTAGCACCATCTCAACTGCTCAGAAATTTTGGCCTTGCCTTTCTTTGTGTACGGCTTTCGCACTTGCAGCCATGAGGCACAAGTTCTACTGCGGAACTGAACTGTTCCTTCATAACAAAATCAAAGAGGTTTATTTTATTTTGTTTGATTTTCCATATTATTTCAAGCTGGCACATTAACAATTCTTCTTGGATAAATAAATCAGTTAACAGCCCATGGCAATGACCTTGCTTGGATCTGTTTACAAAATAACGACAGCTGCATGAAATGATGTGTCAGACCAGTGAGCCATTCCAATTTCAATATATTGCTAAAGTTATTTTTTTCTCTTCGTCATTTGATAAAAAAAATTCTGATTTTTTTTCTTGTCAAGCATTTGTTTAAGGCTTCTCATTTGTTAGCATTCACTTATCAAATTAACCAGGACACGATCTAAACAGTGTTGTTTAATTGAATGCAACAGCTTTCAGAATCATACCCCCTGTGATTGATATGTTTCAATTCATAAACCAACGCAAGCATACTGCACATTACATTTATCAGCCAGTCTGTTCCTCTGAGAATTTGCATGCTTTAAAAGCATATAGTCTCGATAGAGTCGCGTGTTCATTTGCTGCCAAATGTACATAAACACTGTTGCATTTTCACTAAATCTTAACGGCAGTAAATAATTTCTACTGAAAATGACATTATACTGCTTTTATTATTTTACAACTACAAAACTTCATCTAGATCCTCAGCAAGTTCTGTTACATTGATGCATGCGGTTTTGGTTGGTTTAAAAAGTGAACTTCTGATGCAATTTCAATCTTTTGGAAAGACCTGCGTCTTCAATTTAAGTAAAATTTCTTCCTTATAATTAGAATTCTATGGCAGGTTTGGACTAATGTGCCATCTTTAAAAGGTTAATTTCTAAAGCATTGCTTGGAAACTGGTTTTACAATGAAGAAGCATCCACTATAGTAATTTGTTTTGGAAGGGTTCAAGTGCTTTTATTGCATTCATTAACCTTTTCTTTCCTATGCTTTCTTGTTTTCTTCACCCCACCCCCACCAGCTCTTGCCCACCCCCTCTCCAAAACCCACCCAAGATTGGCAGCATTTAAGAAATGACTGCTTTTCAAATGACCCAAGCTATCAGTGAATGTAGTTGTTGTTCGGGGATGTGTGACCCACGTGACCTATAAATCTGATTGAAAGTTACAGCTCAGGCAACATGGTTGGATTCACTGATGGATGGAAGATTAAGAGCTGTGATTAACAATGTGATTTGCAGGCTTGGAATCTGTTGCCAAAGCAACATTCATCAGATGCGGTCAGAATTTCAAGTGACCAAATGAAATTCAGGTGGTGCACCATTTTCTTTTGCTTTACTATTTTTCCTATGTGGCCCGCACTTCAAAGTGAAAAATAAATCTTTGATGAATCTGCTGTTCACCCTTAAGCTGTCTGTTACTCATCAGATACCAAGTTGCAGTTCAGTGAACAGAAGAAAAGGTTTTAATAAAAGCCGTGCCACAGGCTGTAATGCATCATTTTAGGCTTCTAATTACATTACAATGACAAATATCAATGGTGACAACAGCAATAACCTATATCCTTTAATAGCAGGTTGGAAAGGATTTGGGGCTCGTTGCCATTATATTAGAGTCAGTTTCAAACGGAGACTATTAGGAGTATGTATTGGCAACATTATTGTCTGATAACCCAGGCTCAGTGAAAGGGCCTGTAAATAAATGATGCCTCCCTATCTGCAGTTCCCAGAGGACAAAAGAGGGCACATTTTACAGTGACCAATGAAGTGCTGGTGTTGCTGTGGCAACACTCTCTTTTAAATTGGGAATCTTGTTAAATTTTCTTAACTTTCTAGCCTTTATCTTCAGGCAAATTGTGCTTCTGTGGAGTTTCATTTTCTACCTTTTACAATGAAAATGACGGTGATATTAAGGGAGCACTGTGATGATAGGCCGACACTTCTCCCACTGCTTCTCTTTCGGCTTCTGAGCCTATTTTTTTGGCCTGTTTCCTGAAGGCATTCATTCTTGGCATCTGGCTTAGCAAGCTGACAGTCCCACAGAACCATGTACAAGAGCAAATCGAGTCATCCGATTTATTAATGTGGGGCATATTAATCCTGAAAGATGGACGATTTAGGGGCAAATGGGAAGTAATCTATTTAATATTTCAACTCAAAACTAGCCTGACCACTTTGATAGTTAATCAGTAAATACGTTTATGGAATCTAAGAATTACTCCATGTTAACTGAATTGTTATTTTTCTGCAGCTTGAGGGAACCTCAGCAGTTGACAGAGGAATAGGATCAAAGATGAGGATAGGGATGGGTAACATATGGTACATCTGAAATAGAACCGACTGTTCTTGCATGTTTGCAAGACAACAGAAATTGTCGAAAGGGTTGGAGCCTCAGGAAACCATTCCTTGCACACAGCAGAGGTATGCTTGATCTGGTGGAACATCAATGCCTGAGATGGCTTCAGGTATCATTTCAAGAGATGACAGATCTTTGCAGCCTCAGAGAAATCTGTTGCCTCCCAGATCTGATAGGTGTACTCAGAAGAAAAAGCAGTAAACACCACTAGTGATTGTTTCAAGCTCTGGCGGAGAAGCGTGTAAGTTGTAGTCAACAGCTCAAAAAATGCTTCAAGCAAGTGTCAGATCTCGTATTTGCAAGGGTCAAATATTGCTTCCATTTTGTCAACAGTGAAGCCCGTTGGTATGCGAAGATGCTGTGCGTAGTGCCACTGACTGCCTTGCCAAAGTGTAAATGTAATCAACTCCCCTCATGACAGATGTCCGAATGATACAGGAAAGAAAAAAATGAGCAACTCTTGTAATTGGGAAGCCCTCCATTAATGTACAGGTGGCCAGTAATTAGAAGCGGATCTTTCTCCAGGTGTGCACCAGATACCATGAGTTACTGCCTTAAATCCTTCATGCTGATGCATTCTATCCTCCCTGATAGATTAACACTTCCAAGTCAGCAGTGTCCAGTGACAACATTGCAGATGACTGCATTGAGGAGCAGAAAAGAGAACTAAAGCTATCTGTTCACTAGAAAAGTAATTGAGCAAACTGTCAGAATGCTAAAGGCCCTTGTGTGGATTTGCTGGAGCTTTTCTGGAGGGTTTAAATGAGCTTGGCAGGGGATGGAAATGTGAGCATAGATTCAAAAATTTGAATGGCAGAACTGGAAGTGGAAGGTAGAAAATTATCAACATCGACATCAGCCCCTTCTTGTGTAGACAGTCATAAAATACTTACTGACTATTATTTAGCTGTCTCCTTCACTTTCACATTGGAGTTACTTTGTTTGGCACGAACATTTCCTTAATCATTTCATTGCTCTTTGTATGTTCATCTTTGATTTTTATTTGACAGCCTTTTTTTTTCATGCCATTTCCTTCCTTCATTTTTTTTTGGTTCTGCTAGGCTTTCCACACAATGAGTGAAATAAGTTTCCTTTCTGTTTGCCTTGTTCCTTGCTCTATGAATCTTGTCATCCAGGGGCCCTACATTTGGCCATCCACTTTCTTATTCGCTTTAGTGGCCCTGTGTAAATGCAGAACCACCTTGAGTGAACTCCTTGAATCAGATTTGCCTTCAAATAGCTGTTCCTAGTCCATTTCTGCTAAGTAACTTATCAGTCCAGTGAAAGTGGCTTCATAATATACAAAATCTTTATATCTATTTTTTTTTCCCACAATTGTGCTAAGTGTAATGGACTTGCTGCCAAGCAGTTTAGAATTGCTGCCCCCAGTGTGCTCTCTCAACTGTCCAGTTTCATTCCATGAAGTTAATCATCTACAAATGCAGACACAGGTGACTGGAGATGCTGGAATCTGGAGCAAAAGCGAACTGCAGGGGGAACTTAACAGGTCAGGCAGCATCTATGGAGGAGAAAGGAATTGTTGGCGTTTCATATCAAAAACCGTGCATCAGGATGTCCTGCTTGA
Source organism: Hemitrygon akajei (assembly GCF_048418815.1). Taxonomy (NCBI): domain Eukaryota; kingdom Metazoa; phylum Chordata; class Chondrichthyes; order Myliobatiformes; family Dasyatidae; genus Hemitrygon; species Hemitrygon akajei. Next base: position 38,132,117 of record NC_133125.1, read on the forward strand.
CATCAAGTGCATGGGAGTACCACTTTCCACCTTGTGGCATGTCCTCCTGATTGGAGCTGCAGGATACCACCTTTTATTATTTCTTGTCACATCTAAATACTGGAACTCTCAGCATTATGGGAAGGCCCTCTTCACGAAGTCTGTAACAGTTAAGTAAATGGTTTGCCAGTATCTTTGGGGAGGAAATTGGGAATGTGCATTACCAGTAGTGCCTACATTCTTAAAATTGAACAGTTTAAAATGAACCTAATTAGCCTGCAATAAAAAAGTTGTTATACTGAGATTGAATTAAAGCCTTTGCAAAGAATACATTGGCTCTTCCACTGAGTGGAATGCACCTTCTCTTTCCAGCAAGTCAGAAGTTTCAAATGTAGTTCTATACTTCTGTTTTTGATAATGTACCTATGAATGCAATGATTGATTTCTGACTTTTGAAAGCTTACATAACAGTAATGGATAATTTGTGATATTTTAATTTGGAAGCTCAACGGAAAACTATGTCATAGTATTGTATGACATAACTATAAAAGAATTTAATTTGTATTTGTTGATAGGTAGAATATTTCAGCCTTATAACAAAAATGAACTATAGAGTGAAAGTTGAGAGGCACTACTAAAAGGCTACAGTATTAATGTTTGATTTTACAGTGCGTAGATTCTTGACCTATTTGCATTTGAGTAAATGTAATATTTTTGTCGACTTTTGCTACTTCCAGTTAAATTGAAGCATTTATTGTTACAATGAATTACCTCTGGCTATATTGTTTAATTGTGGCTTTTGATCTAATTGCAGAGTTTTGTTTCTAATCCTCTAATATATAAAAAGTTCCAAACTGTTAAAATAAGTATTGCATGGATAAAAATGGCTGGTGTTACCTCAACAGTTTCCATGTGATACTAGAATACTTGTGAAAATTTGCATCACCTTACAGTAGACTATCTGAGATAGAAACTATATACAGGAGTATATCTATCTATTTTATATTATGTTTTAATATCTTTGGGCCTGTGAAATTCTTTAAATTCTCTGATGTAATTTACTTGTTGCCTAATTGTCAACACGTGTTTTATTTTTGCAATGGACACTTAATTTTTTCAAAAAAACAGCTGAGAAAAAAGAAAAGACGCAAGTTTCTGAAGATGCTTGAAATCTTGAGTAGCACACACAAAGGGGAATAAACAGTTGGTATGATTGATGATGACCCCCTCATCAGGGACCCTTCATCTATGAAAAGTTTTTTGCCGGAAACTTCAACTGTTTATTCCCCTCTTACTGCTGCTTGACTTGCTAAGTTCCTCCAGCATTTTATTACCAGGAAAGAGAAGTTACTGAACAAAACATCATGAGATCTATGTTAATAACATTAAATATGTCCATTACACAGGTTGGATTCATGATCTTGTGGTTCTAATTAATGTAGCATTTAGGCCATTGGGCTGAACTGCTTTTTAACTTCCACATCATTGCAAATTACTGTATGAAGGAAACTGGCAGAGTTCAATGTGACTCATTTTTATAAAATGTAAGCTTCTGCCAAGGAATTTGGAAGTCATTTCTTTGAAGTTGGGGGAAGAGGAAGAGGAAACATTGACCCTGTTAACACACACAAAATGCTGGAGGAACTCAGCAGGTCAGGCAGCATCTATGGACAAGAGTACAGCTGACCCTTCATCAGGAGTTTTGTGTGTGCGGCTTGGATTTCCAGCATCTGCAGATTTTCTTTTGTTTGTGATTGACCCTGATAATTTACTTGGGTGTAGGAAAGCGCTTGGGCATTTACAGGATCTGTAGTAAGGGAGATCTGAAGGAATTGCACTTGACCTTTAGCTGTATTGCATTTCTACTTGTCTACTGCAACTGACTTTTTCCAGCTAGGTTTCCTGAGGTGTAGCAAGCATGGTTCAATGTGTTGAATTTAAAAGTCATGTTAAAATGGAGCCACACAGGCTCTTATTTGTTAATCCATATCCAGTGAGTGGCTGCCTTTGTGAAAATGAAACATTGACCTGTTGTGCTTTGGGTCTAACCATCTGTTCTTAAACTTACAAATTCACCCTAGCTTTGTCGAATTTTAGATCATTGTGGAGAAAAATGGATCACATGGCATTCACTCAATGGAAAGAAAAGCCCAACCTAGGCAAGTTTTAAGAATGAACAGGGTCCAGCATGCCCAGGGGTGCCAAAAGTACCCAACATGAAATTGAGTTGTTTAGCTCTCTGGATGTAAGGAGCTGCTATTAAGATAAGTGTTTGGCCTCTACCCTTTCTAATTTAGACCTGTTGTAGGACACAATGTAATAAGTTCTTACCGAGTGGAGCAGGAGTTGGGCTTGCTTTGTATGGATCTTCCAGGTACGCATGTGGCTGGTACAAAAAGTGTGTTCAAATTTGCATTTTGTTTTTCAGTTCACGCTGATGAAGCAAGTGCAAAATTGTTCTTCTCTGCTCTTGAGCCCTTCAGGTATAAGCAGCTCCTTCCACTCGCCTCCTTCTAAAGCCTTTTGATATCTTGATAAATCTTGCACTTTGTTCCCATTATTATTTAAATAGTGTCAAATCCCATATTGAGTTTGACCCCCCAATCACTCCTTTGATGTGCCACCGTGATTCCTGTTATGTTTTGTAACTCTAAAACATTGAAAGCAAAAACATGAATCTGGGAATAACGTATCTTAGTTTAGTTTTCACTTTAAGTGAAACGCGCACACATGATGTGGTAGTGCCATGACGTAAGCAATTCATTTATTTTTACATATAACCCATAATGAATTATTTAAACATACAAGAATGCTTAATCTAACAATATATTTACAATATTATTCAGATGCTACTGAAATATTAAATACACAACACTCTTCCCTACTTAGCTTTAAACTCTAACTCAGTATAGAATGTGTCTCAACTATATACAACTACTGTACAGATATTGACAGCATAGTAAATTTTAAATTGTCCCATTCAGGTCTAAATCGCTATGGAGGCTTTTTACTCTTGATGGATAACTTTTTCTTGACACACGGGATCACTCTGCTTGGCAGGAGAGGATTATGGTTGTGGAGCATTCAGGTTCTGGAGCCTCCTCTGTGGTGGTTGTCTGTGAGGCTGCAGACAGTGGTTCCGATAGCTCTGGTCACCTTTCTTTCTCTAACTCTGCTCTCCTCAACTGATCGCTGTGTAATCTCCAGATGATATCAGACAGTGATTATAATTCTGTCCTATGCACCCACTTTTAATCACCTGGGTAGACCCTCTCAGGACTTCTTATCCAGTAGTGAAACATCGAACCTCTTTGTTTGAGAACTGTTCAGTTTGTCTCAGCTGCTTGTCCTGCCTACTCCTTCTGAGACTGGGTTTGATGAGAAAATAAGTGTGAGTGCAAGGGTTGACCCAGGAACAGCAGAGCTGGTGAGATGTTAGTTGTGGAACGTGCTGTATTCCAATATGCAAGGAGGAAATTGGTGAGTTTCTGATTCGATGCTGGTGCAGTATGTTCTGCTAATATTGCTCACAGTGCATTCTTTAGACTCTGGACAAAACTTACCGCCAAGCCGTTTCTAGCTGGGTGGTATGGTGCAGGTGTAATATGTCTTATTCCACTCATTCTTAGGAATGTCTGAGACTGTTCTACAACAAATTGTGGATTGAAAATGGACACTAGTGGTTGGTGATCAGTAACAAGGGTAAACTCATTCCCATACTAGTACTGGTTTAAACATTTTACACCCCAAACTAGACTCAAGGTCTCTCTGTCAATCTGTGTGTAATTTTTCTCTGCAGTATTAAGGGAACATGATGCAAAGGCTACGGGGTATTCACTTCTATCACTCATAACATGTGACATGACTGCACCTATATCATAAGGCGAGGCTTCACAGATGAGCTTCACTGGACAATGTAGATCATAATATGTGAGTACATCATCTGACATCACCATTTCCTTTACCTTTTTGAAAAACACCACATACTTCGTCCATTTCCATTTCTTCCTGATCTGTGGTAATGAGTTCAAGGGTGGAGCACAGTACCAGGTTTGACAGGAACTTGTTATAGTAATTGACAAACCCTGAAAAGGACCACAACTATGACACATCCTGTGGCCTGGGGCATCCACCACTGCTTGAATTTTCTCAGCACTCTTGTGCGTTGATGGTGTGACCACCATAAGTGATGCTTGGTTTAAAGAATTCATACTTTTTGCATCGTGCTCTGAGCCTATGATCTTCTAATCTTTTTATCACTGCCTTGAGATTTTCCTTGTCATTCCTACCAGTAACAATGATATCATCCAGGTAACACTGAGTGCATGGGCAGCCTAATAGCACCTGGTCCATAGCTTTCTGATGCTACTCCAAAAATAAGCTTATTATGGTGAAAAAGCACTTTGTGAGTGTTTATGGTGAGAAACTGTTTTGATTCTTCTTCCATCACCATCTGTAGGTAGGCCTCAGCTGTCCACTTTTCTGAAGTGATTCCCTCTAGAAAGATTTGCGAAGATTGCAAATGCCCTGGGCAGAGGGCATTGTTCTACATTCAGTACTGGCTTGCTGGTAACTTTAAAGTCACAACAGATCCTGAAAGACTCATTCTTCTTGACTACCTAGACCTCAGGTGTTGCCCATGGGCTCCTCTGAACCTTAAAAAGAATTTCTTCATTCTCCATACTGTCTAGCTCACTGGCTACTTCATTGTGGATGGTGCAGTATAAGGAACTGGATGGAGTTTGCAAAACTTGTGTGTGACATTTTCATTTAACACTATTTTAACCTTGATACTGTATGTTTTAGTTTTCCGATGCTATCCCTGAACACCGCTGTGGATCATCGGTTGATAAATGATGCAAATTGTGAATGGATCACTAATCAAGTTGTAGTTGTATCAGCCAATCACATTCCATAAAGCTGGCCCTCCTATTTTTACCACACACAATCCTAATGTGACTTGTTGGTTGCTGCATTCCACTGCCATGAATGTCATTCCCACAGGAATTACCTTTACTCCGGTATGTTCTTAGTTGAATATCTGCAGGCTTCAGTTACGTATCTTTGAAATGCCTTTCAAGCTCATTTTGAGGACTGACTAAAACAACCGAGCCAGTGTCCAATCCCATTTTAATCAGTTTGCCACTCACCATATTGCTTGTCTCGTGTTAGTTTTCACATTTTAAATCTTAAGGCTACATAGTCTTGTGTCAGTCCAATCAGTATCAGATTTTTCATCAACAGCATGCAGATTAGTGTTCTTTTTGAAACTGCAACTTGACTTTTTTTAATCATTTTCTCTTCTCTCTGCTGTCCATTTATTTTTGTCTGCCTAACATGCTCCTTGTATGAGTCCTATTTTGTTGCATTTTCTTCAGATTTTGCCTTTAAACCTGCATTGGTCGGGGGCATGTGTTTAGATGTTGCAATTTTGTTCATGCTCATTTTCGTTGCTGACTGCAACTCGGTCTCTGTCTGCAGCGTCCATTGATATAGCTGGACCCAATATAATGATGCAGCTCCAAAGAAGGCACAACAGTGGCTATTTTTCATTGAGTTAGCGGAGATTTAGTACATCACTAAAGACGTTCACAAATTTCTACAGATGCACCATGGAGAGCATTCTAATTGGCTGCATCACTGACTGGTATAGGAGAGGCTACTGCACAAGATCTATATAACCTGAAGAGAGTAGTAAACTCAGTCAGCTCCATCATGGGCACGAGCCTCCGTAGTATTCAGGACTTGTTCAAAGAGCGATTCCTCAAAATGGCAGCATACATTTCTGAGGACCCTAATCACCCAAGCAATGCCTTTATCTCATTGCTACTGTCAGGAAGGAGGTACAGAAGCCTAAAGGCACACACTCAATGATTCAGGAACAAGCTTCTTCCCCTCTGCCATCAGATTTCTGAATGGACACTGAACTCATGAACATTACCTCATACTTTTTTATTTCCATTTCTGCACTATTTTCTTAATTTAGCTAAAATATATATTTTACTGCAATTCACTTATTTTTCTTTTATTGTGTATTGCTTTGTACTACTGCTGCAAAGACAACAAATTTCACGACACGCGGTGATATTAAATCTGATTCTGATTCAAATCTTTTAAATGTATGTTGTGCTTCAGTTAGGAGCCATTTTTGAATGCATTCTTATCAGATTCCACAAACTAAATAATCTCTCAGTGCATCATTAAGTTACCACACTGACAATACTCAGACAGTCTCTTCTACTCGGCCACATTCGCTGCAATGGACTCGTCTTCCTTTTGATTCCACTTGTGAAACATAAAGCATTCTGCAATCAACAATGGTTCTGATTATAAATGTTCCTGCATTACTTTCACCATATCAGCAAAGCTCATTTCAGCTGGTTTGATTGGAGTAGTCAAACCTCTGAGCAAACTGTGTGCCTTTAAACCCAATGCACTCAGCAAAACTGGTACTTGTTTCTCATTCGCTATTTCAGTTGCTTCAAAATACAACTCAATTTGCTCAGAATACAAACTCCAGTTATCTCTTGTGCAATCAAACGTATTTATCTTTCTAATGTAGCCAGCCATTTTTGCTTTTTTTAAATATTTATGCTTATTATTACCTACTACTCTCAGCTTATCAACCCATAAATTTGCCTGTTCTCTGACCTTTATTTTTAACTTGAATGTCTTCTTTTCTGAAGCATGTGCTGCACTGATTTAGTTGTTATTCAATTGTTTCTCACTGCACTTTTTAAAAACTTGAACGTCTTGCTAAACTTCAATAGGTTGGTAGTCATCTTGGGATTGTTTAATACTTCTTCATCACCACTTATATTTTAAACTCCAAAACATTAAATGGATTGAAAGCAAAAACACAAAGCAGGGTATAGCGTATCTCAGTTACATTTTTACTTTAAGCAAAAATGTCATGACAGAAAGGCAACGTCCATTATTAAAGACCTCCAGCACCCAGGGCATACATATTTCTCACTGTTACCACCAGGTAGGAGATACAGAAGCCTGAAGGCACAAACTCAGTGATTCAGGAACAGCTTCTTCCCCTCTGCCATCTGATTCCCGAATGGACTTAAGCTTTGGACACTACCTCACTTTTTTTAAATATACAGTATTTCTGTTTTTGCACATTTTAAAATAATTATTCAATATATGTAATTGATTTACTTGTTTATTTATTATGTTTTATTTTATATTTTTTCTCTCTCTGCTAGATTATGTATTGCATTGAATTGCTGCTGCTAAGTTAACAAATTTCATGTCACGTGCGGCTGATAATAAACCTGATTCTGATTCATATGAAATTTACTTATTTTTATATATAACTTTTAATGAATTATTTCAACAAACAAGAATGCTTAATCAAATGGTATATTTGCAATATTTCTTAAATAGCCAGCCTGTGGGGTAGAGGCATCTGCACAGGATTTTGAGGTGAATGGTCCCGGATTTGAATCCGGCTGGGTCCTTGCATGCTTCTGTGCTGGATTGAGCATTGAGCTAGCGATTTGCCCTCATCAAAAAGAGACAAAATGCTTAAGAAATTGCAAGGTTGTCACCAATGCACCACAGGGCATGGAAAGGAACAACCAATTAACTACTATTACTCAAAACTACTGAAATATTAAATACACAATAATTCCAGTCAAAATTTTATTTTGTCATGATTTGCTTTTGCATCCTATTGTTAAGATTTTGTCATCCTGAATATATCTGGTAATCTTTTACTACTTCAAATTCCTCCTTTCCTGCTCTGTCATACAGTCTTTCATTTGTGTATCCAGTTTGTTTTCAAGCTTCTCTTTTATTTGGCCTTCTCCAGCTTTCTTACTTTTAATTGTTACAAACAGGGTTAATTAGATCTCCCTTGAGTTGGAGTGAAAAGGAAGTAATGTACTTTTGTAGGAATATACTCAAAATTGAAATGATTAAGTAAGCATCTTTGTTTCTTATGACCATAGAAGCACCTCTTTTTGTTGTGCGTATATTAGGGAAAAATACATGAATAGTCAAACTGAACAGTCACATTCTAACTAAGCTTACGAATTTACGAATGCTGCAACACACAGCTCGAACCACATCATCAGGTTCGCCAATGACATGACCATGGTGAATCTCATCAGCAAGAATGATGAGTCAGCATACAGAGAGGAGGTGCAGCAGCTAACGGACTGGTGCAAAGCCAACAACCTGTCTCTGAATGTGAACAAAACAAAAGAGATGGTTGTTGACTTCAGGATGGCATGGAGTGACCACTCCCCGCTGAACATTGACGGCTCCTCGGTAGAGATAGTTAAGAGCACCAAATTTCTTGGTGTTCACCTGACGGAGAATCTCACCTGGTCCCTCAACACCAGCTCCATAGCAAAGAAAGCCCAGCAGTGTCCCTACTTTCTGCGAAGGCTGAGGAAAGTCCATCTCCCACCCCCCATCCTCATCACATTCTACAAGGGTTGTATTGAGAGCATCCTGAGCATCACTGCCTGGTTCGGAAATTGCACCATCTTGGATTGTAGACCCTGCAGCGGATAGTGAGGTCAGCTGAGAAGATCATCGGGGTCTCTCTTCCCGCCATTTACACAACACGCTGCATCCGCAAGGCAAACAGCATTATGAGGGACTCCACGCACCCCTCATACAAACTCTTCTCCCTCCTGCCATCTGGGAAAAGGCACCAGAGCATTCAGGCTCTCACGACCAGACTATGTAACAGTTTCTTCCCCCAAGCTATCAGACCCCTCAATACCCAGGGCCTGGACTGACACCAGCTTAATGCCCTCTACTGTGCTTATTATTTATTCTGTGTTGTTTTTATGCCTAGTTCAATCTAGTTTTTGTACTGTTTCATGTAGCACCACGGTCCTGAAAAACGTCTTGTTTTTACTGTGAATGGGGTACTTGGCCAAGTACTAAAGACCTGTGCTGTACAATTGGCTGGAGTGTTCATTGTGATCTTTAACCTCTTGCTTTGGCAGTCTGAGGTACCCATCTGCTTCAAGCAGACTTCACTAAGCCAATGCCTGAGAAGAACGTGGTATCCTGCTTCAATGACTGTTGTCCATTAACACTTGCATCCACAGTGATGAAGTGTCTTGGGAGGTTGGAGATGAAACATATCAATTTCTGCCTGAGAAATGATTTGGATCATCTCCAGTTTGCCTACTGGAGCAACAGGTCCACAGCCAATGCCATCTCACAACCCTGGAACATCTGGACAGTGCATACATCAGGATGCTCTTCATTGACTACTGCTCAGCATTCAAGTACATCATCCCCTCCAAACTAATCAATAAGCTGCAAGACCTAGGCCTCAATATCACCTTGGATACAGCCCAGTCCATCACGGTTAAAGCTCTCCCCACCATTCAGCATATTTACATGGAGCGCTATTACAGGAAAGTAGAGTCATCATTAAGGACCCCCACCATCAAGGCCATGCTCTCTTCTCACTGCTGCCATCAGGAAGGATATACAGGAACTTCAGAACCCACACCACCAGTTTCAGGAGCAGTCAACCAACAGGCTCTTGAACCAAAGGGGATACTTCAGTCAGTTTCACTTCCCCACCATTGAAACATTCCCACAACTCACTTTCACTATTTATTGCTTATTTGTTTATTATTATCTCTTCCTTTTTGAATTTGCACGGTTTGTTTTTTTTTACACACTAGCTGAACACCCAAGTTGGTGTGGTCTTTCATTGACTCTACTATAGTTATTATTCTGTTATAAATTTATTGAGTGTTACCACGAGAAAATGAATCTCAGGGTTGTACATGGTGATGTGTGTGAACTTTGGAAATTTACTTGGAACTTTGTTTCTGGATGTTTGTGCACACAGATATGTTTCTGTGTTTCATTTATTCACCACTCCACAGTAAGCCTGTGAGAACATAATACACAACCCTGGTGACTAGGATGATATGGATACTGTGCGAGTCCATACTGTGAAAAGTGCGACTGGGTAAGTCAGTAATTTAGAAGGAATGTTTGGCCAATGCCAGAATAGATTCTTTTGTACAATATTGGAAAGCAGCACTTATGATCAGAATCAGCTTTATCACCACTGTCATATGTTGTAAAGTTTGTTGTTTTCTGGCAGTAGTACAGTGCAAGTTATTAAAAAAAATGTAAATTACAAAAATAAATAAATAATCTAAAAGGCGAGTAATGAGGTCATGTTCATGGACCATTCAGAAATCTGATGGTGGAGGGGACAAAGCTGTTTTTGGAACATTGAGAGTGGATATTCAGGCTCCTGTACCAGCTCACCAATGGTAGTAACACAAAGAAGGCTTGTCCCATATGGTGAGGGGCTTTAATGCTGGATGCCACCTTCTTGAGGTACTGCTTCTTGAAGATGACCTCATTGGTGGGGACAGTTTTGCTCATAATAGAGCTGGCTGAATCTATAGCCCCTATAGTCTCTTGTAATTCTGTGAATTGGAGGTGTCATACCAGACTGTGATGCAACCAGTCTGAATGCTCTCTACCATCTATAGAAATTGTATGGCTTTGCTTACGTAGCAGATCTTCTCAACTGCTTAATAGAACTGCTGGCTTTGCCTTTGTGATTGCATCAATGTGTTGAGCTCAGGACAGATTCGCTGAGATGTTGACATTGAGGCCCAGGGGCTTGAAGATGAGAATTGATGTCTGTTCACCTGACTTCCTCTTCCTGAAGACATTGATCAGTTTCTTGGTCTTGCTGAAGCTGAGTGTCAGGTTGTTGTTGTGATGCCTCTCAACCATTGAGTTGAAGAATTGCAGACTAGACACATATTTGGGGGAAAAAAGCATGGTCATCGTGATAGGTGTAAGGTGTTTAGCACATACTTTGAAAAATGTATATATTATTTACATGAAATGATACCACATGAGAAAATGCTGAGGATTACAATGCTGTAATCCATGAGTGCATGAAATTCATTTTCTGGGTAGCAATTGGTTATGTGATACTGATTAGTTTAATGCCACCAAGCAGAGAGTTGATACCCTGTTTGATAATACAGTGGAATTCTAAAGCCTAGTCTGTTACTCATTGAAGTACCTCAGTCATATGTTAAGCATGTTTAACTAATGTGCAGGGAGAAGCAATTGCCAGTTGTATTGTAGATCTGAAGAACCTAACAAGACATGATTGGACCATATAGTTAGACCATGTTTTCTAGTGCATTTGTGTACAGGCTAGCAGATGACTGTTTCCAAGCAATACTCTGTGATATACAAAGCTTTGCCTTCAGATAGGTTAGTAAGATGGCAATGGTGAACCATTGGAAAACCATGATGTCTGTGTCATCATCTTCATCAGACATCAGTTTTGTCTCAAAAAAAAGGCTTGGCAGGATAATCTTGGGCCATGTGTAAGGTCAAAAATCTTGTTATTGGTATCAGTAAATCGTGTAATTTCAGTAGATTAATCTGGATTCACAGCCAGAGTACTGGAGCATTTTAATCCAGAGTTTAAATTCCACTCTGGTAGCTGGGGGTTTAACTGTAACTAAATTAATTTGGATATTGTTTCTTTTTTAATAGTAAATTAGCCTCAATAACAGTACTCGCAAAGCTACCAGGTTATCATTAAAAACCCACTTGGGTTGAGGAAAGAAAATTTTCTTCCTTTCCCTTTCTTGTACGATGTGTAACACCAAATCACCAATCTCGTTAATTCTTAAATGCCTCCCAGGTTCTGGTGGCATTTAATGAGCAATAAATGCCACCTTTGACTGGTGACATTTTGTAACATTTAATAAAATAAAAAAAAAACATATCTGCAAGGGCAGAGACAATATCAAAATACAAATTTGTTTGTTGCAGTTATTCTGGATAAAAGTGAAATTAATGAAGAACGTCTGTTTTTAAATGTTACGGGCTAGGACATGGAGGAAGATGGGTTTAAGGGCCCCATCAGGGTAAATGATTGGAGTATTATTAAAATGCACATTGATATGACCACAGTTTGCTCAGTGAGGTCCGAGATACTACAGACACATGTCATCGAGCTCTGCTAACCAAGAGCAATTATCTATTGTGTATGCTTGTATTTAAGGGAAGTCACAAACACGAGAAAATCTGCAGATGCTGGAAATCCAAGGCAAAGCACACAAAATGCCGGAGGAACTCAGCAGGTCAGGCAGTATCTCTGAAAATGAAAGTACCAGATTGTCATTAAGTACGACTTCTGATGAAGGATCTCGGCCTGAAACATTGCCTGCTTATTCATTTCTGTGGATGCTGCCTGACCTGCTAAGTTCCTCCAATATTTCATGTGTTTTGCCCTTATTTAAGGGGAGTGTTGTTTTTCTCAGAATGGCAAGAAAATTGATGTGCCAGTAATTGTGGCAGATGAGACCTCAAGGCTAATATAGAGTTTAGGATAAGGGTGTTCTGTTTAAACAGACTTCTGCTGTTGAAGAAGCAGTGGCAACAGGTCATCCAAAAGAAAAATCTTGCAGATATTTGAAATTCAATATTAAAAAAATAACATGCGCAAAGTGCTCTGACTGGGCAGTATCTGTGGAAAGAGAAACATGTTGGTGTTTTTGGGCCAATTGTTTCTGAATGGAGTGGCACAGTAGTACAGTATTAGTGCAGTGCTTTACGGTGCCAGCAATCACTAATCACTAACGCTGTCTGTAATGAGTTTGTACATTCTCCCTGATGGGTTTCTTCCTGATATTCCGGTTCCCTCCCACATTCCAGAGACGTAGGGTTAGGGTTAGTGAGTTGTGGGCACACTATGTTGGTGCCGAGATTCCAGTGATACTTGCTCTCTGCACAATTCTTGGAGTGTGTTTGTAGCTGATGCAAGCAGTGCATTTCATTAATTGTTTTAATGCCTATACAACGAATAAAGCTAATCTTTTAAAAACTTGGTTTCTGTCACCACTGACGCTAACTTGGCATCTGAATATTTTCCATCATACTGTGTGGACTTTAGTGCCAACAGGTGAGTTCATGTTAACCTCCAGGGTTACCTACTCCAGCTCTGATAAGTGGCAGAGAGGGAGAGCAGGGAGCTGGGTAATCTGCTGCTTGTTGGAGAAATGAAGGGGAGAACTCTAAAGTAGAAGGGACAATTGAGGAGCAGGGGAAGAGGTTGTTAACATGCATTCAAGTGGAGGAAAAAGTGACGCTGAAGTGAAACACAATGTAAGACAAGAAGAAAAGAATCTGGAAACTTCACAAGGAAGGAGTATTTCTGGAGCCTGCAGTTACAGATCTACATATTGGATCCAGCAGAAATCTTGGGTATATAGATTTTGAAAATGAGTAACTTGCAGAATTCTGGTATGTATGTTCACAAGTTCACGTGACACCATATTGTGATGTTAAACAGGACGACCTGAATGAATGTTAGCTTTTTTTATTCTTAATAGTTGGGAGTATTTTTGGAAAAATCTGACTTGAATAATTTCACATTGCTCTTGTCTTTCTAATATAGAAATACTCAATCAATTAAAAGCCCCATGTAAAGTTAGTAGAAGGGTATCGCTGCAGTACACAGCAAGTCCGAGGCAATGTGAAACTTTACATGGGAGATTAAATAGGGCGTCTGCCACATACAGATTCACCAGTCAAATTTTTGTATTTGCCAGATTGCTGGTAATCTTAGAACTCCCACATAAAGTCTGATAGGTACAGCTTGAATTGGTTAAGCAGTGAGAACTCTCTGGTGACTTCAGGACCAAACTGAAAGTACATGAGTTGTGATATCATCTGTATTTTCCTCTCTATTTTTCTGTAGCTTGACATTTCAGGACTGCAGTGGAACGCATTAGTCATTGCAGCTTCAGTATTCATCAGAGGACAAACACAGTGAGAAAGAAAACCAGAAGCCAGAATTCCAAGGGTTAGTTTGGGCTATGTTTACAGTACCTTGGTGCTACTTTGAAGGGATCAACATTGTAAGCAGCACAAGAGGTTTGATTTTACATGAAGGGATCCATTCTTTATGGGGAGAATAGAGATTAGATTGCAGAGTTGATTACTCTCAATTCCAAGAAGGTGCAAAGAATGATGCATTAGGCACATCTGTTTCTTTGAAGGAGACCCAGTGTACAAGGTGACTGCTGACAAAAATTAATGTGCATCAGGCCTCTTGGTACCTTCATCTTTTTCTTGCAGGGTTCATTTCCTTGTTCTTATTTTTAGAATTAAATGCTCTGTCAGATATAATATACAAGTATAAACATTTACATTGATGTTGTTACTGCTTTAAGGAAGAGTCTCATCGTTCACTGTTCTTTGAACTGAAGTGTTTAAAGAAGCTTGCAAAATTGGTTTAAAGTTGGCTAATGCAATGAGCATATCCACAGACTGAGAGTTTATTCAACACTCCAGAGCATTGCCCATTGAGATTCTAATGCACAGCAGACATAAACACTTACAACCTACCAGGAAAACATTTGGATTTATGTTGGGATTAGAAAGAAGTTCCCCAGAACAGAATTAACTTTTCCTTTTCCCATTTTCGCTTCTATTGTGTATTTGGCAAATAATTCATTAACAAAAATATAATTCAGTATATTAGTGCAGTATGTTAACTTTTCATTCCCATGGATATTTTTGCTTCCTCCTAATTGCCAATCTCTTACTTTGTTCATCACATTGCTGTAGTTTTTGGTTTGATCAGAATTCCTTAGCCATTGCATCACAGAAATAGGATATTTTATCTGATACATCTGTGGTGTCCATCCTTAATAATTTGACACTAATCCTAATCATTTATGTTTAACCTGTTTCTATTTCCTTTCAGCCACATGCTAACCTATTTCATGAATATCAACATGGATTGATTTGTGTGTTTAGCTTCATAAAACTGGTGTATATATAGATATTTTTTCCTACTCCCAGACTAAATCCCATTTTGGTATACCTTGTTCCTTTCTTCTTCACTCGTGGAATATAAACATTGTTGGCTAGGGCAGAGTTTAATGCCGATAGCCTCTTGTGCAATAAAGTAAACCTTTCTACTCACTCTGTCCTAACTTTGATAATGTTAAGCATCTCCACCAAATCAGTAATGAAAACACCCAGTTTTTCAAAATGTCATTGTTTGTTTCCTCATTCAGGGCATTGTATTAGTGAATATGTGTTGAACACTTCAAGGCCTGAATATCTTTGAGGCCATGCCTAATAGAATACTCCAGGTGGAATCTAAGTGAAGTTTTATATTGATTTATTGTTTACTTTTTATACCTGTATCTCCTGCTATTCACCCCAGTATTGAATTATCCTTTTTGATCTCACCACTTAAGGTATTAATTTTACTAAATAATGAACTCCGATTTTCTGCAAGTATTCACTCAGTTGTTAGTAGGTACCAATCAGAATTACTAACTTCCAGAGAATTAATTACCTGGGTTAGTTTATCTGTTTTGAAAATGAGTGTTATATGGATCATTTCCAGCACTCCTACCTCTATTCCATTTATTCTTCATTATCTGGATGAAAATTGGATTATTAAAAATGCTGCAATTGATATATTTTGTGCAAATACCATCTGTTTACAGGCTGGCTAGTTGTATCACAAAAACACTTGTAATGATTTTTTTTCCTAGAAGCTTACTTCACAAATTTTTGCTTAATTCTCCTCCTTTAGTCACAACAACTTAACATCTGCGGATTATCGTATGTTATTTACACCTTTGACTTCATCAGAGTTCAAATCTGCCAAGAATAAGAGCTTTTGTTCTACCAAGGGTGCCACAGTGGCATAGTGGTTAGCGAGACATTATAATAGCTTTGTGTGTCAGAGAACGGAGTTTAATTTGCCCCTCAGGAGTCTGTATCTTCTCTCCGTAACCACGTGGATTTTTCTTCAGGTCCCTCAGTTTCCTCCCACAGTCCAAATTCATGCTGGTTAGTAGGTTCACTGGTCATTGTCTTGTGATTATGCTAGTGTTAAGTCGATGAGTTGCCGGGCAGCGTGGCTTGTTGAGCCAAAAGGGCCTCTTCTGGGCCTCCAGTGCTTCTGAACCAACAGTTGCAATCGCAGATGTAACATCTGTCTTTCGGGTAGTGAACCTCTGGAAAGCAACTGGCCATATCCTTGGATCCTGTGCAGATCAGCTGGTGGTGGGGGAGGGTATTTGTAGACTTTTTTTAAAAAAACTTCGTCCTGCTTCACTCTGAGATTCCCAAATGCTTTAAGAAGACCTCTGTCATCCTGATTTCTAAGAAAAACAGGAATCTGTGCCATTATGAACACCACCCACATGGCTCTGATATCCACCATCAGAAAGTGCTTTGAAAGGCTGGTCAGGGCACATACCAGCTACAGTCCCCTAAACAATCTCAACCCACTACAATTTCGGTACAGTCAGAAGAAGTCTAGGCCATCTTCTGGCCCTATACTCGTCTCTGGAGCATCTGGACAGTAATGATACCAATCTCTACAGTTCTGTCATCAATATTATAATTCCAAACAAACTTGGAAGTTATTTGTAGGTTACAATGGGATATAGGCAGAATGTAGAGATGGGTGGAGAAGTGGGAGATGGACTTGGCCCATTGAGTCTGCTCCGCTATCCAATTGTGGCTGATGCTTTTATTCCCCTCCTGGCCCCACTCCCCAGCTTTCTCTCTGTAATCTTTGATGCAGTGTCCAATCAAGAACCTATCAAGCTCTGCTTTAAATACACCCTCTGACCTAGCCTCCACAGCTGCCTGTGGTAATAAATTCCACAAATTCACCACCCTCTGACTAAATAAATTTCTCCACATCTGTTTTAAATAGACACCTCTCTATCCTGAGGTTGTGGCTTCTTGTCTTACCATGGGAAACATGCTTTTCACATTTATTCTTGTTTAGCTCTTTCAACATTCAAAAGATTTTCATGAGATCCTCCCTCATCCTTCTAAATTCCAGCAAATACAGACCCAGAGCTATCATACGCTCCTCATAGAATAACCCTTTAATTCCTGGAATCATCCTTCTGAACCCTCTCCAATGCCAGCACATCTTTTTGATGAGGAGCCCAAAACTGTTCACAGTACTCAAGGTGAGGCCTTGCCAATCAGTGCCTTATGAAGCCTAATAAATCCTCAGCATCACATCTCTACTCTTGTATTCTAGATCGCTTGAAATGAATGCTAACGCTGCATTTGCCTTTCTCACATTGGCTCTACCTGCAAGTTCACTTTAGTGTGTTCTGCACATGGACTCCCAAGTCCCTTTGCATCTCAGATTTTGGATTTTTGCCCCGTTTAGAAAATAGTCTGCTCATTTATTTCTACTACCAAACTGCATGACCATGCATCTTCGAACATTGTATTTCATTTGCCATTCTTTTTCCCATTCTCCTAACCTGTCTTCGGTCCTTTTGCAGCCTACTGTTTTCCTCAACACTACCTGCCCCTCCACCAATCTTAATATCATCTGCAAATTGGCAACAAAGCCATCACCTAAATTATTGATATGCAGACAGGATTATTCGCAGTGCGGAGAAACAGAAGAATTTTGGGGTTCATGTCCATAGGGAGGAGTATCGTATGATGACCTCATTAGTTGGGGATTGAGTTCAAGAGGCATGAGGTAATTATTCAGCTCTATAAAACTCTGGTTAGACCATGTGGAATATTGTATTTCGTTCTGGTTGCCCCATTATTGGAAAGATTTGAAAGGTTTAGAGGGAGTGCAGAGGAGTTAATCCTGCTGCCAGGATTAGGGGAAAATGACTTCTTTCTTGGTGTGAAGGATGATGAGAGGCATCTGGACGGATGTGTGTAAGTTTGAGAGGCATAGATAGAGTGGACAGACAGCATCCTTCTCCTAGTCTGACTATCGCCAATAACAGAAGAAGCCTGTTTAATGTGGTTGGGGGGGGGGGGGGGGATTTAGGGGAGATATCAGAAGTTTTTGTTTTACACAGAGTGGTAGGTTCCTTGAGTGTAGTGGTGGGGGTGGAGGCCAATGCAAAAGGGACATTTTAAGAGACTCTTGGACGGGCACATACATGTATATGAGAAAAATTGGAGGTTTATGAGATGTGTAGGAGGAAAGGGTGAGATTGATCATGCAGTCGGTTTATATAGGCCGGTACAGCATTGCGGGCCGAGAGGCCCATACGTTGTTTTGTGGTTCTTAGTTTCGTGACTCACCGAAAAGAATCAAATAGCAAAAATATCATCAGATTCAGCATTCTTATTTGCAGGGAAACTTGAAGCAAAACAGGATGTTGATATTTGATTTTCTTCCTATTTGATTAGTAAATATGCAGTTGTTTTCTGTAAATACAAAGATGATAACAATATGAGCAGGAGAATCTGAATCCATCAAATATCTTGCAACACACACAAAATGCTGGTGGAACGCAGCAGGTCAGGCAGCATCTATGGGAAGTAGCACTGTCGACGTTTCGGGCCGAGACCCTTCGTCAGGACCATCAAACATCTTGCTGTGTTTGATGTAGAGTATTTCCTAATCCCCAGCCCCCATCCCATCATTTGTCTTTTTTCCAAAAATTAAGCGCAGGATCAGAAGAGCTGCAGTAAGATGCAAACTCAGCCAGCTCCATCATGGGCACTAGCCTCCCAAGCTTCAAAATGTGATGCCTCAAAAAGTTGGCATCCATTATTAAGGACCCCCCATTACCCAGGACAGGCCCTCTTCTCATTGTTACCACCAAGGAGGACGTACAAGAGCCTGAAGATGCACGCTGAACCTTTCAGGAGCAGCTCTTCCCCTCCACCATCAGATTTCTGAGTGGACAGTGAACCCATGTACACTGCCTCACTTTTTTTTCTCTTGTTTTGCTCTCTTTTTGCACAACTTATTTAATTATACATAACAATGTGTGTGTGTACAATATATAGTTTATTTGCTGCTGTAAAACAATGCATTTTACATTGTATGTCAGTGATTTTAAATCTGATTCTTTCTTGTTATAAGTTAACTGCTTAGAAATATATTCCTTATCTTCAATTTTTGTCCATTAATATTAAGCAGCTTTAGACTGGATATTGTAATGGGGGCATTGGACTCCATGGGAGTGATATAAATGTAAACTTTAATATTAAGTTGGAGGGATGGTGATAGGTGGGTGGACTGTGGGAGGAGGGATAGTTAGCTCTTGGAGGGTAAATGCATGGAAAGATGGGAGGATAAAGTGCAGAAAGGGACATAGGTCAAGTGGAGATTGGTAGCTGAGGGAAGCCTTCAAGTCAGAAAGTCTTCAACAAATGATTGAGGCTGGGGAGAGGAGAACTGACTGAATGTTGGGTTGGAATTGAGGTAGCATATATAATTGTAATAAAGTAGGAGCAGAAGTAGGATGTCCATCCCTGTAGGTTTGCTCCACCATCATTCAAAATCTTCGCTCAGTGCCACTTTCTAGCACTATCCTCCTATTCCATGAACACAATGGCTGAGCTTCCACAGACATTTGTGGTAAAGAATTTCAATGGTTTATGATCTTCTGACTGAAGAAACTTCTTCTGTCAGTGGAAATGTTTCCCCCTAGAGATAGCTTGCTGAGCTCATGTAATTACTTTGTATGTTTTGATGCCCTTCTACAGAATATAGTCCAATTCCACTTGATCTTCGTGCTCTGTCCCTGGAACCAGTCCAATAAAGGTATACTGAACTCTCCCTGGGTTGCCTACACCCTCTCTTCGTCCCATAAGTAACTGAATCCTGCCATTCATACTTTCTCTGTCTAAAGGTTAAATCATTCTTTTGCAACAAGATTAAACGCGAGGCAGAAGCTGCACTTGTGATATTTATATGATCAATCATTTAATGAGAAAATTTATTGCCTGAAACTCAAGATGAGATTTATAAGTGAGTCTCTTAACTGAGTTAGAGTTACAAATTCATTAAGTGCTCAAAATAGACATTGTTTATACAGTATATGGAGAGTTGCTTCCTTAGACAATATGTTCAAAGCTCAAGAAGGATGGTTCTGTTAGATAAATAAATATATTGAAGGTTGAAGCACTTTTCGGAAAGTAAATTCCAAAACAGTAATGAGAAGAAGTAGCAAATTTGAAGAAACTAGTGAGAATATTTGTCAAATAACTGGTTGCCTTTAAGTGGGATCACTTAAGGTTGAATGTTGAAACATAGGAAATTAATATTTTGGGTTAGTTTATCTCCTGGGCAGTGCATGTTAAATGTGAATTAAGAGTGAACGAATAGCAAGTTCCATTTTGTATTCAGATATTTTTGCATATGATATTTGCATGGCTGCAGATCCATATTCAAAAGTAAATTATTAGTAAGATTGAATCTAAAATTAGAAAATAATTAATCATTGTTTCCCAGAATGTTGAAGGAGGTTTTGCAGAAGTCCTACGTTGTGCCAAGTAAAAGTAGATATTAAATGCCTGAAGTATGGACGTCGTTGCCCTGGAGTGCAGATCAATCCATCTGATCTTATGTGTTAGCTTCTATTCGTAATAATTTGAGATAAAATCAGTAAGCACTTAGAATCATAGGCCAAATTAGAAATTGGCAGCACAAATTGATTTTAATAATAGTTCTTGCTAGTTACAATACTGTGATTATTACTATAGTTAATATACACAATCTAGATGCTCAATAATATGCTGTTTAAAAGAATCATTGCAAAAGTTATTAGATGGAGGTATTGATGATGAAGTAACTACTTCTGTTTGAGAGGAGGTAAACAAGATAAGCCTACTGTGTGTGATGCGAACAGTTTGGGCAGTAGTTTCAGAGTGGTGAGTCATTATGAATGGCAAACGTTTTAATGAACTGCTCATAGATTCGGAACAGCTCATTGATCTGAGCTGGGTCAAGCAAGTTATTCAATTCTTTAAATCTTAGGAAAATCTTTTGAGTTCTGATGAAGAGTCACCGATCTGAAATATTGACCACTTTACTTTCCACAGATGCTGCTGAATTTGAGTTTATCTAGCATTTTCTGTTTTTAATTATATAAATCTTCTGTTCATATGAGTAATGGATTTTAGCTGTAAAGTTAAATGTCTGCAGTTTGGGCAACCAGACATTACATTGCTTGTAATACATACAAACCATATTATCAACACTTTGGTAAATCAGACCACTAGGCTGTGCTCCCACTCTCTGCATACAAACAGAAGCTGAAATGGAAGAATTTAGAACAAATGAGATTCTACATGACTGCTTTGAGTCAGTAGACTAGTCTGTGTTCAAAGACTCTGCTGCTGCCTAAGTGAGTGTGTCGCTACCATCACAGACTTTATCAGCAGGTGTGTTGAGGACTGTGCAGCAGAGAGGACAATCTGGGTGTTTTCAGACTGGAAACCATGGATGAACTGGAACATTCACTCTCTTCTGAAGTTTAGGTAAGCAACCTTCAAATTACATGTAAGTCATTTATAAGAAATCAAGTCTAGTTGTCAACTTTGGCAGGGTTTGCATATTATAATGGGCTATGAAATGAAGTTGGGTGGCAATAGTGCCAACAGGACATCCATTCCCGATGAGCACAACACATTGTATGCATGTTTTGAGCAGAAGGGAGTGGATATGTCACAACCCACCCTGACGGCCTCCATTGCACCTGAATCTACATTCACCATCGCAGACATAAGATTAGTCTTTTGGAAGTGGTGTCGCTGGTCATGTCCTTGGATCCTGTGTGAATCAGCTGGCAGGAGTATCTGAAGATATTTTTAACCTCTGCCTGCCTGCTTTGGGCTGTGGTTCCCTCCTGATTTAAGAAAACCACCATCATCCCAGTACCCAAGAAAAACAAGATGACATGCCTTACTACCATGCAATGGTGCTAACATTTACCATCGTGAAATTCTTCGAGAGGCTGGACATAGCCACCTACTCTACCTTCTTTACACCAGTGACTTCATGAACAAATTATGCTCTAACTCTATTTACAACTCTCTCTCTATCTAACTCTCATCTGCAAATGATACCACTGTTATGGGCTGCATTTCAAATGATGATGAGTCGGAATACAGGAAGAAGATAGAGAGCTTGGAGATGTGGTTTCATGACAACAATCTTTCCCTCGATTCATCAAAACAAAATAGCTGGTCATTGATTTCAGGAATGGGGGGGGGGTGGGGGGAGACAGAGGGTGGTGATCCTGACCATGTCAACGTGTTGAGGTTGAGAGTTTCATCTGTCCTGGTTTAAACATATTGATGTCATGGCCAAGAAACCTCACCGACGTCTCTACTTCCTCAGGAGGCTAAAGAAATTCAGTATGACCCCATCGACTCTCTACCAATTTTTGTTGATGCACCATAGAAGGCATTCTGTCTGGATGCATTGTAGCTGATATGAAGATTGTTCTATTTGTGATTGCAAGAGGTGTAGATACATCTCAGCACATCATAGGAACCAACTTCCTCTCTACGCACTCTGTTCATACTTAATTGTTGCCTCATTATAGCAGCCAGCATAATCAAAGAAATTCCACCTTCTCCGGACATTCTGTCTTCTCCCACTTTTTCGAAAATAGTAAAGATTTTAAGCCTGATAGCGTATGCCACCAAGTTTAAAGACAGCTTCTGTTCCACTGATATCAAACTCTTGAATGATGAAATGGATTCTTGTCTACCTCATTATGATCTTGCACTTTATCATTTACCTGCATTGAACTCTTTCAGTAGCTTTTACACTTTATTTTTCACTGCTGTTGTTTTACCTTATTCTAGCTCAGTGCACTGTGATCTACATATATAAACAGTATGCAAGACAACCTTTTCACTGTATTCTTGGTACATCTGACAATAATATACCAATATTGTTTATTTTTTGTTGTAGATAGTGGAAAGAGTAATGGTTTCAACAAAAATAGTGGAACATCCATAAATTGCATAACTTATAGCAATGCAATTAACTGTACATCCTTTCTTAACATTTTATAGTTTTATTTGAAAGCTGAAGCCTCTCTCTAAAATCCAGCATTGGATTGTAATTATTTGACTATAACTGTGACATTGTGAGCTAAACCTGGATTCTATTTAGGGGTGATCCAGTGAATTTTGGTTAATTCTGCCATCAGTTAATCAGGAAGCTACTTATTTGGGACAGCTCTTATTGGACAAAAACTAATCAAGAAAATAGCCGGGATACATCAACAATTTGGGACACTATGCCACTTAATTGGGACAGGAGACTGTTGCTGGGCAGCTTCTAACTAGCATCAGTTGTGGGGCATTAGACACTACACTAGCATGGATTGTTTTTAAATAATGTCAATTGCATGCATTTATGTTTAGAAATTAGTGATTTTTGTCACTGATAGTTGGTGAGAAATACGGAGTAAGACAATTCTCCTTGTCCTTGCCTACCACCCCATGAGCCTCCACATCCAACATTTAATTCTCCACAACTTCTGTCACCTCCAAAGGGATCCTAGCACCAAACATATCTTTACCTTCCACTCCCTCCCCCGTCTCCGTGCTTTCCGCAGGGATCCCCTTACCCATTCATCCGTCCTCACAAATCTGCTTCCCGCCACTTATCCCTGCCAGCTGCCTAAGTGCTCCAAAAGCCCATTCACCCTCTGCCATCACGATGTAGGGATCAGGCCTGCACTTCTGCCGATGAGGTGAGTGCTGATGTTGCTGTAGACTGTCGTGACTGCTTTGTGTGTTGACGGACTACATTGATCTTGTGGTCTTACTCATTCCCTCCTTTTGGATGTGATAAAGCCACTGCCTTGGTAATAAACTCCACTGAGTTTGTTGGCCAGGGATGGGATCGGTGCCATGTTTCCAGCACAGCAACACTGTCAAGAACACACTTATAATGCTTCTTTTTAGTATTGATTCCATTTGCACTTTCATCCCAAGTGCTTTTCTGTGGCATCAGTGTAGGCAGATATCAAATGCTTTGTTTAAATAATAAAAATTGTTTGTTATCGAGGAACAAATTGCATAACAATTATACATCTGCTTTTGCATTTTCAGAAGAGTGTATTATGCTGATCATTTGAAGGATCAATTTATTCTTCATTTCATGTTAGTTCAAGCAAATAAAGACTCTTTAGTTCAGGCAAGTTAAACTTTTGAAGGAAATAGGTAGGAATAAAGTAATCGTGAAATAGGTCACAATTAGGGCAGGTTTTATCTTTGAAGTGGTAGCAAGTTAATGGAGTATTGAAAGTGATGAGTGTTGGGGAAAGGAGACATTAAGACATAGGTAACGAGTGGATAGAACTGAAGAGTGAGGTAATGATGGCTGGACAAGCATGTAAGAAGCGATGGTGTAAAGGTATAACAAGCAAGGATTATTTTGTCCTGACAAAATGGGAGGTACTCTGAGTTACAGTTTTCATGTAACCCTCACCAAACAACTCCCCACCAAGCTATGACTGCCACCCTATCTGGTAGGGAAAAAAACAAGTAGCAATGCATTGAAGGAGAAAAATGGGAGACTGGAGACTCACCAGAGGCTAAGGATAGAAACTCAATCTCTGTTGTATATTCTACACCCACGATATATTTGCTCAAAGATGAGTAAATCTGCAGATGCTCATAATCCAAGCAACACACTCAAAATGGTGGAGGAACTCAGCTGGCTGAGCAGCATCTATGGAAAAGAGCACAGTCAGCGTTTTGGGCTGAGACCCTTCATCAGGATTCGGAAAGAACATGAGAAGTCGGAGCAAGACGATGGGAGAAGGGGAGGAAGAAGCACAAGGTGATAGGTGAAACTTGGGGGGGTGAAGTAAAGAGCTGGAAAGCTGATGGGTGAAAGAGATAAAGGGCTGGAGAAAGGGAATCTGATTGGAGAGGGTGGAAGTCTATGGAAGAAAGGAAAGGGGGAGGAGCACCAGAGAGAAGTGATGGACAGGTAAGGAGATAAGGTGAGAGTGGGGAACAGGAATGGTGAAGGGCGGTGGGTGGGTCAATTACCGGAAGTTCTGGAAATCGATGTTCATGCCATTCGTTTGGAGGCTACCCAGATGGAATATGAGGTGTTGCTTCTTCAACCTGAGTGTGGCCTCATTGCAGCAGTAGAGGAGTTCATGTACTGACAGGTCCTGATGGAGTGTCTCAGTCCAAAATGTCAACTGTTTATTCTTTTCCATAGATCCTGCTTGGCCTGCTGAGTTCCTCCAGCATTTTGTGTGTGTTGCCAATATATATTTGCTTTCATCTGTGCTTGAAGTTTTGTTCCTCTGAAGTATGCATTACTAAATTGTACATTATCATTACTGTCACTGTAATCTTGTATTGAGTATTCAATGACTAGTTTGTGCAATATAGTATTTAAAATTTTACATAAAACAAGATGCAGATTTAAAGTTATATTTGTAAAGGTTTGTCTAAATTTTATGGCTGCTAATTCTTTCCAGTAGTGGTAAGAGAGGATTGTATGGAAATTTTAACATTTGTATGGTGGCTGGCAGGAATGTGAGTAAATTGAATAAGTCACCAGTAGGGTGACAGATAGGAGAAATAGAGAGGTAGTTACACCTAAGGTACAGGACATGGGTGACAGTCAGGACAGGGAAAAGGGCTAGACAGCCAGTGCAGAGTACCCCTGTGGCTGTCACCCTCAACGGCACTTTGGATATTGTTATTGGTGGGGGAATGACCTAGCAGAGGAAAATCCTAGCAGTCGCATTGATACATTTCTGGAATTGAGGCTGCCTCTGTGACTCAAGGGAAAGAGGGAGAAAAGGCAAGCTGTGGCGATAGGGAATTTGTTAGAGGAATTGAAATGAGGTTCTGTGGAAGAGAATGAAATCACCAAGATGGTATGTTGCTTCCTGAGTGCCAAGGTCAAGGACATCTCTGAGTCCTCAGCATTTATAATTGGGAGGGTGAGCAGCCAGAGGTATAGTCTAAGTAGGTACCAATGACAAAGTGATGAAGTACTGCAAAGTGAGTTCAGGTGCCAAGTTAAAGGACAGGACATCTGGGGTTGTGATCTCAGGATTGCTACTCATGCCATGGGCTAGTGAGGGCAGAAATAGGAAGATTATATGGTTTAACACCTGGCTAAGGAGTTAGTGGAAGAATGAGGGTGTCAGACTTTTGGATCATTGGGCTCTCTTCCAAGGAAGGTAAAGAAGAGATGGTTTGCAGCTGAACTGGAAAGTGATCAATTTCCCAACAGGAAGGTTTTGGTGCTGCTCGTGGAATTTAAACTAGAGTTGCAGGGGGATGGGAACCAGAGTGCCAAAACAGATAGTGGAGAGGTTGTGGAGACAAATATTGCGAGGTCCTCAGGGAACGTCAGGAATCAAGAGGTTTGATCATGGTGAGGCTAATGTCCTGAACTCTGTATATTTCAATGCAAGAAGTACTGAACGAAAAGCAGGTGAGCTTAGGGCATGGATCAGCAGATGAAATTATGACATTGTAGCCATTAGTGGACTCGGTTGGGGGAGAGTCAGGACTGGCTGCTCAATATTCTGGGTTCCATTGCTTTATATGTGACAGAGTGGGAGGGTTTAAACAGGAAAGGGTGGCTTTACTAGTCAGGGAACATGTCAGGGCACTGCTCAGTCAGGAGAGAATGGAGAATTTGTTTAGTGAGGCTTTATGGGTGGAACTGAAGAATAAAGAATGTATGACCATGTTAATGGGGCTATATTATAGACAGGCCAGTAGTCTGTGGGATTGAGAGGAACAAACCTATAGAGAGATCGCGGACTCCTGCAAGAAACATAACGTTGTTTTAGTAGGTGATTGTTAACTTTTCACATATTGGTTAGCCCTAGAAGAGGTCTAGATGGGATAGAGTTTGTTCAATGTGTCCAGAAAAGTTTCCTTAATAAGTCCATAGAAGTCCGCATGAGAGAGAGTGTAATACTTGATCTGCTATTAGGGAATGAGCTAGGGCAGGTAACTCAAGTTTGTGTAGGGGAACACTTTGTATCTTGTGACCATGATGTCCTTGGTTTCAAATAAATACGGAAAAGAATTGGTCTGGTCTGCGGTTTGAGACTCTTAATCGGAGTGTGGTCTGGGACAGGCTGTTTTCTGGCAAAGATGTACTCGGCAAGTGGAAGGCCTTCAAAAGTGAAATTTTTGCGAGTACAAAGCTCATATGTGCCTGTTTAGAGAACCTTGGATTTTGAGAGATATTGAGACCCTGGTTAAGAAAGAAAAGGAGGTATAGACAGGTGGGAACAAATTAGGTACTTGAGTATAAGAAATGAAAGAGAACACTTGAATCAGGGCTAAAAGAATGCGAGAGATTGCTGTAGCAACCAAATTGAAGGAGAAGGGATTCTACAGACATGAGCAAAAGGATTGCAAGGCACAAGATTAGTTATCTGGAAGATCAGAATGGTAATCTATGTCTGGAGCCAAAAGAGATGGGGGAGATCTTAAATGGATTTTTTGCATCTGTATTTACTTGGCAGTCCATAGAATTGAGGCAAAGCAGCAGTGAGATCATAGATCCCATACAGGTTACAGAGGAGAAGGTGTTTGCTGTCTTGAGGCAAATTCAAGTGGACAAATCCGCAGGTCCTGACAACGTGCTCCCTTGGACCCTGTGGGAGGCAAATGCAGATATTGCAGTGGCCCTAGCAGATGTATTTAAATCATCCTTAGCAAGAGATGAGGTACCGGAGAATTACAGAATAGCTAACGTTGTTCCACTATTTTAGAAAGTCTCTAACAGTAAACCAGGAAATGATATGCTGGTAAGCCTGATGTCAGTAGAAGGAAAGTTATTGGAACGTATTGTAAGGGACTGTGGATATATGAGTATTTGGTTAGACACGGATTGTTTAGGGAATTTCAGCATGACTTTGTGTATGGTAGGGCATGTCCAAGCAATCTTAAAAGTTTTTTTTTGAGGAAGTTACTAGGAAAGTTGATGAAGACAAGGAAGTGGATGTTGTCTACATGGACTTTAGTAAGGCATTTGACAAGGTCCTGCATGGGAGTATGGTCAAAAAGGTTCAGTCACTTGGCATTCAAGATGAGCTGGTAACTTGGATTAGACATTAGCTTTGTCAGAGAGCCAGATTGTTAGTAGGTGGTTGCCTCTCTGACTGGAGGCCTGAGACTAGTAGAGTGCCACAGGGACTGGTGCTGGGTCTGTTGTTGTTTGTCATTTATATCAATGAACTGGATGCTGATATGGTTACCTGGATCTTCAAAATTTGTGGATGACACCAAAATTTGGGATGTAGTGGATAACAAAGGAGACCATCAGAGCTTGCAGTGGGATCTGAACCAGCTGGAAAAACGGGCTGCAAAATGGCATTTGGAATTTAATGCAAACTACCGTGAGGTGTTGCACTTTGGTAGAACTAAACAGTCCTTCATCAGTCCATAGAAGCCCGAATGAGAGAATGTGCGATACACAGTAAATGGTAGGGCACTGGGGAATGCAATCTGGAAATACATGTCCATAATCCATTGAATTTGATGGCGCATGTAGATGGGGTCATAAAGAAAGCTTTTGGCACATTGACCTTCTTAATCGAATGTATTGAGTACAGAAGATAGGATGCTATGTTGAAGTTGTAAAAGATGTTAACAAGACCTAATTTGGGGTATAGTGTGCAGTTTTGGTCACCTAACTACAGCAAAGATGTAAGTAAGGTTGAAAAGATACAGAGGAAATTTACAAGGATGTTGCCAGGACCGGAGAATATGAGTTCCATGGTGGGACTACAACCAGAGGTTATGGGTTAAGGGTTAAAGGTGAAAGGTTTAAGAGGAACATGAGGGGAATCTTCATCGTTCAGAGGGTGGTGAGGTTGTGGATTGAGCTTCCAATGCAAGTAGTGAATATGAGCTTCATTTTGACGTTTAAGAGAAGTTTGGATAGATACATGGATGACGGGTATGGAGGGCTCTGTTCTGGGTCCAGGTTGATGAGATTAGGCAGTTTAGATGGTTTGGTATGGACCAGGTGGCTGAAGAGCCTATTTCTGTGTTTCTATGACTCTGACTTTGTGACACTGAGAAATATGGATTGATGGAGTTTACAAGCTGGCTTCAGTGAATTGGTAGGATGGTTGGACAGGACTGCTTTAGAAATACACTGGACAACAAAGATTTTGCTTCCTGAATACCTTTAGGTGTATCTTATGAATTTTGGGCTACTGATCATGAAAATCACCATAAAATTTCCCTATCATGCACCATTTTTTGAAATCACTTATGTTTATTATTTCAATTCATAATTCAAGTCAATTAAAATGTTGCCTACATTGTAAACTGAAAAGTTTCCTATCATGGAAGGACAGGTTTTAGTCATTATTATTGGGTTCAGGACTGTAAGGATGTTTTTTCTATCATCAAGCACAAACATTTCTATGAAGGATTTTGATATTGAGACAGGTGCTTCCCAGAATAACTGATGCCAAGATTAAGGAAAGCATTTTTGTTGGCCAACAAATCAAACAGGTCATCAATGATGGGCAATTTGAAGAATTTCTACTAGGACCGGAGAAAATCACATGGAAGGCATTCAAGGAAGTTGTTGAAATTGTTCTCGGCA
The DNA here is from genome assembly GCF_048418815.1 of Hemitrygon akajei. Taxonomy (NCBI): domain Eukaryota; kingdom Metazoa; phylum Chordata; class Chondrichthyes; order Myliobatiformes; family Dasyatidae; genus Hemitrygon; species Hemitrygon akajei. The sequence continues at coordinate 38,161,500 of NC_133125.1, forward strand.
TCTACAACTATATCCATCTGGTTGAAAGCATGCTTCAAGCATATAAAACCATGAAATGCAACATGTCACTAAAGACTCATTTTCTGCACTCTCATTTAGACTTCTTCCCTGCAAATCTTGGTGCTGTCAGTGATGAGCATGGTGAAAGGTTTCACCAGGACATTGTGGTCATGGAGAAAAGATAGCAGGGCAACTGGAATCCATCAATGCTGGTGAAGTATTGTTGGACACTTAAGGGAGAAGCCTGAGACACTGAGTACAAATGAAAATCATTAACAAAATATTTTTTACTTAGTTGAACTATTGCAAAGTATCAGCACCATTATGCAATTAAACACATTATAGTCAATAAAAGTTAATTTGTTGTTTCTCTAAATTCCTATGTGATACAAGTAGTCTGAAATTATATTTGTGTTCATCTTCAAGCAGTCTATCATAAACAAAAAAAATTCTGAGGAAGCAACACTTCTGGAAAAAATTTGTTATCCAGCGATATTATAGTTAAAATTAATGGGGGAGCATAGTAACTTGGTGAAATGAATTGATGGGCTATATTTTTTGATGCATTTTGGGGGGGGGGGGGGATACAGGATGGACTGCAAGAAATAAATGTAATGGGTAGTGTTGGCTCAGTCTATTGTATAGTGGAAAATGAAGAAGCCAGGAGGAACCAAGGTAAAAGAGAAGGAAGAATCTGAGGAGTTGAGGCAATCAAGGAATGAGCAGCACTAAAGATGTCAGAACACAAATGAGGAAAAGGTGACACTGATGTACTATGAGTTAGGGAGTAGTTTAGAAGGGACTGCTTTCATATTTGATCTGGGGACTGGTGGATGGAATGAGTGAATTTAGTTCATACCTGAATTTAGTTTTGAAAATTTTCCATTGATGTATGCATTAATACCTAAGATATTAAGTGCATTAGCCAAGGAGCAGATTACAGTTTTCATATTCGGAATTGTTTTATGAATTATCACAGTAGGTCAACTAGGTATAATATTAGGAGCCGGTGATGAAGCAGTAAAGCCTATGTGCCTTTTGCCATTTAATCTTATTGGAAGTTCCCTTCCCCCCCCCCCCCCCCCACATGTTGCATTGATAATAGACATATTGGCACTCCTTTATAGGAAATACTTGATGAAAAATCTGGCATGCAGATTTATTGGAATGTTCTTAATATGGAAAGATAAATTAGGAAGAGTTTTAGAACTAGGAGCTTTTTAACTGGAACAGGGAAGATTCCTTCTCAAGATAAAAAGCTTTGAAGATCAAAAATAACCAAGGCATAAACTTGATGTTACTCTTTATTAGCAAACAGAAAAGTTTATTGGAGTATCTTTTCATCCAGTAGGTTGATAGATTCCTTAACCACACATGACACAAAATCATTCAAAAGGAAATGAGTTAAGTAATTACAAATGTTGGGGCAAGGACAAGAGAAGTGAGATGAAAGTAGATACAGTATCTCCATCTTAAGATTCAACACTGGCATGGTTGACCAACTGGCAGCATTTTATTCCCAGTAACTTCTACAGTTCAATGAATGCAAAACTGTAACTTAATTGAGGTTCTGATGACTAACAATGAGAAACACATTTCAAAGGATAACATACTGTTCCCGAACTCTGATACTGGTTTACAGATTTGAAATCATTGCAGGATACTTTCTTGTTTCAGAATTTGTGTGGCAAACCTTTGGAAAATAAATCTCAATAAAATCTTAATCTGAATGTCTAATCTTAAGACTAGAACTGTGACAGTTATGGAATTCTTCTGCATTTGTCTTTAATAATTACTATATTTTAAACTATTTTGAGTTCTCCAATTGAAGGATTAATGATTGCAGGCAGTTCCTGAATTTCAGAAGGGTTACATTCCTGAGAACTGTTCAAAACTTGAATTTTTTTGTAGTCTGAAATGAACAAAAACAGTGTGTGGGAGAGGGTTACAGAAACATATCTGATGGGATCGTAAGCAGGTGCAGGAAGTGAGCAAGTGAGTCTTTTCAGTGTTCTGTTCCAATTGGTTTGATCCAGTGCCCAGATGTTGCTGGAGCTGCAACCATTTTAGGTAGCTGAAATGAAAAGTAAAACAATTTCTAGAAGAAAAAATGTACACCAGTGAATTTCCTACTACATTAATATAAACGAAAAAAACAAGAACCTTACTTTTCACTGTTTTTGCACCTATGTGGTCTGCCTTAACTTTTAGAGCCTCCATAAGAGATTGAAAATAAGTGTAGTGCTCAGTATTGAATCATTTATCCTTGGGTTATTGTAAGCTTTATTAGTAGGAGAACCTTGGCGAAACATGTTAAAAACTAACACAAAATATTGCAAACACTGGAGTTGGTTTGTACATAATTTGTACTTAAAATTCAATGATCTTTTGCAGTAGCTCAAATGTACTGAATAAAACATTGCAACCTACTGGAAACAGCAGGCACAGATGTTTGTAGTGACATGTTGAAACGGGATTTATGATCTTGTGAATTTTGATTCTTTTCTGTGGTAGCATTTTTTATACTAGGTTAGTCATTTTAGACTACTTCAAACTTGTAGACTGTTGCATTTTCTATTTTTCTAACCACAATTCTTCTAAATTTTATGACATTCATCCAAAATCTCTGATTTTCTCTGATACAGTGAGATAAATAATGTAAACTGTAGCTTTTGCATTTCAATCTAAAATCTGATCTTTAAGAAATAATTCAAGGCCAAAGCAGGTTGCCAACATTTATAATTCTTTTTGGAGTTACTTCCAGTCCTGAATACTTGCATGGTTAGCCTAATAGGATTGAACTATGCACGGGCTCCTGGTTAAAATACCAGTCATACAGCGATGATACCATTATTGGGATTTGAAACACCTTGGTGGTTTTGAACACATGGCCTTCTCACCTCCACAGCTGCTCCAAGGTGCAGACTAAAATGTTTGTCTACACGATCACAGAAGGACATTGACAAGTGCAATCTGCATATAATTTTGAATGCTCAACTGCAATGTTGATACTCAGTAATACTTGTCCCAATATTTCTCCAATATAATCATAAGTATGTGCTATAATTTTATCCCAATATTATGTAGTAAATATATTATAAAGTTTCTGCATCTAAACTGCAGGTTCAAGATTATTTAAATTTTTCTTTGCAGATGCAATATTCTCAGTTATATGCAAGTAAACATATTTATTCAATTATTGATACAAGGGCTAGAAATTGTATAGCTTTCAGGATGGACTAATTAATAATTTATTCTGTTTTTATATATATATATATACATATGTATAGACCTCAAATTATTTTTGCTGATTTGACAGTCTATCCATGTTTATTCCATATTAATCCCACACCTCATGAAAGTGTGTAATCCATTCTGTTCTCAGTTGTAGTTGGAGATTAGCTACAATAGAAAATAAAGTAGATTTAAAAGTTAAATAGCTTCCTGGCGGTAAGTAATAAGACAATGCAGTTCCATATATATTAAAAAAATACACACACACATACATATGCATATATACACTAATGACCAAAGGCATACTTGTTCTTTTGTCTTTCAGGCTGAAATTGTCAAGAGACTTAATGCCATTTGTGCTCAGGTCATTCCTTTCTTGTCTCAGGAGGTAAGTTCTGCTTTATGCTACAATTTTATTTTGATGCTGAGATTGTGGTTGGCGCTTGATTTTGAGGGAGTATTTTTGTTTTCTTGAGGCAATTTCCTTGTTTAACTCTGGACTACTGAAGAGTGCTAAAGATTTGACTTCTAAATTAATTTCCTCCCACTTGCTTTAAAATCTTAATAATAAAAATGCAATTCTGTAGTGGAACTTTAGGCTAACATTAGTGTGAAACTATTTATTTTAAAATATCTATTGCTTTCAATGTTGCAACTATATAGATGGCAGAACAGTGTATATTTTTGAAATTTATGGAAAGATCTTGCATGTACATTCCTTCATCTTTTTTGAAAATGGTGATTTCTGATGGAATGGGTGCTTAAAAAGAATCTGTTTGGCTTTAGGTCGCATATAACCCTGGACAATGGTGTCAAGTGGACAATTTGCACAATATCCTTGAGCCCAGACTTTGTCACTTAAATACTCACTTCCATTCATGTAAAATTTACAAGCAGGGATTGGATTGCTCTATAGTTGAGCAAAGCGTTGATGATTAAGTGGCCACTTGATACCAAAGATCCAAAACAAAAACTTAAATAGGATTTATAATATAGTTTATATTGACAGATAGCATGAAAATGAACTAGAAGTTTAAAGGTGCAGCATTATAATAATTTGTATTTTTTATTCTTAGTTCCTTTTACTTCATAAATTGAAATGTTCACCATATCTTGCCATTTAAGGGGCAGGCTAAAGATGAGAGTACTTGTATTTTCATGGATGCTTCAGCAGAATATTCTCAATAATATGTGCCAATGTGCCACTGAGTCTGATGTTTTAGTTGGAAGTCTGAATTTAAATACCTGGATCTACTGTATATACTGACCAGATTTCATTAAACCATAAAGGCTAGTAGATATTTTTGTTAAGGTGCTACACTGGATTTTCTTACCAGTCTTTGTGAATTTATAGAAAGTACATTGTTGAGAAGGTATTATATACAATCTATCAGTTGCTTCTTTAAAAAAAACTATTCAGCAATCATAGATATGGAATACAATTTTGCAAAGTTTCATAAGTTTAATTTTTATCATGGTTTTCATAACCTATTATTGCATTTCTTGCCTATGTTTGCTGAGTTACTTGTAGATTAATTTCAGCTTTTTAAGATGTATTAAAAGTGACAAATTGTAGGTTTTAGTTGTCGATTTGCAACCAATTTGTAATGTTTCCTTTCAATTACAATTTGTCTTTTGACTTAAGCGTTGAAAAGATTAGTTTATCAAAACCTTTTGTTAGTGAACCCTTCAAAGGGATTGGATTGAGCAGTTAAATATGCTCTGTGAATAGTACATAAGGCACTGACCAGTGAGGTTTTTCACTCTTGTGTTTAAGGAGGATGTAATTCTACAGAATGCAAATGAAACTGACATTATTTGCTTTCTGAAATTCACTTTCAGCACCAACAGCAAGTGGTGCAGGCAGTGGAACGGGCCAAGCAAGTGACCATGGCTGAGCTAAACGCCATCATCGGGGTACGTGGTCTTCAAAGTCTGCCCCTTACAGTGTGTATATCCATTTTATTACTCTCCTCACCACTGCTGGAGCCAGTTTAACATTTAAAATGAGGGAGATCGGGTGTAAAGGGATCCATTATTTTGAATTCAAACTTTAATTTGAAAGTACAGGCATAAATTATTGCTCAATTCAATCTAGCTATTGCGGTTGAATATCGGGTGTGGATTCAGGTCTCTGTCCACATTAAGATGAAAAAAAGTCAATAGAATGTGAATAATTAGGGGGTGTACCTACTTACTATTTTATCAAAATATTGTCATTCACACGAATATTTAAAATGCGAGTTTCTCGATGTCAAATGGAACTATTGAAATATCGTGTGCCTTAGGCAAATCATTATATTGCTTAGCAGAGGAAGTAAAGAGCTCAATTTGGTTTGGTTTCCCTAAAAAGCAAAATAATTGTTTGGATCGTTATTTACCATTATGATTTCTGTATATGATATATTAAAAGAAGACTGCAAGTAAAGAGTTCTTACCTAAAATGTAATCTTTCCTGGTATAATGTGTGCAAATCCGGTAGGATTTAGGTCATTGTGATTTATACACTTAGAATGTGTATTTATTCCATGATTGGATTTTATAGTCACCGAAAGTATTAACCATAAAAAAAAACTTGAGCTAATTTAATAAAAGCTATTTTTGCACTTTGCTCCAGATGTAGTAAATAATCTTGTTCCTTCTGGCAAAGTACACAACTTACCATCCATCATTATTTGCTGTGTTGAAGATGTTTGCATCTGTACCATTGCATTAATTGCTCATGAGTGATCATTGAAAGCATTACCTTAAAATTTAGTGCTGGTTATCATTGCATCAGATTTGCACACCTTATGGTAATATTGTAAACTTTCGAAGTGCAGGAACTTAAATGATTGAGGGTGACTGCAATTTCTGAAGCGATTATTATGAATGTGCTAGAACCTGCTAAAAGGGTTCCTAAAGTCACTAAAAAGAAAAATCTCGTTCCATGAAATAATTGCAAGAAAATAATAAATGATTATCATCCAACACAGAATATTTGAATTTCAACGTTTTATTACTGGTTTAAAGCTAAGAAATATTGTCTTGTGCATTTCAATTGCCTATTTGTTTTTAAGTGTTTTTTCACCTGCAGGGATCTTGTGTAAACAGCTTTGAGCCAAATGGCTACTGCTGCTTCTATTTCTAGTTCTTATGTTTAGTTATAGCAGGGACATTGGCCAGCAACCCTTTCATGAATTCTCTGGAGTGCTTTAGTGAGGAATCAACAAATAGCAGTCAATGATTTACACCACTTCCCTAAGAATTCGGTTAGGGTTAGGTTATAGATCTGGAGAGCCCTGTGTATTTTTTAGTCTTTTTTTTTGAAATAGGATTAAGGTTTTTATCCAGTGGTTATTTTCTTAATCAGTAATCATTGAAAAATAATAATTTTAAAGGGTTGGGGTTGACTCCTGATTCAAAGGATAAATTATTGTTCAGTGTATGATGTTTAAACATTTTGATTTTTTTTCATTGAAGTACCAATTTGTTAACTGCACAACAAATAAAGGAAGAGCATTTTTTCCGTTCCACTCCTTTCAAATACTGCTGACTAATGTGATTTTAAATGCAATTATGCTGTAAATATCTGTGTCTTTTCACCTCTGTATGTTTGATGCTGTTAGTTAATGGTCTGTCATACTAAAGAGCTGCTATACACCCTGTTAAAGATCAAAATGAGACATAACTTCATCTCTGTAGAATCTCCTTCATTTATAACTGTAGCTGGTTCTGGCAAATACATTTTTAAAAATTTTAATTAACTTGTTATGTAGCATCTTTTTAGTTTTCTTTGTGTATGAAGTCTTATTGTTTTGTTAATTTTATCAGAAATACTTTGAAATGCTAATTATTCTAAATGCTTTGATTAAAATTCAAATTGCCAAGTGAAGGGTCACTGAATAATCAATCTGAAATGCAGATAGTGCTTCATTTTTCTCTTCTTTTATAAAGGAGGAAATTGAAACCCACTGATCGCTAGTGATAGTAGCATTAGACATGGCTTGATTGTTAGTTGTTTTTTAATGGGCTGCTTTAAGCACTGTTTGGAGCTTGGATGACCACATGGAAGATATTGGCAGTTAATTAGATGAGATAGAATAGAAGAGTGACCTTCATTTCTTGCTAATGACCTTTCACAAAGTAGGATGAATCTAAACCAGTCATGGAGAATTGTGAATTATGTTTGTTCTGTGCCTTTCACGCTTCATTTCTTTGTATGGTAGATGAATATACTATGCAGTTACATTTTATGATCCCTCAGGAATGGGGCATTTTGCATGTCAAACTCTACTTTATATATCGACATTGAGGACTTGTGTAGGCAAGTCTAATGGCTGCAGATTAAGAATAAGAATTCATATTTCATCCATTTATGATACCATAGAATCCTTTTAAATGGAGAAAACTTTAGGCAAAGCTAAAATCGAACTGCTGGTAATTGAATGCTTGTTCTTAGACACAAGACTATGATTATGGAATCTTGTATGCTGACCTAAGGCTATATCCCATGAAATGGATATAGATCATATGCTCCTGTTACGCACCTTTGAATATATCAAATAGCAGAACAACAACTATGAAGACCAGGAGTATCCATGTGCAAAAACTGAAATAGAATCATTTGCTGATCTAATGGCGTCTAACATAATTCAGAAAAGACAACATAGTCTATTAAAAATCTTCTTAGTGCACTGGGAAAGCACAGTGCTTGGATTAAAGTCCTATCATCTATGTCATTTAAGAATTCTTGTAACAACTCCTTCAGCAATCAAAATCCTGGTTGATGGGGCTGAGCTAATTTGGGGATTAAATTCCTAGCAGAGTTCCCAATGATATAGCCAAGGTGCTGTCGATACCCTTTATTAATTTTGAAGATATGTCTACCTCACAAGTGGGTGAATACTGAATGTTTTATTGAATGGCAGTGCCAAAGAATAGTGAAAGGGTGTGGCTAGAGAATATTGATGTATTGATTAGGCCCGTCACAACAGCATTGCTAGTATTCTTTGAGAAGTAGTGCCCGCAAGCCTCTGACAACTAGACCTGAGCCCAAATTGGGGAGCTTGACCATGCGTCAGGTTTGGTATAAAATGGATTTGAAACAAAAAAACCCAGAGGTTTAACTCCTCAGACTGGGGAAGAGTTCAGATTGGCCGTGGTCAAGTTGGATTTTAACTTTGTACTTTAGCATATTTCTAGTCTTTCAGCTTAAACCAGCTAGACTGCACCATAATCCTTTTGGATGTTCAATGATGAAATCACTACTAAGAGGTTTTCTTGGGCTTATGTCAATTAATTATTGGTTCTGAAGTGACTCTGCATACCATGACCATCATGGATGCTAATTTGCTTCCCATTTGGAGTGCATATTTTTGATGCAACTTGTACTGTCCTCCATCTTGAGGTGATCATCAGCATGTATTAGACTTGCATACTGGAAATCTGCACCATATGTGGATTATGATGCCAGCCACATTGCTCATTTGATGCCATTCCTCTCTAATTAGCCTCAACTTCAGGAGTTAATTTGTGTTCAAATTGTTTGTAGTCTAATCTGGTAAGAAGAAAGACACGTAGTCACCACCTCTGTTTCTTTTCTCAACTTTTCTGCCCTCTAGAATATTCCAGTAAATCATTTGTTAAGTATGTCACAATGAGATTGATATAGCGGCTAATTCAGCTTTAGTGAGGACATCTTGTCAAAAATGTACCATGTGATGTAGCCAGAATTGTTAGTGCAGAGCAGAACCAGTTTGGTTAACGTCATCATCTCCGTTAAAATGTATGGCTCTGGCTTTTTTGTCCCTCTCCTATGTATGTAGAATTCATGTGCCTCTCCTAAATATGCAGCACTGGGTTGCTTAGGCCTGTAGCCTTGCCAGAATGTTGAACATCACAGTGGAGGAGATGTTGATTGTTGATCCTACATGTACTGCAATGTGGTTAGCTCTTAACTGCACCAGGACTGGAAGAAGCTCCATTCACCCAATGTAGACCTGGAGATGTGGTACATTTCAGTTGGACGGAAGAGGGTGGGCAACATAGCCTTTAAAGGAATATAGGAATGGAGAAATTGGCTGATCATGTTTTCCTCCATAGATGCTGCCTGATTTGATGAGTTCCTCTGGTGCTTTGTGCTTTGCTTCGGATTCCAGCATCTGCAGTCTCTTGAGTCTCCATAACAATGGAGAGACTTGGGGTGCATGTGCACAATCATGGAAAGTGGAAGGTTGTGGAAGTAGTCAAATGCATGTAAGATCTTGGGCTTTATTAATGAAGGCAATGCAGACACGAGGAAGTAATGATGAGTCTTTAGATACTGTAACTCCTGATTCAGCCACAGTGGATGTTGTGACCAGACTTGTCACCACATTTAGCAAGTTGGGCCTTTCAGAGTTATTGAAGAGATTTACTAGGATGGTGCCAGAGAAGAGTGGTTATATTGTATTATTGCCTAGAGAACCCAGGATTGTACTCCTTTGGATGCAGGAAATTGCAAGGGGATCTCTGTGAGAGATATTTAAAATCAGTATGGGCATGGATAGTGTAAATAGAGAAAAACTGTTCCCACTGGAAGGGGATCAAGAGAGAAACAGAGTGAAGGCGATTAGCAAAAGTACATAAGGAAAGATTTTTAAATGCAGTGAATAGTTATAATCTGTAGTGGAGGCAAATTCTGTCGCAATGCTCAAAAGGGAAGTAGGAAGTACTTCAAGGGAGCAAAATCTTGTGGGATTATGGAGTGAGTTGTTAGCTGGATTACTTTTGCAAGTACTTCAGTCTGACCGTACTCAGAGCTTCATGGTTGTTACCAGGAGGTAGTCAAGGTACATTCTCTTCAAATTTGAGCTGCTCCTGCTCCTGTGTCTGTGTTAAGGTGTAATTTAGATACACAATGCTTCTATTCCTCATTGCCTCTAAGGATTAAGGCATCGGTGCTGCTCTGAAAAATGGACAAATCTTCTCTCACCCATGTTCTCTCATCTCTTCTCATAAGCTTCTGGAATTACTTCATCATTTACTGCTGCCATAATGCATCTTAATATTTTTTAAGCACCACTTTGAAGCCTTGAATTGAACTGACAAAATTTGCCTTTCTGGAGACATGTTAAAGCAATCAACAGCTAGTAGGTTTAATGTCCTTCCGTGACTGTTGATACATTTCTTGCTCCAGCTAGGCTCTCTTGATTGTAAACGTTGCATCAAAATTGGTTATCTCTCAGTTTCATTAATTAAATGCTATAAAGTATAAATTAATACCATATCTTGTTATGCGGAAGTCTTTATTTTCAAAATAATATGACCTATAGGTTGATATAACTGTAGTAATAAAGTCTGAAAGTGCTTCCTAGGTATTGAAGTGCTTTTTTTAAAGAATGTAGTTGTTATAATGTGGCAGGCAATTTACACACACAGCAGGTTATTCACACACGCATTAGTTCATTATTAATGGTTGTTTCACTTCACCTTTTGGTACAACAGTCAAACTTAGGCACCCATTTTAACCTTACACTGTTGTGATCTAGCTGCAGATGGAAGATTTTAGGAAAACTATAATTTTGTTTCAGAATTTACTTTTTAAGTAATCTTTTTCAGTGAATTGTTCCCTGTAAAGCAATAATTTTACTGGGTAATGACTGTATGTCTGATTGCATTGTGATTGGGAATGTCAAATTTGACAGCTTGAACTGTATTACTAAAAGCTATAGAAGGAAATTGATTAAAATGATGAGGCTTTGATGCTGACGAAGCAATTCAATTGGACCACGACTCTCCTGCAGGTTAAGTAAGATATAGAATTAAACTTGAATGCTTTGAACCATCCTTTCTATTGATTGGAGGTAGAGTGCAATGAGGTGATTTAATTTTGTAAACATTGTTGGTAGTATCTGCTTGCTGGTATAAAAATTGCATGAACTTTACATTCTGAATATTACAAAGTGAATTCATTAAGATGAATTATACATTTCAAAATGCTTTATTTTGCATTACATTTTGGAGGTTCTGAGGCTATGCTTTAATCTTGAGTGCTCATGTAAAGATATTAATATAGGAAGTCATTTTAAAGTTTGATGTACTTTCATATTAATGCATATTAATTATTTATATCTGTTGGAATTATTTGATTTAAACCTTAATTTTTGCTAGTCCGTTATGTGATCCACTTTAGTGGCTCATTTGAATATATTTTTGGAAGTGCTGAGATTGCAAGTCAGGAGAAATAATTAACAAAAGAAAACTTGTTGGAGGAAGCCTTACCTGTGTGTTTGTATGTAAAACACAAAGGCATAAGCAAAAACCCACCCTAATGCTAATTTCACGAAGTTTATTGGCTCAAATTTATGAATCTAGAATTAACCACTTTGTCCCAGTCATAGATAGATAGTCCCAGTCATATGATAAATTGGGTAGTTCTTGGTTTTGATGCTGTCAACAAACAAGGGTTTAGGGAGGCTGGTTTGGAGAAATTTAAATTAGAATATACTATTCTTCTAGTGCATAATTTCAAAATGATTCCGCTAGAAATCGTCAACCTTAATATCAGGTTTCAAGATTTCATTGTCTGGCCCAGAAATAGTAGCTACTTTTGTGATCGGAGCTGTATTTTCCTGAGCCTGCAATGTATGAACTCGGCTGTTGAAGGTGATTGCCTTGACCTGTTGGTCTCCAGAGATGCATACTCGGCAGGTTTTGTGTTTGATATCCTATCAGTTGTTCATTTCTCTGAGCTGCTGTTCGATGCCTCAGTCACACGTTGAAGTTCTTAACTTGGGCATCGCAGTAATGTGATAAATGTTTATAACTTAGAAATCTGGATCGTGATCCATTTAGGTTTTTTTTTCTGCATCGGATGGTGTGATTACCTTTTCAAAATGAAAATACGGGACACGTGCCATCTTTTTCTTAAAAATTAGGGGAGTGATCTAGCCAGCTATTTTTTTAAAAATACAACCTGTTATGGTCAACCCACTTGAAGACTTAAAGTAGTGGATGCCCATTTTGTTGTAGGGATTAAAAATGCTGTATAGAAATTTCAGTTCCATTATATACAAATTAATTTTTATTATGTGCTTTCTCCATGAACTCTAATCTGGTGATACAGTGGCCAATAACCAGACTGCAAAGTTGTTAAAAGTGTGACCCCTTGGCTTTCCTCGGCCCAGTATTGTCAGTTGGAACTGTGACATATTCAGTACTTGTGGGGAGGGTTTGTTGTGGGCCCACCCATAAGGTGAAGTTCAGATGTGGATGGCCCATGCTGTGGCAGATGGAGCTGACTCTCGAATGAAAGTTTGTAATAGAGAAACTACTCAGTGTCCTTCTGAGATTATCCATTCGCATTGGCAGCTTGACACCGACCACAAGTACTGTCCAAAAGTGGCTCTGGAACAAATGCTATCACCAGCTCATTTGACAATGATACGGAGCCTGGATTGTTGCATTAAGATTGTGTCGTATAAATAGGGATGGGTGGGAACCCAAAGAACAAAGCAGAACCATTACATGCCACCAAAAACTGGGTAAACTCACATCCTCTGTATCTGGACATCATCCAAAATTATGATTGGCATCAATGATATATCACCTTTATTAACATACTGTTTTAATGTAGAAGGTTATTTTAGCCCAGTTGTTATACAGTAAAACACACTCTGCCTCTATTCAAACAGTATCAGCTTTCAAAATTGTTTTTCTGACTGGCTTTGAAACCTGGGTAAGAGGACCTAATCCTACTTATGTTTGTGTACCTTGTTAGAACTTACTGAATCAGAGCTCTTGGTGTCTTTTTTCATTTAGCCAAGCAAGAAATCACCAACAAGCTTATGTGGAAGTGGTCAGTACGGTAACAAAAGAAACCCGACCTCAAGAAGATAGAGGTCCCTAGGTCATACCTGCTGCTCAGATGAATAGGACTTTGATAATGCTGAATATGGATCACTCACAGGAAAAGCTAAATAAATTTATACCTTAGTATGCAGTTTTTTTTCATCTCATCCACCAACATTTCTTTACGTGTGTGTGTGTGTTGCTTCTTCAAATTTCATGAATGTTTTAGCTTCCCAAATTTCTACACACCCTAATCGGGACACCTTGTTTGCTTAAATTAAGCCATCTCTATCAGCACATGCCTTCTTTTCCTATATTGTTTCCTGTTCTTGTCACCTCTATTCTTGGCCCTTTTCTATTCTTATTTGCAAGCTTCTGTTACCAACATTATCACAAATCACAGTATCAGTTTCTATACGTATGCTGATGTTTCCCCATCTTTACCTTTCCTTCTTGGCACCTCCACTTGGTCTAAAGCATCAGACAGTAAGGATCAGGCAGACTGAAACCACCGGATTGAGTTCCAATCACGAACACCATTCCCTCCTCTAATTCTATCTTGCACCCTGGCTGTTAACTGAAATTGAACTGACTTACTGCAGTCTTCATTGTTTTAAAAAAAAATCTTGAGGACTCAGTGTCAATTTAAAATTTAAGCCAAGTTGTTCAATTCTTAATATTCCAGTTTTGGAAGAGTTATTGCTGCCTATTTCTATCTTGGGAACATTTACTAACTGTTCAATACTGAAATCCTCACCCACACCTTTGATAGCTGTGTCCACTGAGTAAACTCCTCTAAAACTCTTACTTGTCTGCTTACTCTTACCAGATCCCATTAGCCTTCACTTCTTGTACTCCATCACTTGTACCAGCCTTCTGATGGATCTTTCCAGACCATTTCTGAGGTCCAATTCTGTAGCTTTATACGTTATTTGCATTTCTCTACCACTGGCCCTTGAGTAGCTGTGCCTTCAGTTGCCAAGGTCTTTTGTGATGAATGTTTTCTCTAAACATCAATGCACACTGATCTTTCCTGCATCAATATCTTCCTCAAAACAAGCTAATATCTTTTTTTGTTGTATGTCCTAAAATTTATGGAGCATTGACCTCTTAAGACTGATCAAAGTTGTTAGCCCTATAAGTGATAAATGTAATGGTAGTAGTGTAATATTTTCACTGCAAGTTATCCCAAGGTCTTGTGATATCAAAGTAATTATAAATTGTGAAACATGAGCATACTATTCCAAAATTGAAATTGTTTTTTTTTTCAAATGGGACTTCAGACATATTTTCTTGGACGATTTGAAGCTGTGGTGTGTAGTGCAATGGTTAAGTGGACTAATGATCTTGTAAGATGACTTTAAAAATTGCACAGTGTTATCTAGGGAAATTAAAATCCATTAATAAAATGATTTGGGAATATCAAAAAGTTAGCTGCAGAACTGGTGACTGTTCTAAAAGCCCATCTAATTTAGCAACGTCCTTTAGGAAAGCAAGTCCTCAATCAGATTGGGGGAAAATGGTTCAGATTAATTACCTTTTCTATTTCCTTCAAATTAATTTTGTTGTTAGATTACCAAATAAAACTTAACTATTTTTTTAGGTATAAATACTGATTTACTCATTGTATGAGAAGACGGTTATTGTCTGAAAATTCAGTAACCTAAATAATGTACATCATAAACTACAGATTAAGTGTTGTTTCCTACTAAGTCAAGTGGAAGCCATTTTAATGGAAGGTTTGTACAAAGTAAATGGCTGCTGTCCTGTCTGAGAATGTTTAGTTACAATTCTCTGAAAAGGATTGTAGTTAAGATTGCTACAATCAATCCTGAAAATTGATACCGTGACCCTGCGCTCCAAAGGGAGCCACTATCGTCGGCTGTTAGAACAGAAGTGTCGTGAAACCTAGTACGTGTGTCTGGGATGTTCTAAGCATCAGGGGGAGTTGCATTTGCAACTGGACTCCAAAAGGATCCTCAATTGGAGTGCATCCCCATCTCCAGAGGCCGATAACAGCCAGCTGTATATGGTAGGCCCTCTATCCAGCTCAGGATTGTGCGGAGATAACAGGAGGAAATGCTAGCAATGGTCTGGGTACAGAACGATATGACCCAATGTGCCTTTTTGATATAACAGCTATCAGTTCACATTAATCTTGATTTTTGACCAGAAGAAAAATGTTCACTGTCACTAATAATCACAAATGGTACCCCACTGTATCAGTCACTTGGATTCCTTTATTTTTCCCCCACTTTTCAAAAATTCCAGGAGATTGGAGCTGATCAGATGCACGATATCCAATGCTGCTTTGTCGTTCGCAATAATGGCAAGATTGATCTGTATTTCTTACCTCAATTTTAAAAGTTAATGTATTTGCAAAGGGATGATTAAAGTTTTATATGTTGGAAACTTTAATGTAGGCTGCATATCTAAATCAAACTTATTTTACTTTTCTAAACATGGAGTAAAATTAGCATTCTGCCAAGCCAATCATTCACATTAATTGCATAATCACTGAGCAAGTCAGGAAGAGACTAATTTGTCTAGTGCCTAGACATGACATTAGAATGTATATTGCTTCTAATCTGTCTAATGTGTCCTGTCCAAATGATAAACATCGCCCATATTGAAATGTTATGGAAGTGGAAACTCCAGGCATGAGCTACTGATCCTAGGCATTATACAGTTCAAGCAGTCTGAAGTAGTGGGGGAAATACTGCTCAGTTGTACAAAGTGGCTGTGGAAAGCAAGAAGAGAACTGTTATAGTATCTTGTGTTGACATGGTTCTGACGCTACACATGCACATGGTGTAAGAATAAGATATTAACCATTGGAATCAAACCAACTGTTTGACCAAATGGAATTCCAGTCATGGAAGTTCTATAAAGCTGGCAACTTCAAAGTTTGAAACAGTTTGCAGGAATGGTTATTGACTGTACTTCCCTTTACATTTTTTAAGCTTGAAAGTTTTCATATAATATAGATGTAAGTACATAAAAAGTTAAAGTTTTTCATTCAGTATTATTAATAACATTTTCTAGTAGCTTTTGAATGTTTCTCCAAGCAGTACATGCTCGTATGCCATGTCTTCCTCTTGTACTAGGATTTGTATTCTTGACCAGATAGCTGGTAACATGAGGTCACAAATTTTAGAAAACGTTGGCTGCAGCAAAGAGGAATAAGAACTTCCCTTTACATAATGAAGCTGCCATGATCTGGATTGCATCTATTGAAAGGGAACACAGTACTTAAAGCTGTTGTTTTATAAAGGACAGGGCAGTAGGGAGAGGGCACTAGGGAATCTCTTTCAATAGTTTAGTCTTTGGTATAGGATCATGTCATGAATTGATAAACTTGGTATACATAAGAATTTCTTTTTGGTTTACTTCCTTTGGTTATGTGCGGCTTTCATCAGTTATCATTCGCTGAAGCCCTTTTACATAAGGTATTCTTCAAGCCCTGCAGGAATAGAGATGACCCTTTCATTACTGTATAGGTCATGGAAGTACTTTCATAGTTGTAATGAGTAAAAAGGGAATTATTATATCATGAATTACTCTGGATCTACTCTGCTTAAAGTGGATTGAGTCAACATGAAATCTCAGGCTATTTTATTAATATTAATAAATTAGCTGATCTTGCTTTGGTCATTATAATTGGCCTCCGTCTCTTATGAATAGTAAAGCGAATGAAATTGGGGTTGATGGTTCCATTTTGCATTTGTGAACTCTGCTAGAAGAGAGAGAGAGAGAGAGAGAGAGTGTGTGTGTGTGTGTGTGTGTGTGTGTGTGTGTGTGTGTGTGTGTGTGTGTGTGTGTGTGTGTGTGTGTGTGTGTGTCCGTCCTCTTCTATCAAGGGCAACTTGTGATCTATTCCATCTTCAAAAGTTTCAAAGGTGCATTTCATGTCAGAGAAATGTATACAATATACATCCTGAAATTCTTTTTCTTTGCAAATATCCACAAAGAACAGAGGAGTGCCCCAAAGAATGAATGACAGTTAAATGTTAGAAGCCCAAAGTCCCCCCCCCACGCATAAGCAGCAGAGTATCTCCCCCCTCCACCAGCAGAAAAGCATTGGCACTCCCCACCGAGCACTCAAGAGTGCAGCAAAGCATCCATAAAGACACAGACCTGCAGTACCCCAAAAACTACTCGTTCACCCAGTAATTCGACATACCAATAAGGGAAAAAGGTTATTCCCATTTCACAGCGAGAGGGGAGACATAACAAGCAACTCACTGATTTACGATGTTAAAAGTCTGTTGCGTTGTTCTGTGCCCAAGGAACTGGGGTCACTGGGCACATGGCCAGCAGCCAGCCTGTTGTTTTGAACTTGTTGCTGTCTCCCACAACACCAGTTTCCTGCAGCGACACCAACTTCAATTCCACCTGCCTCCAGAGCCATGAAATCCCAGAACCCGGAAGGCACACTAGTCTTCTGGGCAGCGTCCTTGGCATATTGAATAGCAGCCAGTCATGAGACTCCGAGAGCGGCTCCCATTCCCGCAAAGAACGGAAGTCAACGTGTAACTCCAGGTCAGGGTCTTCAAAAGAACCCTGAAAGGGAAAAATAGAGATATTAAAGGTAGAAATAGAGCTGTTTCCAAAGATGCAAGCAAAGGAGTAGCCATTTGGCGCCATCGTTCTCCTAAGCTCCTCCTCCTTTTTCAAAGTTTGCATATACTTACTATATCATGGAGTCATGCCAACCTTTAGAAATGTGTTCTTTTTTTTCTAACTTGCATCAACTCTTCAACTGCTGATATCCTATTACATTCAGATTGTAACCATATTACATTCAGATTGAACTTTTCTAATGCTTTTCTTAACTGACCTTTCTCCTGCAGTCTTCACAAATTTAATCCAATTTAAACTATTCTATCTGTATTCCAATATGTGCAAATCCCATTAAAATTTATACTCAGTCATCTCTGCTGGCTCACAGTTCAACAACAACTTGCTTTTTAAAATTCTCTTCCTTTTGTTCTAGTTTGTTAACAACCCCACTCTTCCTCAATCTCTGAATAAGTTCTACAAGGCTGTAATCTTTCTAATTCTCTAACAAACCCTCCTTCCACTATAACGTTTGTGGGTGAGCATCTGTCAACCAGATCATTAGCTCCAGAACTCCATAGTTACAGCTATACCTAAGGCATCACGTAAACTAATGTGTCTTCCCTCTAATTGTTGGACTGGTAATGTTTCTAAAATGTTGGGAAAGGAGGTCCACTATTTTGGAGGCAAAAATGGAAGCTGTAATTGAGATTAACCCATGAGGCATCTTCTATGAAGTTTTAGAAAAATATGCTGAATTAAGCAAAATACTTAGTTTAGAAGTATTTGCAGGACAATTATGAGAAAAAATTATTTTACTTTGTATTATTTTTTTAATCTTTGCCATAGCACACAGAGAAGAGAAGGTTTCAATGCTGGCTATTGGTGAGTTGAGAAATATTAATACCAAAAATAATAACAGACTATGATCTTTTCAAAATTGGATACTTACACCATCACATTCAGAGCAAGAAAAGCTGCTATAAAGAACAGTTTCTTTCAGTTCCTCTGGTTTGTTGTTATGTCTGTCCATTTCTGGCCATTTTAAATTTTGTTTTCTTTTTCATGCTTTTTATTCTATCAAGAAATATGAAGAATTACTATTCACACATTTTCAGAATTAGTTGAGGATCAGTTATAGATGATGATTTCCCAATAACTGTTATATTTTTGCTGCGTAACTTTGTCAGAGTTGCATCAGGTAGAATGTTAGCAGTAAATAAGAAAGAGATTTCTGTAGAAATCCAGAGTAACACACACAAAATGGTGGTTGAACTCAGCAGGTTAGACAGCATCGATAGAGAGGCATAAAGAGCCAACATTTCGAGCCGAGACCCTTCATTGGGAACAATAATAGCAGTGGTGTGTGTGCAGATTCTGGTAAATTGCTCAGTTATCTCGTGTGTGAAGGGTCATACATATTTGTGAATGGAAAAACAAAGTTAGAAGTATAGACAGTTTTGTATGTGTATATCATAGGAAAAGACAAGTGATATGGAACTAACTGAATGCTTTTGATTTGATTTATTTTGCTTTCCTTCATTACTTAAATGAATCTCCTGATTGTGGCATTTAATTTCTGAACCTCATTCTTCAATGGCTCTTCTGTCCATAATGAATTTCTTATATTCTGTCATTGTAACAGGTGCTCCCTTTTGAAGTTGATTTCCTTCATTTCCCTTCTTTTTGTAAACAAAGTATTAATAATGGTTGATGACAGCTCCTGATCAATAAAGAACAGGTTGTAAGGATAGCACCAGAACACACAAGCTCTAACGGTGGTTGGAAAACAGGATCTGTTTGGCTTTGGGAAGGAATAGTGAATTCATGAGAGTTTAGATTGAAGAAAATGGAAATTGGGCATTCCTCTGTCGAATTGAGTGTTGATAGTTTTTGCAGACAGTATGATAAAGGAATTTCAGAAAATAATCTTTGGTATACTTTTGACATGGACAAAGATGATGTGTTGAATTCTGAGGGAATCTTGCGCTGCTATGAGACAGCTATATTGAAGCCTAGGGCAAGGGAGGTCTTGGATCTGAGCAGGGTTTTTTGGGATTAGGGAAAGATTTTGTTCAGAGCCTCATGTATCACTTAAATTCTTGAAGAATATCGGTGGATTTCAGGGTGTTGTAAGTTCTACCCAGAGAGTTTAATCTAGATGCAGTATCTCAAGGCCACTTAGGACAGATGTAAAGTGAGTTAAGACTCTTTAAAATCCCCTTCCCTAGAAGATGGTGGATGTAGATCAGTGACTGTTTTCAAGATTGAGACTGGTGTGTTTTTGAATGAAATAGAAAGATGAGGAAATTGAGCATACAGTGTATTCATCTCCCCCCCTCCCTTGAATATTTTCATGTTTTATTGGTTTACAACATTGAATCACAGTGGATTCGATTTGGGCTTTTTTGACACTGATCAGCAAGAAAAAGACTAGTGTCAAAGTGTAACCATCTCTACAAAGTGATCTAAATTAATTACAACTGTAAAACATGAAATAATTGATTGCATAAGTATTCACCCCCTTCAAATCTGTATTTAGTAGATGCACCTTTGGCAACAATTATAGACTGGATTCTGTGTAGATAGCTCTCTATCTACTTTGCACATTTGGGCACTGCAATTTTTCCCCATTCTTCTTTACAAAACTGCTCAAGCTCTGTCAGGTTGCATGGGGATCATGAGAGAACAGTCCTTTTCAAGTCTGGCCACAAATTTTCAATTGGATTGAGGTCTGGACTCTGACTTGGCCACTCCAGGACGTTAACTTTGTTTCTAAGCCATTCCTGTGCAGCTTTGGCTTTATGCTTGGGGTCATTGTCTTGCTAGAAAACAAATCTTTTCCTGAGTCACAGATTTCTTGTGGAGTGCATCAGGTTTTCCTTTAGGATTTCTCTGTATTTTGCTGCATTCATTTTACCCTCTCGGCTGGCTGGTGGTGTAGTGCAGGGGTCACCAACCTTTTTTGCACCGCGGACCGGTTTAATATTATTGCAGACCGGCCAACGGGGGGGGGGGGGGGGGGGGGGTTGTGGGGGAGATATTAATCACAACCGGAATATAGATGATAAGTCAACTATAAGTCACTTATAAGTGGCTTATAGACTCAATTTCATTTCTAAAAGGGTTTATCTAATGAATTTAATATTAAATACACAGCGCATATTTTCCTCACATGAATATAATTGACTTATCACTATAAGTCACTTATAAGTCAGTAGCATCATAACATTTTAAGTAACATTTGGATATTAAACACACCGCATATTTTCCTCATATGAACATATCAAATCATTGCAACACACCGTTATCGCTAAATCAGTGGGAGCCCTGGGCTTGTTTCCCTGCAACAAGACAGTCCCAAGGGGGAGGGTGAGGGGAGACAGCGATACTCGAAGGGGGTTCCTTACGTCCAGTCTATTCCACAATTTAGTTTATGTGGCTCTGAACACTTGCTTCTGTCCCGCTTGCTCATGTTTTTTCCACTCAAAAAACTCAACGGGTTTGTCTTTAAGTGCAGGGTGCTTGGACTCAAGGTACCGAAGCAGTTTTGAGGGCTTCATTGCCTCATTAGACAGCCTCTGGGCCCAAACTCCAGCCTCCCGCCCACCTGCTGCCAGATGCCTTGACCAGGTGCGGCTGGTCGTGGGTGGGGTGAGAGGACAAGGTAAGGGCTGGAGGTCCCCGTGCCAGGGTCACAGCGGTCGCAGTCCGAAGTGAGCGAGCGACTGACCAAGCGAGGAGTGCGACAGGACATGTTCCCGCCCCCTTTGTAGGTAGGTGGGATTTATCGGCCAACTAAAGTTTGGCTTGAGGGATGACTTTCAGTAGATCGCAGCGAAGTAGCTGCTCTGCTACTTACAAAACCCTGAGCCCAAATTAGGTCGTCTGTGAATATTTTGGCACCGGGTTCCCCACGAACATTTGGTGTGGCAAACGGGTTTAGAGGCGGTGCCCATCTGTCCATGCTCCAGGCCAGTAGCAATGGCACTTCTCGCCAGCCACGTGAGGTGGCTGGTTACCTGAGGCCAACCAGTGATCCCTGGCGCTAGGGTGTCGCTGCGTTTAGGCGACTGATGACCTTGCATGCATTCAAATTCAACAGTGGGCATGAGAGGGAATGAGGAAAGGTGCTGCTGACTCATATCGCCAAATCATATCGTTTCCTCACGTGCTTTGGGGACCACTGGTGTAGTGGCATCAGCGCTGGACTTCAGAGCAAAGTCTCCCGAGTTCAAATCCAGCCGGCTCCCTTACATGCTTTCCATCCGTGCTGGGTTGAGCGTCAAGCTAGCAACTTGGTGTCGTAAAAATAAGAGAGCCTGCTAAAAAAACGCCGTCATGATGGCGTCCCGATGACTCCACTCGGAGTTAAGGGCTTTCTTCTTCTTTACCCTCCACCTTCACAAGCCTTCCAGCACCTGCTGCAGTGAAGCATCCCCACCGCACGATGCAGCCACCACCATGCTTCATGGTGGTGATGGTGTGGTTTTGATGATGTGCGGTGTTAGGCTTATGCCAAAGATAGGATTTAGGGTAATGGTCAAAAAGCTCAATTTTGGTTTCATCAGACCATGGAACCACCCTTCAGAGTTGCCCACATGCCTTTGGGTAAACTCCATCCTAGACTTCGTGTGAGCTTTGTTCAACAGCAGCTTTCTTTCTGCCACTCTCTCATAAAGCTGTTGACTGGTGAAGTAGCTGGGCAGCAGTTGTTGTATATGCAGTCTCTCCCATCTCAGCCACTGAAGCTTGTAACTCATCTTGGTAGCCTCTCTCACTAGTTCCCTTCTTTTTCAGTATTTTTATTAGTTTCTGCATAGAGGAATACAGAGTACAAGAAGAGAGTTACAATCACAAAACCCTGTATTCATGAAATTAAATTAAATCATAATATTGAAATATAATAATCTTGTTATACAAGAAAAAAAAATCTAAACCCACTACCAAAGTCAGAGCTGCTAGGAGAAGCAGGAAAAAAGGGGAAAAAACCCTTATCATATAATAAAATACATTATTAGCCACCATCTGTATTTTTACAACAAATGAAAGGTTTTGAAAATAACTCAGAAATGGTCCCCACAATGTATAAAAGTCTTGGCTAGATTCACAAACTGAACAACAAATCTTCTCTATATTTAAGCATGACATAACATCCCATAACCATTGAGCATGAGTAGGCGAAAGAGCATCCTTCCATTTAATCAAGAGCACCCTCCTAGCTATAAGAGAAATAAAAGTCAAAATATGCAAATTGGGTGTCTCCAAAATGAAGTCTTTTCCTCCAACAATACCAAATAATTCAGTCAAAGGATTAGGCTTACTATTTAACTTGAGAAGTACCGAAAAAGTTTGGAATACTTTCTTCCAGTATCTTTCAAGGCTCGGACATGTCCAAAACATGTGAATTAATGAAACTTCTCCATTATTACATCTATCACAGAAAGGAGCTATATCCGAATAAAAACGAGATAACTTATCGTTAGACATGTGAGCCCTATGAACCACTTTGAATTGTAAAAGGGAATGATGGGCACATAACAATGAAGTGTTAACCAATTTAAAAATTTCATTCCAAGTTTCCTCAGAGATTGAAGTCTGTAAATCTTGTTCCCAAAGAATGAGTTTCTCATTCCTAGCAACATACCATAAATATTGGATATTGAACCATTATAAAAAGGTTTCAAATTAAAAATTACATCTATTAAGTGCTCATATGAACTTACAGGAAATGTATATAGTTGAGAATGCAGAAAGTCTCTAATTTGTAAATAATGAAAGAAGTGAGTTTTGGGTAAACTGTACTTAGCTGACATTTGCTCAAACGAGAGGAGACTTCCTCCAACAAACAGATCCTGGAAGCATTTAATACCCAATCTATCCCATTCTTTAAAAACTGAATCGGTCATCGAAGGTTTAAAAAAAATAGAACAAATGGGTCTAGATAAAGAAAATCTCAATAGACCAAAGAATTTTCTAAATTGTACCCAGATCCTCAAAGTATGTTTAACTACCGAATTTTCAGTTAGTTTACTAAAAGATAAAGGAAGTGAGGATCCAAGAAAAGAAATAATAGAAAATTTATTAACAGAGTTAGCTTCTAAAGAAACCCATATCGGACAGTCCTCATGGTTAATATAATATGTTCAAGGCATAAGATATCATATGTTGACTGCCCAATAATAAAACGTAAAGGTAAACCTCCATTCTTAGATTTTTGAAGATGAACTTAGTCGCAAATGTTTGTTTTTCCATATATAGGAAGATATAATAGAATCGGGAGAATCAAAGAAAAGACTTAGGAATAAAAACAGGTAATGCCTGAAAAAGGTATTTAAATTTAAGTAAAATGTTCATTTTAATAGAGTTGATTCAGCCAATCAAGGATAACGAAAAAGGCGACCAGTTTGATAGTGTCCTTTTTACAAAATTCAGTAAGGTAAGAAAATTTTCATTCCCTTCTTGCACGGTCACTCAGTTTTTGCGGATGGCCTGCTCAAGGCAGATTTATAGCTGTGCCATATTCTTTCAATTTCTTGACTGATTTAACTGTACCCCAAGGGATATTCAGTGACTTGGAAATTTTCTTGTATCCATCTCCTGACTTGTGCTTTTCAATAACTTTTTTGTGGAGTTGGTTGGAGTGTTCTTTTGTCTTCATTGTGTAGTGTTTGCCAGGGTACTGACTCACCAGCAGTTGGACCTTCCAGATACAGGTGTATTTTTACTACAATCAATTGAAACATCTTGACTGCACACAGGTCTCCAAAAACAGATCTCCATTTAACTAATTATGTGCCTTTGAAAACCAATTGGCTGCACCAGTGATGATTTGGTATGTCATATCAAAGGGGATGAATTCTCAGGCAATCAATTAATTTGTGTTTTATATTTGTAATTAATTTAGATCACTTTGTAGTAAAGTGATCTGATTTCACTTTGACATAAAAGAGTCTTTTTCAGTTGATCGGTGTAAAAAAAAAGCCAAATTAAATCCACTGAAGTTAAATGTTGTAATACAATAAAACTTGGAAACTTCCAATGGGGGCTGATTACTTTTTTATATAAGTACTGTAAATGCTGCCAGTGGAACAGGCTTTGAAGGACTGCACAATTTCCACCTGTGCTTGTTCCTTATGTTACATCAAATACTTTGCAGTTCATATTTAAATCTTGGATTCTGTTAGAGTTCAAAGTGGCACTGTGTGGACTGAAATACAGATATGGCTAACTTGGCAGTATGCCTTCACCAAATGGACAAATGATGAGCAGCTATGGGGCTGAATCCATGACCTTTGCACTGGAGGTCAGAAAGCACTGTATGCATTAATAGTCATTTCTTAGCGGATGAACAGAAACTTGATTCTGTAGGGGAGAATCTTTGATTAATAAAAAGGAATCACAAGTTGTTTGCCTTTGGCATGATACTGGATGGATTTTCTTTGGAGTTGACTGCTTTATAGTCATATTTGACTTATTATTTTGATCTATTGACTATTAATCTGAGTGTGTGTTATTCTTAAGTGAGGCAGTCCGATTTTATATATGAATTGTTTTGTAGATTCTGTGGATCTTTTTGTGACAGTATTAGAATGTTGGTCTCTTTGGGAGTTCAGGAATGATGATGAATCAATACTATCTCTGCCTCATGATCTCTGAAAATGATCTTTTCTCAGTTGAGGGAATAAGCTAGCTTTGGAGTATGGAAATAGAGAGAGATATTGTCACTCCCTGCTGTGCCTGCTTTCTCTTTTCTAGCATGTGCTTTTGATTTTGTTTGCTACCCACCCCATGACTCTCAATTCCCTAATGTTGATATAAATTGCAAAGTTATTGACAGGTATAGCAGAGCTACAGTCTTGTTACTGAATTAGTAATCTCAATAGTCTAATAATACAAGCTCTGACAGTTTGAGAATTCGAATTCATTTTTGCTTTAAATCTGGAAATAAGATGACATCGGCTGAGAAAATAGATTATAAGACAGGATTGATACAGGAAAAACCCATCTGGTTGATTGAGATACTTAGAAGAGATCACTTGCCATTTCTGTCTGTTCTGTTCTCTGTGTGACTTCAGTGCCACATAAATATGATTTGTAATTTTAAGTGCTCTCCGGTGGTTTGGTAATCCTCTCAGTCACATTAAGTTGTATATCCATCCTCTCAGGGCAACTGGAGATGGGCAATAAATGACAAACTGGCCACATCCTAAAATGTGGGATGGCTGCAGAATTGATTGCCTAAAAATTAGATCACATCATGCCACATCATATTTTTCTGCAGAAAGTGACCTCATTTTGAAAGCCAAACCCAAATGAAAGTCACATTGTGGAATATTGAATCTGTGAGCATGATTCTTGGCTGTCCTGTCTGTCTCCTATTGTAATGTGGCATCAGTTCTATGTAATAAACATTCAGCTATCTCTTAGTAGCTTTTTTGTTTTGTTTTGGAGTTTCCAGGCCATTCCTAGAGAAACAAGGTTTTCTAAATGAAGGGTCTCAACCCAAAACATCAACTTCCTATTCCCCTCCACAAATGTATTCCAAGCCACTAAGTTCTCCTCCTTCACTTTCTTGTGCTTTCTAATACAAGGCCTGCTCTTGGATTGCAAAAGATACATTTTTCCAATTCAGTCTTGGTTCAGCAACTTGTGGAGTTTCCTTTAAGGCTTTTTAAGTGTCTGCTCTCTTGATCCCTTTCTGTTCCACCCATTAATGTAGTCACAATGTTTAACTCTGGGCTTATCTACCCGCCTTCAGTTTTGACAGACAAAATTCCACAATCAAGGGAGTCATTGTCATGTTGTATAGCTGGTGTTAAACACGCCTATATAACTGCCATTGAATTTCTAGACATCACACACAAAATGCTGGAGGAACTCAACAAATGCTGGAGGAACTCAGCAGATCAGATAGCACCTATGGAAGTGAATAACTATTCAAGGTTTTGGGCTGAAATGCTTCAACAGGGATGGAAAGGAAGGGGAAATATACTAGAATAAAAAGGTGAGGGAGTGGAAGGGGGTCAAGCAAGAAGATGATAGGTGATGCCAGGTGAATAGAAAGGCAGAGGGCTGGAGAAGAAGGTACCTAATAGGAGAGAAGAGTGGACCATGGGAGAAAGGGAAGGAAGGGTACCAAAGGGAGATGATAGGCATCTCCAGGTGCTTATTGGTTTCCATAGATGCTGCCTGACCTGCTGAGTTTCTCCAAGATTTTGTGCGTGTTGCTCTAGATTTTCAGCATCTGCAGAATCTCTTGTGTCTATAAATTTGTAGGTAAGCTGAAAAGAGAGCTTCAAGTCAGAAAATACCTTCATCGGTATTTTTCATTTTAGATAAGGGCCATGAATAGAAAGTTGTGATGGATGAAGCTATGCTTACATCAAGTAACTAGAAGAAATTGGGTTCTAAAGGTACTTGCTTAATAGACTTGAATAGAAAGAAAGTTATAATAAATGTTTGAGGCTGTTTCATTCATAGCTGGAGTATTTTGTCTAAGTTTAGTAACTATGTATTACATCAAGTCAATGTAAATTATTTATTTTCTGCAAATATTCAGTCAATGATTATCAAGTTAACATATGTGCAGATTTTCTTAACTTTTGTAATGTCCTCAGTTGCAAGCATATATCAGTTATACTCAAACCTTCCATTCTGGTTAATTTCATGTTTGTGGTACCGCCTGTCCAATGTTCTGCCCACCAATGGTTGTGTCTGAGAATGCCTAGCTGCTGTGAGTTGCAGTCGGCTAGCTAGAAGCAAATGGTCCAATTCCAGATTAAAGAAGTCATCACTTAAGGGACAAACTGTGGCCGCCTCCAGCACATCCTTGAGTGTGTTGGTTGAAGCAATGTATTTCATTGGATGTTTCCAGTACGTGTGATAAATAAGTCTGAATTTTGAACCTTGAAACGGAGTAATTCCACATTTGGACAAGAGCTGCAAGCATCTGTGAACAGCAGTCCTCATGCACTGAGCAGGACTTCATGAGCTGCTTAGTATCTTGTCAATTCCCAAGTCAAGCAAGTCAATACCAGTACCCTGTAACTACAGCCATGATGTGAAAAATTCCGTATGGGCATCCTTGTGTATGCACACGCGGGATACTTTAGAATTCGTCACTTTATGACCCCCATTTCAAGCACCCAACCCCAAATATGAGCTCATGGTATCTTTTCTGGAACATATGAAAGTCTCAATATCCCTCTCTGCTACATTCCACTCCCGTCTCAGGGCAACATCTGCCACAGGTGGTCCGGCACTCACATAGGCTGAGGCTGGAAAATCATCTCAAGTGCCTTGCAGATGAACATATTCCACTCCAAATTAGCTGTTGCCTTGCATCCAATTTGGCTCAAAACATCACCGTTAGCAGTTTATGGTCCTTACCAGAGTACAAAGCCTGTCAGCTATAAACTTTTGAAGTCAAAGTGATAGCTAGAGTTTCTTTTCCAGTTTGTGTATACTTTTCTCACTGAGAGGAGTGTATGCAATTAGCACTGCATGTCCCATTTTGGTAACTTAGATGATAGCCGACTTTCCCCGTAGCTGGAAGCATCACACATTGTCAATAACATTGTGAGTTGTAATGAGTCAAGAAAGATTAACCTCTAAGCTTTGCACTGCATGACTCAAGTCCATCATTACCCTTGCCCTATAGCCGAGTCCCCCTTTGTATAAGGTCTTGTAAAAAAAAACACTTCTGAGTAATGCTTGAGGCATTCCCTGGAAATAGTGATACTGAATAACGTTAGTTAGCTCGCCATCATTCTAACTGCCTCAGCTTTCTGCTTGATGGGTCTCTTCCTATACTGATCAATTTTAAAAGCATAATAATTGACCTGGCTGCAAAACTGCAGACTTGATCTGTTTTAACCATATAATGTGGTTGCCACAATTGACCCAACGAGTAGAATCCTCTAGTCTTCTGGTCCTCTTGCTTAGTCTCTGATCTCAAGGATCTGCTGTTGTTGTCTTGTACACTGATGCAGGGTTTTGTGAATAAAACATGCAAGAGTCACTTTATGTGCTTCACAAAAGCCGCAGCTGTACTTCCATTACGAACAAACCAAATGCAGTCATCTTACGCTGATGTCATTACATCAGATATGGTCTCTTAAAGTGAACACAACTTAATGATGGTGTTTTTGAATTGTATAGAACAGTTTCTATTATGAACATTGTGTGTCATTTGCCACCCATTGCATTAACCTATAGAGCCACCCCAGCCGTCGCCCCACAGAATTCCCTGAAGCTCATATGAGCTGCCTGGCTTGGGTGCTGTGTGCCTTGGTTGGAGTAGAACAGGTGCTTCTGGCTCATCAAGGGGTGTGCTGATAAGCACATGGTCATATCATGATGCAGGGAATATAGTAGTGGAACCATCCAGGTCTTGCTGGGGCAGTTTAAGATGATCTACAAAAAGCATTCAGGTGTAACCTTCCTATCTACAATAAAAGTCTTTTTACCCCATTCCAAAATGCAGAACAGGCTATTTTGAAGGAGCTTAAGGGGGTGTTGATGTGCATCAGGCAGACAAAAATGAATGAGGTAGAACTTGGGTCAGTTGAAGCCCCAGAGTGCTGTACACCATGATGGGAGGTAGGAATAGGTGTAAACAAATTGAGTTTATTGAGGAGGGCAGAACGCTGCTGAGACACCGACCAGGCAGTCGTGGTGTCAGGAATAAGATCACACAACACCCCTAGTGGTGCCTGTACACTAACTCAGCTGCCGAGGACTGCAGGTCCTGTTTTGGAGCTGTTCTGAGCCCCGGCAAGACCCAAGGGAGATGATTGTGTCAACTCCCATCCATCAGGGAGGCCCACAGAGCTGCCTTTTAAGGAACAGTGAAACTGCTTGCACAGGCCAATAGACTGCGGGTGGTGTGGTGCAATCTAAGGCCAAGGTTCTTGGTCATTGGCCCAGAGATCAGACGTGAATTGGGGTCCGCAGTCGGAAGAAAGACCAGATGATATTTCATCCAACGGCAAACCAAGCGACCCAGGTGTTGATGAATGCCCAAGCCACGTCCGCAGCCTTCATCAACGATAGAGAGACAACCTCTGGCCGGCTGGTGGTATGCTCCACCATGGTAAGGAGAAGTGAAACTATGGGGGGGGGGGGGTGGCGGAGGGAGAGGACCAAATGGGTCCACATTGACGTGGTCAAACCGTTGTCCAGGGACCTCGAAAGGTGCTGATCATGCCCAAACATGACAGTTAATTTTCTAGGTCCTGGTGTTTGGAGCCACAGCTGTCAGTCTGGTGGTGACTCTGCCAGTGCTTATGGAGATAGGGAAAGGAGGAGGAACGATGCACCTCTGTCTGGCTGAGTATAGTCTATTGGGCAGTTCAACAAGCTCCCTACAGTCCTTCATGGATGTATTAGCAAGGGCTGTGTGGACTTGATGAGGCATTTGTTGTATAAAGAGTTCTTTAAATATAAAACAAGGAGGACGATTGCTCAGGAGAGATAGCATGTGGTCCATTAATCATGAAGGCCTAGCGTCATCCCAGCCATGCAAGGAGAGCATCTTTTTCACGCACTCTGAATCAGAAGGTCCAAAAGTCTGTAGTAGGTGAGTTTTCAAAGTTGTGTATTTGTCATGTACCGGTGCATCTTCTAGGAGATTCACCACTCTGGCTGCAGCGGAACTGCTTAGTGATGCTACAGTGTAGTAAAATTTGGTAATGTCCACAGTGATTTCTCACAGCATGAACTGGGCTTCTGGTTGCAAAAACCACAAGGTAGCAAGCTACTCCCAAAACTCCGGAAGCTTCAAAGCAACTGCATTGGTCAACATGTCATTGTGTAACTCCGGAATGATCCGAGAGCGACAGGGTCACCAGTGTATGGTTTTGTGAATAAAACATGCTAGAGTCATTTTGTGTGCCTAAGTAAAGTTGCAGCCCTTCCATTACGAGCAAACCAAAAGCAGTCACCTTAAACTGACATTACGTCTCGTAAAGTGAACACGACAACTCAGTGGCGGTGTTTGTGAGTTAAGTAGAACAGTTTCTATTTTGAATAACGTGTCATTTGTCACCCATTACATTCCCCTACACTGGCATCTACATTGCTGAGGACATGTGACAAATCTCAAACACGTACCCCTTGAAAAGGATCTCATTAAGGAGTATTAGGCCATTATCTCCTGCACCATCACTAATATCACTGACTCTGGCGATCTCCCATCCATTGTCACCAAACTTGTCATTCCCTTACCTTACACCAATCATTTCTATGTCTTACCCACAAGCCTGACTGTCAAGGTAGACATGTTGTTTCTGCCTGCTGCTGCTCTTGCCCCTGCCCCTCTGAACCCATGTCTCAACTCCATATTGTCCCCCTTGATTCAGTTATATCTGTGACACTTCCCAATCTCTTCAATCACTTTCAGTTCCCTAGCTCTGATCACCTCATTTTGTTGATAGATGTACAACCCATCGTGTACTGGTACCCAGCTTCTGTACGCCATTATGAAAACCTTGAAGCTCTCTGCTTCTTCTAGGCAAAAGACCTAACCAGTTCCTTTCCACCACCACCAAGCTCCCTTGTTTTATAAAACTATTCTTTGTCCTTAAAATTAAAATTCTCTCATTTCCTTCCACTTTCTCCAAACCCAAGGGGTAGCCATGGGAACCCACATGGGTCCCAGGTATGCCTGCCTATTTGTTGGCTGAGTGGCACTATGTTCCAGGCCTATAATGTTAATGCTCCCCAAATCTTTCTCCACTACATTGACAATTGCAGTGATGCTGCTTCCTGCACCCATGCTGAGCTTGCTAATTTTATCTACTTTGCCTCCAACTTCCCCCCGCCCTCAAGTTTTCTTGGCCCATGTTTGACACCACTCTCAACTTTTTCGATTTCTCTATCCTCATCTCTGGAGACAGACTGTCTACTGATAATTGTCATAAACCTACTGTCTCCCACAGCTATCTTCACAATACCTCTTACCACCCTATCACTTGTAATAATACTATTCACTTTTCTCAGTTCCTCTGTCTTCACCACATCTGTTCTCAGGATGAGCTTTCCATTCCAGAACATCTGAGATGTCTTCCTTCTTTAAAGAATGGGGTTTTCCATCCTCTGCTATCAATGTTACCCTCACTGGCATCTCCTCCAATTTCCAGTTATCTGCCCTCACCCCATCTTTCTGCCAGCATAACAGGGACAGCATTCCGCTTGTCCTTACAAGTCACAAACGAGTCTCCGCATCCAGCATATCATTCTCTGTAATGTGCCATCTTCAATGAGATCCTACCACTAGACACCCCCCCCCCCCCACCAAACTCTCTGCTTTCTGGGATCTCTGTGACTCCCTTGTTCATTCATCCCTCCTCACTGAACCCCCTCCTAGCACTTACCCCTGCAAATGGGGCAAGTTCTATACCTGCCCCTACATCTCCTCCCTCACCACATTGAGGGCCCCAAACAGTCCTTGCAGGTGAGGTCACAGTTAACCTGTGAGCCTGTTGGGGTTGTCTACTGTACCCGATGCACAAGATATGGCCTCCTATAACGGAGAGGCCCAGCGTAGATTAGGGACGTCTTGGTGCGCATCCTCGCTCCCACTGCCACAGAAGGTGGGTTTTCACAGTGGTCACCATCTTAATTTTGCTCTCTATTCTCTTTCTGACGTATCAGCCTGTGGCCTCCTCTATTGTCATGATGAGACCTGTGTCAGATTAGAGGAGCAACACCTCATATTCTGTCTGTGTAGCTGCCAATGTGATGGCGTGAACATCGATTTCTTAATTCTGGTAATTTCTCCCCACTTCCCCTTCTTTCTTTTTCCATTCCAGCTCCCCTCTTACCCCTTCTCCTCTCCTGCTGGTCCCCTTCCTCCTTCTCTTTCTCCCATGGTCCACTGGCTTCTCCTATCAGATACCACCTTCTTCACGCCTTTACCTCTTCCACCTATCACCTCCCAGTTTCTTTCCATACTCCCCCCCAACCTATGCACCTCCCCCACTCACCTGTTTTCACCTATTATCAACCAGCTTGTATTCTTTTCTCTTCATCCACCTTCATGTTCCCACTTTTCCACCCCCTCTCCTTCCAGTCCTGCTGAAGGATCCTGGCCCTAAACATTGACTGTTTATTCTTCTCCAAAGATACTTCCTGGCCTGCTGAGTTCCTCCAGCATTTTATGTGTGTTTCTCTTGATTTCCAGCATCTGCAGAATCTCTTGTGTTTATCAAGGATATCATCTTGGTTGCATGGATGTCTTTGATTCCTTGGAGTAGTTTACCCATTATGAATTGAAATTTGTGATCCCACTTGACAACTTGATACAAGCATATGACAGTTTACTGGCTAGATCCGACCCTCCAGTTCATTATTTAGTTGTGCACAAGCGTGCAGCTAGTCCAGCCTACTGACATATTTGCGAATTTTCCAGCTCTGTGAGCAAATCTTGCAAAGTGGGCAATGAATGTACCAATAATTCTGTTCTGAGTGATCTTGTAAATTCTCTGTACTTGAATTGTCTTCACTGCTTTCGTCACCATCACTGATGGAGTTGTCCAATTGCCTTGTTGGATTGCTTCCAGCAGTCCATTCTTTTCTTGATTGTTTGGTCTGTCCAGCACAGGGGTTCCAAACCTTGAATCATAGTAGGGGACCGTGGCATAAAAAAGTTGGGAAAACCTGCATGGTGGCCTGAGCCAGAAGTAAATGGGTGTAGGTTCTGGACTAATGCAAACATAGGCTTTGCACCCAGAAATGCCAACTGCATTGAGTGAAAGAAATGTTACCCATATGGTGTCAAAAGCTTCTGTAGGCCTAGTGGTATCTTACAAGGACTACAGACCTCCATTCCAAATGGTATTAGATGCCTCAAGTTGGTCAGTTCCTCAGCGATATTGGCTATTTTCTCTAATTTGCTCCAGTCACTCATTCTTTCCTTGCTGTGTTCTTGTACCGTCTGGTGCAAAACTTCACTGTAGTATCTCTATAAACAATTGTTTGAGATTGTTTAAATGTCATTTCCTGTATACAAGTGTAATGGAGAATTAAATAATTGTTACTCTGGATCTAATGCAGCTAAAAAAGCACACAAAAAGATAAAGAACATAATAAAAAGCACAATAAATATAAATACCTGGGATAGCTTGTATTCATTGACTGGATGTACATACAGTAAAGTGACACTAGGAACAGAAGTGTCTGCTCATAAGTAGGGTGACTCTAACAGGAAATGATAAAGTGGTGGGTGGAGGTGTTGATCAGCTTTACTGCTTGGGGAAATTAACTATTGCCAGTGAGCAATCTGCATCCATCTCATCATTTAATTTAAAGGTGATATTGTAATCACTGCCATTTGGCCCATCAAGTCTGCCACACTGCAGATCTGCATCTATTGCTGCACCCTTAGCAAGCGCCAGGATGCAGATAATGTTTGCATTTGTGCAGGCTTAGAGGCATTACCAACTCATTCACTAGAGCATAAGAGATGATGGGCTTCACACTCAATATCCACAAAACCCTTCACCACACTCCACTGCCAATGAAGGTTCTGGGGGAGACACTGTTAAATATGAGTCACTTTCCATGACTCAGAAACCAACTCTTAGCAGAAGCAGACATGAAGAAATTCACTACTGCCTTCATTTGGGGAAATGAGTAATCACGGATCAAGACCCCAAACCTAGCAGCAATGACCCCAGCCGTCTTAAATGTTTCTGAAACCTGATCTATCTGCACTACAAGAAAATAACACTAATGTTCTAACCTCAAATCCTCCAAGTTCTTTGGGAGGATCGCTAAACCCATATTTACATCCTCTCCCAGGCTGGCATCACCACTATTGGGGCCCAGTCTACACTTGCTCAGCCACGTTTGGCAGGCTACGTCATTTTCTTAACCTGATGCCAAACTCCTGAAACTGACGGCGAGAAGACACCGGGCGCATTGAAGAAAAGAATCAAGGAGGAGTTTTAAGTTCTTCCTTGAAGTGTAACATTTCTTCGGATGTTTGAGATCTTCTGAGCCACGATCAGCTCAAAATGGAAAAGGAACATTTGGAGTGGTGTTGAGAAAATCATGGTCAACACTGGCAGTGTACAGAGACTCAGCATAAGCAATAAAAGGAACTGATCACCATAAAATAACCACCTGCCAGCCCCATCTGCCAGTTCTGGCCTCATCTGTGAAAGAGTCTACGCTTTCCATATTGGCCTATTTAGTCAGCTCAAAACCCAGAAAGCAGAAGAAATTATTCCCTATTCCAGGCCACTGCTTAAGAATTTCTGAGTGCCTTTGTGCTTCTAGAACCCTAGACTGCTGATCACTCCATGGCTACTTTCCACTGTGGTTGACCTAGCTTTTTCCTACTTGTATATATGAATTACAAAGTGCACATTAGATACTGACCTGAATAGATTGGAGAAGCTGGATTTCTCCTTGGAATGGAGGTTCAGGAAGTATTTCATAAAGGTATTTTTTTTAATGGTTTGTTAGAGACAGCCACTGCTAGTGGAAAGTTCAAGAATCAAACAGCACAGGAAGAAGGTAGTTGGCAAAAGAACTATAAATGATGTGACAATTTATCAATGCACTAAGTGGTTAAAGTTATTTATAGATATTGATAGAAATCATCAAGGATTGAATTCAAAAAGGAATAGATAAATGCTTGAAAGGTGGTCAAAGGTCTTGCAGAGCTTGTTGGGGTGGGTGAGATGACTAGCTAGAATGCTCTTGCATTGAACTGACATGGACTTAATGACCCAAGTAATGATCCATCATGCTGCAAGCTTCTGGTGATTCTGTCCAAATTTAATTTAATTTTACTTGATACGCGAACTTTGAGGATAAGGATTCCTTAGGACCGTGTAAATAAAGCAATTAACAGAGTTAGCATTAAATTTGAATAATAATGAAATTAATCATAGAAATTTGCAGTGCAGGTGAAAGGGATATGCTGACAAAATGGGCTAATTGTCTTGCTTGTTATGTGCTCAAGAAGGTACTACCGTAGATTCCGGATTTTAAGCCGCTACTTTTTTCCCACATTTTGAACAGCTTTGAACTTTGCGGCCTATAATCCAGAGCGGCTAATACATGGTTTTTTTTCATGCCGCCTCGTAAACATTTTGCCTCATAACAGTAGACCAATAAAATTGATGAGTAGTACGGGCACGGTTCGTAAAAAAGCATTTGCAATATGTATTTGTTTTTGTTACCATATGGATTTAATTAAAAGTTAAAAAAATCCTCACGTGTAATATCTTTCTGTGTAAATATCTCATATTACAACGTGGGACACCTGCGGCCGAAAATCCGGTGCGGCCTAAAATCCGGTGCGGCCTTTACAATTAAAAAATTGATTTTATTTCTAAAATTAGAGCCAGCGGCTTTTAATCAGGTGCGCTCTGTAGTCCGGAATCTACGGTACTTAAATCTAGAAATTTTTTCTGCTTCCACAGCCCTTTCAAGCTGTGTTTTCAGACTCTCACTACAAAATGAGTGTGGGAGTGGGGGTATAGAGTGAGGGAAGTTCTGAACTCTCCTCTAATTCATCTTATCAGTTATATTTACTCCTTTTTGCTGAAGAATAAATCCTTTTTCACTCAGCACAATTCTCTCATAATTTTATACATCTTAATTAAATCTCCCCTCTGTCTCCTCTGTTGCAAAGTGATTCCAGCTTAGCCAGTTTCTTCTCTCAGCTTCAATTCTCTCCCCTGGGAATATCCTTGGCATCTTCATATGCTCCCAGATTGCTTGATATTTTATCTTCAATATCTGAGAAAATCAAGACCCTTTTACATGGAACTGCTTTATCCCAATGACACTTCTTTTTTATCCCTGAAATCCGAAATACTCCAGTTATATTTATGTAGCTGAGAGAATTAATTCACTTTCTCAGGCTCTTAAAAGGAAATCTGTTTACGCAATGCTAGATTATTAGGAAATGTCACAGATAGGTGCTTTTTCTTTTTGGGGGGGGTGTAAATAATTGGTAGCAAATCCTATTTGTTGAAATGTAAATATGTAAACATAGACTACCAGACAAATTGCATAGCATGAAAGAGATTTACAAATTTAAGCCATATTTTATGATTATGCTGTGCATAAATTCCTGATCTAATTCTCTGGCTATTATGTATCTTTATTATGTATATATTATATAGCTCATAATGTACTGTACTTATGAAGATTGCTGAGTACAGTAAAACTTTGTAATACACACTCAGTACTTTGACAGTGCCAGACTGGCAAATTTCCTGGACTAATACCTTGATGCACTTCAAATTATCTTTTAAAAGTAATATACAAGATTATAATATATTTTCCAGAACTCAGTAAATACAAAGGGAGCATAGAAAACCAGCTCCTGATCAGTTTGAAAGGATCGTGGGAACGAGGGCTCCAGACAATTTAATGGGAGCACAGCAAATATCATTTGCTGAGCCAAATACTGAGCCACTAGGCTTTTGAATACCTAGTAAGGTTCTAGATTTTTGAAGATATACTGTACTCCTTTAGCTCTTTTAGGGACGAGGCCAAAGAATCATGTAATAAATTTTAAAACTTTTGTGTGTGTGTGTGTGTGTGTGTGTGTGTGTGTGTGTGTGCGCTCTCGCACATATCTGCATTTACAATAATATTTAGGGAGCATCTGGGTGCCAGATATTTAAATATTTGCTAGGACAACAACTTCTGTAAATGATTCTCTAATAAAATTACACAATGCATGCCAGTAGAAGTTTAGTATTGCAGCAGATAACGCATTTTTTACTGTTCTAGAAGCGGTCTTGTGTACTCAAACAATAAATGTAACTTTGGACAGTGGGCCATTTATTAAGTAGAGTGATATACCTATAAGCACAAATAGGATGTTACAGCTAACTGAGACTACAGGCCCTCCAGCCCATGATGTGTGGACTTTTAAAACGTACTACCACCGTTGTTTTTTTTCTCCTATATGCCTATTCATGAGTCTCTTGAATGGATCAGCCTCTACCATGACCCCTGCAGTGTGTTACAGGCACCTACCACTCTATACAAAAAAAAGCCTTCTAACGTATTCCCTAAATGTCCCTTTAAAAAATCCCCTTAAAAAGGTGATCTCTGGTATTAGTCATTGCTGCGATGGGGAAAAGGCGCTGGCTGTCCACTCTCTGCCTCTTTGTTTTCATTAGTTGAGCCCCTTGGTGATTTTGAATGTTTATGACATTATTACATTTTTGTTGACAACCAGTGAGGTTCATCTAGTTATCATCTACTGTAATTAGGCTGGGTCACATGATATATTGGCAAAAGACTGCATATGAGACTGCCCTATAATAATCTTGGGACAATGGAAAATTTGTTTGCAGTGTTTGATGTGAATCAGTCATCAGCATCTTTATCTGTATATTCTCTGGTCAAATTTTGAATTGTCTCTTGGCCATTATTTGTGTTGCGCTTATTGAAATGTCTAGGAAAATAACGAATAAATTCAGCTCATGGCTATTTGATTTGTTTCAACCACGTAGCAAGATTTCCAAAAATGGTTAGGGTGGGGGAATGGGGTGCAGAGTTGTCTGAGTAAGGCAACTCTTTAACCCAGTTCATGCTGAGTACAGGAATTGGATACGTAGTTCCGTTATAAATAACAGATTGTATTGCATAAGACCTGGTAATTAGACCAGGTCCTTTGATGTGAAAATTAAAGCTGTGAAAGGTTTGTAATTTCAGAAAAACCCTGAAAATATTTGGTAGTTTTATTTTGTAATGCAAAGAGATGCCGAAGCACATTTCCAAATCAATGCTAGCTGCGTCGGTAACTAAATTCCAATTCCTCTTTCTCATGCATCTTTTCAGTGAAGCTGTTTTTTTCCTCACTGTCAAAGGATCCAGTCAGCTGTGTTGGGATACCAACTTGGAGCTTACAGCTTCCCTTCTCCAAGAAGCTAGAAGCCTGAAACTGAATTTGTTGCAGTGTCACCCACTGCTTTTTACCCTTGGTAGACCATAAAAATGCAAAGCTTATTTTTATGTTATTCTTATGAAATATCATTATTTCATTTTGTAGTCAATTGAATTGGATTTCAGAGTCATCTTTGTTGCAGTAATATAGTGATTTAATACTGCCAGCCTGAGATAAATTTCCATCACATGAGTGGAAAGTGCATCTGGGGCCCACACGATGCGGAAACTCATTGTAGACCTGCAGCGTGTGAAGAACAAGAGACTTCATATAATCTTTGATTTTGGTTTACTGTTCCTCTGCCTGACTGTTGGGAAAACCGCTTAACCAATGTATCTTGGGATGGCCATATCAACAATCGGAAATGTCTGCATATTCATATGTTTTGATTTGTTTGAAAAATTTGCACATGGCACTTGGGCATGAGTTGTGATGGAACAAGAAGCTTGAGTTCTGCTCTTAAAGCAGTTAATTTTTTCATCAAAAATCAGTTGACTATGTATAGTTTGATCTTTGTCTTGACTCCAATGCTGTGCCTCAGATGATTGCTGTGAAGTATTCTCAATGCAGCATTCCCATTAAAATGTGCTGTACTCCTATATTTGACTACTTTTGCTGTTCTGCAACTGTACAGGACACTGATAAAGCCACACTTGGGGTATTGCATGCAGTTCTAGTCTCCTTAGTTGAGGAAGGATATACTGGATTTGGAGGCAGTGCAGAGGAGGTTCACCAGGTTGATACCAGAGATGAGATGAGGAGATTAGACTATGAGGAGAGATTGAGTTGCCTGGCACTGTACACGCTGGAATTCAGAAAAATAATCTTATACAAACATATAAAACTTTGAAAGGGATAGATAAGATAGAGGCAGGAAAGTTGTTTCCACTGGTAGGTGAGACAAGAACTAGGGAACGTAGCCTCAAGATTCAGGGAAACAGATCTAGGCTGGAGATGAGGAGGAACTGCTTTTCCCGGAGAGTATGAATCTGTGGAATTCGCTGCCCAATGAAGCAGTGGAGGCTACCTCAGTAAACATATTTAAGACAAGCTTGGATCAATTTTTGCATAGTAGGGGAATTAGGGGTTATGGAAAAAAGGCAGGTAGGTGGAGATGAGTCCCTGGCCAGATCAGCCATGCTCCTATTGAATAGCAGAGCAGGCTTGATGGGCTGGATGGCCGACTCCTGCTCCTATTCCCTATTTCTTATGTTCTTTCTCTTTCTCTTATATTTCTTCTTTCTTTCTTTTTAAATCTTTTTATTAATTTCTAAACAAACATAAATGAAACATGAATACAGAGAGTTTGAGAGTACATAGTTAATAGTTTAAATAAACATTCAAATAGATGATAATCCATATATAATAACCTCCCAAACTCATAGTAATTACGAACAAAAGAAGTTAAAAAAAACCCCAAAAAAG
This sequence comes from Hemitrygon akajei, assembly GCF_048418815.1. Taxonomy (NCBI): domain Eukaryota; kingdom Metazoa; phylum Chordata; class Chondrichthyes; order Myliobatiformes; family Dasyatidae; genus Hemitrygon; species Hemitrygon akajei. The sequence goes on from NC_133125.1 coordinate 38,201,461, forward strand.
AGGGAAAAAAACAATTAACCAACATGGGCGATTGCATTATGTCAAATTTATATTTCTTTATCCTTTTCCTCTGAATCTCTGAAAATGAAATCATGTTGCCTTAGCTTTGAATACTTTTCAACTTGTCCATGTACATTATTAAATAACTAATTACAACATTTGCTGTAATGAAATAAATAGTTTCATTTTCAATTACATTAAATTATGTTACAGCACATCAGAGCTAATGTAATACTAATATTTAAGATTGCTTTTTAATTAGATCCAATAAATGTAAAAATATTATCATCTTAATATTCAGCTGAGGGAACACTGATATATTTGATGTGTAGGTTTAATTGTGGATTATATATACCATAATGCACAGACTAAATTGCATCCTTTTTATTGCCCCTTCTACTTGTCAACAGCAAACCTTCTACCCAGCAATGGTTAGTACAGCACAAAGCTTCATACAGCTCCAGCTGAGGTCAAACACTCAAATCCTAGCCTCTTGAGGGCTTTTCTCTGTGTTGCCAGTGTACTGGTAAAACAGACTTTAAACTCTTGTCAGTGGAGCTGCTGGTGCATGCATCATAGTCCCACTCAAATAAACCTGTCACAACATAAACTCGCAGGGTAGCAAAGAGGACAAGGGCAGGCCTCTAGCTTTTTATTCGAGCATCACCAAACGTGCACAGAGTATACAATTACTTCAATATTATTGAGCAAGCCTAAGGAGCTGAATCTCTGCTACATCACATTCCTTTAGTAATTTGTTGAAGTACTGCTAAGGACGCTCTAAGGGCTTTAAATAGTCACTGCAGTCAGGCTCCTTTCTGCCTTATTTAATTCATTTTTTTCACATGTTAACCCTTGCTAAGCACTTAATACTGAGGTGGTGCTTTTTTATTGTCAGTTATTTTTAGTAGATGTCTTGTTTGCAGAGTGGCAGAAGACCAATTTAATGAGTCTTAATGTAGCTTCCTGCAGTAATGCGCTGCTGTTTCATGTAAAACAACTTAAATTTCTTGGTATTTAAGGACTATTCAGTGTTCATGGAAGTAGTTAAATTTATTCTCTGTTAATGGGCTACACTATGCTCTACAAATGCTTGTGCATTTTTAAATTTTGTATCTGTTAGTTGTTCATTTTTTCCCACAATTTCGAACTGGTGCCTGAATTACAATCCAACCCATTCCACTAGCAATCTGTGCATGAAACAATTAGATTGAAAAAAAACTACGGAATGTTGTGCTGGGAAAGTAAATGCCTAGAGCCCTAGTCCATGCTTGCCAAGATTTGAAGTTTTAAGGAATTTTTAAACAGTTGCAAACAGTTCTGTACAAAAACGAACATTTGTTTCTTTTGGTTACAATTATACATTTTAGAAAGAAACTATTTAAAGTGGCAGATGAATTGTTAAACATTGTTGCTGTAAAGAACATGCAGCAAGTTCATATAAATATTAACTGTATGTATATTCACTTGGATCTTGATAATTAAGTTGGTCTCAGAGTTTAAAATCATGAAGCACATCCTCAATTTGCTGTGTAAGTTAGTATTTAAATGGGGCAAGTCACTAATGTAGGCAAATTGCTGTACATTGGGAGGCTTAATTACATTTAAGAGTTGATATTTGGATTTCCAGGGCACAAAACCTGATGGAGTTGATAGCTGAGGAAGTGCATCTTGTGGTGCAGAAATGCTCATTCAAGCCCACAACAAAGCTTCTTCATGGCTTATCTGTCCAACTGGAGTCCATGTTTTGCCCCAGTTCACCTCTGGATTTTACCAACCAATTGCTAATATCTCATTTGCTCATTTTTGATTGCCCTATTCTCCCCCCTCCCCCCTCTTTCCATTGCACCTTGACCATTTATTCTGGTAGTTCTTGCTCATGCATGGAAAATGTTGCCTCTCGGGTTCCCTTTCCACTCTCACCCTGAACCTACTGTACGTCTCCTAGTTTTGGACTCCCCTACCCTGGGGAAAAGATTGTTACTATCCACAGCAGCTGGTGTAATGCGATTACAGCGCCAGCATCCTGGGTTCAATTCTGCCACTGTCTTTAGGAATTATACATTCTCCCTGTGACTGTGTGGGTTTCCTCTGGGTGATCATTCCAAAGGTTAATTGGTCACATTGGGTGGTGTGGGTCTGGGCTTGTTGGGCTAGAAGGGCCTGTTACTGTGCTGTATCTTTAACTTAAAATATTCTGTCAGAGTTTTAAACACTTCTACAAGGTTAACCCTCTTTCTCCAAGGAATAAGACCTAGCCTGGACAAATTGTCCCTATAACTCAAGTCACCTGGTCCTAGCAACATACTCTTAAATCTTTCTTGCAGTCTTTCTGAGTGAATCACATTTTTCCTGTAACACAGAACTAAACATGGTACTCCAAATGTGACCTCACCATCTTTCCAAAATGGATCACCTCACACATCTTTATTGAAATCCATTTACCACTCTTTTGGCGCATTTCTGTAACTGATCACGATTCCTTTGTAATCTCCGATAGCCTTCTTCACTATCATCAACATCCAATTTCATGTCATCCACAAGCTTACTGACCAAGCCTTGTGTATTCACATCCAAATCATTTGTATAAATAACTAATAACAAGGGTCTCAAAACTGGCTCCTGCAGCACATCATTTGTCACCAGCCTCAAAGAAACCAATTTCAACTACACCCTCCACTTCCAGGCCAATTGTGAATCAGTCTAACTCGCATTCCCTGAATTCTATGGGACTAACCTTCCAACCCAGTCTATCATGTGGGGTCTTTTCAAATACCTTGCCAAATCCCAATGGACAGCTTCCAATGCCCTACCCTCATTTATGTTTTTGCTTACCTTTCAAAAGTCTCTGAAACATGCACAATGCCATGCTGACTCCACCTAATCAGGCTCTGTGTATCCAAATTCTGGTAAATCCTGGTCCCTCCAGCAACTCAGTATTCTGTTACTGATGTTAGGCCGACTGGCTTGCAGTTACTTAGTCTTGTCGTTGCTACCCTTAAGCAACAGAGCGTTGGCAACCTTTCAAACTTTAGGAACTTCACTGTTGGGTACTGATGAAGCAAAAACAGTATCTCTGCAAGGACCTCCGCAATTTATTCTCTGGCCTCCACAAAGTCTGAAGATGCTGTCGGTCAGGCTCTGGCAATTTATTCACCTTAATGTGCTAGAAGGCCTGAAAATATCCTCCAAAACTTCTCCAATGTATTTCCCTTATCTCTTGAATAACCATGATTTTCTCCTCAGTAGGCACTGGGAAGAAGTATTTGTTTAAAAATCCCACCCATGACTAATTAACTCACTAATCCACATGTCTACAGAATGTGGAAGGAAACTGGAGCACCTGAAGAAAACCCATGGAGTGAGCAGACAGATGGACAGCAGTATTGAACCCAAAACACCTGCTTTGTAATACTGTTGCACCAAAAGCTACACTGCTATGCTGCTTGTAACTGTCTTGAGCCTTCTGCATCTCAGGATGTAGGTGCCCTAAGGGACCTGCTCTCTCCATAGAAACCCTTTAACACCTTGTACAGCTATAGAACATCTTGGGATTTTCCTTAACCTTACCTGCCAGATCCATCTCATACCCTCTCTGCGCTCCTGATTTCCCTGTTAAGAGTATTCTTACTCTTTTCTAGTCATGAAATATCCCCAAGTGTCCTCAATTAGAGCGCTATGCTGCTGGTAGTTCCACCTGACAGCCGAGTTAATGAATTACTAACTGCTGGGGTAGAAAATACTTCTACTCTTAAATTTGATAGGATGATACAAAACCCCCTACCCTCCCACCTTCATCTTTTCATGAATAGAGCCTATATTTCCCATAAATTATTAGCTGTAAAAGAGTGGGTGATAATTTTTTTTGAAGAATGTTTTTCCCAGTAAATGCTCTATGCACGTTTTCTATTTTTTTTCCCCACACACATTTCATGCAACTTTATTTTTTTCACAGCAGCAGCAGCAACTGCAAGCTCAGCATTTATCGCATGGTCATGCACTTCCAGTTCCCCTTACTCCGCACCCATCTGGATTGCAGCCTCCAGGAATCCCGTCTGTTGGAAGCAGTGCTGGACTACTGGCATTATCAAACGCTATGAAGGATGAG